>NC_083642.1:5016187-5331254 GCF_963576545.1 Limanda limanda | reverse complement strand
TCATTCTCAGATGACTGAAGCTCGTCATCGAGCTCATCTTTTAAAATCACGTCTGCTGACATTAATGAGCAGCGACAGGAGGACACACAAAGCTTATCACGTCCAAAAAAGCACGTTCACCAACTTTACTCTCAAAAGCACTTTTCACTTCCATCTCGTTGATGTGAGGGATGTTTTCAGGTCACGTGTTTGATGTGTGCACATTGTAATGGTCACCAGTGTCAAAAGCTAATACTGATTCACTATGTCGTTTTGAATCCTGTTCTTTTATACTATATTCATTTTTTTACCCTTTTCATTTATATTGTTGTCTAAACGTGATGTTGACATGCTCATGTTATATTAACTCTTGATGGGGTTTTTTTTTACGTTTATTTGAACCGAACTTCAAACACAGGAGTTTTGTAAAAATTACGAATCTGAAGCCGAATCTGCAACCGACCAGCAACATCTGGAATAAAGACAACAAATCGCCAGTTGCCATGATTCCCAGTTAAATTGGAACACCGGCTGACAAACCACGTCCCTACGCATATTTATGTGAATTTTACATTTTGTTTCCTGTCAGCTGGTTGAACACAACGTCCACACCCAGTATCTAACGCTAATTTCGGCGTAGATCAGGTCACTTAAATCGCTACAATAAAGTCAAGAATCACGTAGTTAGCTTCCCCGGGACCCCTTCAACCCGTGGCTTCAACCGTTGTGTTGAATCATTTTCACCCGATCAAAAGTGTCACTACGGATGATGTGTGAAGAAGCTCAGTGCGACCAGACACAGAAGAGCCTTCACGTTAGCTGACTAAATCCGATATATTTGATTTTGATTTTGATATCGTTGTTATCGTGAGGTTGTGTTTATCCGGTTGTGTTCCACTGTGAGAGCCTTGCTAATTCCTGCATGTTTTTCCTTCATCAGAAAATGGGGCTTGTGGAGCGTTTCGTCATGGATCTCACATCCGTCCGTCTCCTGCTCATTCTTGGTCTTGCTGTTGCCGCCCAAGGTCAGTGTGGAAGAGCTAATGAATCAGGAGCCAAAGCGAAAGCAACGTGAAGCCAGGCGGCCCCTTGTGTTGGGTCATTGTCACAGACTCCCCCTTTAACAGATAGATAGATAGATAGATGGATACTTTATTAATCCCGAGGGAAATTTAGATTTAGAATCTTCTCAGTCATTGTGCAGTAAAGTGACAGGAAATATGATACGAGCATAGTCCCACGGAAGAACAAGAGAAATGTATATCAAACAGAGGCTATAACTAAAATATTGTTGTGTTTTCATAATTTTCTGATGCTCCGGCTTCAACGTGCTGTGATTGGCTATTTACGCAAATGAGGGGATATTTTCACTGTTTTCTTTTTCTTCAATTATTAGAACTATACCAAACTCCAGGATGGCTCAATAGAATTATTCCCCAATCTTCTCTCACACATCCTCTGTTGGTCAAGTACGTCCGTATTATACACTGTCTGAACAGGGTGTGAGTGCTCTGCCTGTGGAAAGCTGGAAACCACATAACTGCATTAAATAACAATACAACCAGGGCCGGGTCTAGACAGGCATGTATGAGGGGGCAGCCACAAATCTTGAGGGGGCATTGTGCTTTATTATATTATTATTATTATAAATTGGGATTTAGTTTGAGGGGGCACAACATTTATTTGAGGGGGCCAGGCCCCCTCTTGCCCCTGCCTAGACCCGGCCCTGAATACAACTACAAGTTTTCAACATAAAACCAGCGGCATTAATTCATGACAGCAACTGTTTATTATATAAAAACGCTGAAGATGACTAGTTTGATTAAAATGGATTTAAACTAGTTTCCACAGCCTTAATGAATAAAAATACACAACTGTAATCGGATGTATGTGATCCAAGCAAATCCCTGATCACAGTGTCCTGATTCCCCTTTTACTTTATTAATTTTTTGGAGCAGTGGCTGCCACAACTAACCCTATTATTTGGAAAGAAAGTTTCTTCATTTCTTGTAATTGATCTCCTGTGCGCTGTGTGCTCTGTGCGCCTGATGGCACAGTCACGTTCATTGCAGTGATTTGATGATACACGCACAGTGTTAGAAGATATTATTAAAACCTATTAATGACTCGGCTCCGTAACTCCGCTGTTAAATGGAATCTAAACGTAATTTGCTGTAAGTTGTTTTATATATTTTTTAATTAATTTGTGTGGAACATATATGTCACGCGAGCAAAACTAAGCTGTTGGTTTTAATGTAAATGATGACTTGGATCAATAATCTGCTTCAGTTCACCACATCACGTCGACGCCACTTTCCCGTCTCCAAAACGTTTGTCAGAGTTTGCGTGGTAATACGCAAATTTTCCCGTCAAGTTTGTTTTTATAAATCCCAACGTTTGAGTGAGAAGTGGTGTACGCACGTTTCAGGCCCCGTTTTGTGCGTACGCAACGGTTATAAATGAAACCATTGGTAAATCATCAAAAATAATCTGTCCTGGTAGAGTTATTTCTGGCCTCTTCCATGATCTCATCTCTTTATTTTTCTACATTTTATTTACAGAGAGTAGAAGGGACGTCGTGAAACTGTATGATCATCAAATTGTGGGTAAGTTTCAAATGCAGTCGAGTACAGCACAGTAGATCAAGAAAGTAAAGAGTTAACGCTCATTATTTGCATAGTGTCAAATCATGACTTACATTATCTGAAGGCACTTTACATAGAAGGTCGAGACCTTTAAAATTATGGAGAAACACAACAGTTCCCACAATGAGCAGCACTTTGGCGACTGTAGAGAGAAAAGAGGGGAGAGAGAGAGAGAGAGAGAGAGAGAGAGAGAGAGAGAAACACGTTATAAAGAAAAAATAAGAGTAATATTTATAGATGTTATTAAGGATAGCAGCAACAATTAATAAATATATGATAATAATTATAAGTTCTGTTGACAAAGTGTGTCGGCATGTTCGTTTTTCCCAAAGATGAGAAGAGTCTGGTCTAATTAAAATATTTATTAAGAAACAATGAAGTTGAACAAACATAGCTATGGACCATTATCACAGCCTAGGCTAAATCAGTTAGCAATAGGTAGTCAATAATGGCACCGAACAGAAGGGGTTTGATATAATTATAACAGTAGATTGAATGACATTGGTTATAAAATATTGAAGCGGCGTCACCGCAAACCACTGTGTTTCGGCCTTTGAAGGTGGACAGGCGTAGGCCATCCTGCTGGCATTTGAATACGGAAGTGAACAGGGAGCCACTCCCAATCTCACTCCTTCTTTAAAAGTTTCTTAGCAACCTGTTCACTTCTTGAAAGGCCTTGACCCAGCAGATGCCATGAGGGCAAAACTGTTGTCCACTGGAGAAAAGAATATTATGTTTCTGCTGTATCAATACAATATCCTGACTGTGTAAACATTTGAAACAACTGAATCCAAACAATGTCAGTCTGACTTTGCCCCAGAAGGGACAGTTCCGTGTGTGATGTTGAGTGCAGCGAAGGGAATAAGCCAGAAGTAAGAATTTAGAACAATTAAAAGATTCATTATTAACACCAAGCAGCAACAGTTATTACAATCATTTGTATGAAGGCATAATATCTAGCTAAAACTACTCCTATCTTTATTTGGTTAGAATTCTGTCAGACACAAAGACAGAGACTATAGTTAAAATATTGAAATCCTTACAAGTGCCACATTCCCGATCTTACTCTTCTCATGTGCGGATGGTGAATGCATTTGTTGGACTCATATCCCGTCAACCTTTTTAACACGTTTGTATTTGTCTCCTCAAAATAGTCGATTTCGTCATTGCTCTCATCATTGAGGTCATCAGCCTCCTCCTCCTTTTCATCCTGATCTGCATCATCATCCATAACAATTGCTGGTAAAGGTTTTATTTATCCTTTTAGACTAACACCTTGAAACGGCTGCTTCCCTTTTATGGCTGCTGTATCGTATCACAGACCAACCAGCAGTGTTGCCACAGTTACTTTGAAAAAGTAACTTAGTTACTTTACAGACTACTTGATTTTAAAAGTAACTAAGTTAGATTGCTAGTTACTTTCTAAGTTACATTCCGCAGCTGCCGACAACACCCCCGCCGACTCAACATAAAAATGACAACCGGTTTTGCCAACACTCACTTTATTAGTGGATTTTTAACAGTAATGTACACAACAACAATGTACAATGTAACTTAAAAACTAATTCTTGGAAAAATACATGTTTTTATAAAAACAAAAGTCTTCCTTAAATTAACTTAACTTAAATACTTCTTTTTTTTATAAAACAATAAAAATAAAATAAAGACAGTCTTTCTTGACCTGACATATTTAACTGTTAACACTGTAATCCTCTTTGTGACTTTTAAGACTTCTCCAACCAAGAGGTTTGGTGTGATTTGCACATTTCATTTCACTTAAATAAAAGATAGATAACGTCTTTTAAATGCTTTTAATAATCAGCCCGAGAACTGTTCAAAGAACAATCCAGTTCCTTTTTTCAAATTGCCCGTCTGGTTTGTTCAAATTTTACGTGAACTAATTTTACCTCTGCAAAGCAGGGAGCAGTGCTTAATAAATGTTTCCGAGGAGAAAGATTTTAGTTACTGTCGGGGCAGAGTTGTTGTTTGAGTGTAAAGACGAAATCGTGTGTAGGACAGTGTTGTGCACTAATAATCTAATTTATCAAAATAAAATATAAAAAAATAATATATAAAATATTAATATTAAAGGGACTCTTACCTTTGTTGCATTTGAGAATTACAGCACATTCAAATCATTCCGCCTTCCTCCAATGCCCCACCCCCTCGTTCCCATCCGCGGTGTTTTTTTGAAGAAACTTTATTTACAAGCAGACTTACAAGCTACTGCCTCCGCGCACGTACGTGAGTTTTTGTTTACCAAAGCAATGGATTCGGTAAGTTATATACATTTACATTCACATGCCTTGATGACGCAGGCCCGAATGCGCCACAAGAAGCAGACGGAAAACCTGCATGTCCATGCAGCAAACAGACAGGTCTGTCGGCCAATAAGGTCCTTCGGTCCGAAAAATTGTATTGGTTGAAGTTTTCACTAAATATTATGAGAGTGAAATAATTGTTTGTTTTTACTCCTGGTGGGTCTGTCTTGCATTTTAGAGTGTCATTACCTTATTAATACCAATTTAACCTTATCCAAAAAAAGTGTAAAAATGCAACAAAGGTAAGAGTCCCTTTAAATCATAACTTTAGTATGTTAAAGTTACCTCGGGGAACCACCCTTCAAAGGAAGGGAAAAGATAGCCGATTTATTGATTAAGATCATTCTCCTTTAGATCTAGTTCAATTAGAACTCTCAATATTGCTGGTGTCTGTGTAAATGTTAATCAGAGAATGAAAGATTCAGAGAGAGAGAGCCTGTGAAGAGCCTACCTATCATTAACTTTCATTTAACTTATAAACATAATATCACCACATATATCAAACTTATAAACATCACACAGAATCAAATAAACAGTCTTGCTTCGTCTAGTATAGCTGGCTTTGTGGTCGTAAAGTTCTGCATTCGCTATTCTGTCGAGCTGTGGCTCAGTCGCTGGTTTGAAGTTCTTACCTGCAGGACATCAAGTCGCTGCTAGAAGTTTGTAGAGCTGGGTTTTTTCAGAGGCGGTTTCCTTGATGAGATGAGCTGGGAGCTGCACCGCTGCGCGGCTCTCGTTGGACTGGAAGAGAAGATTTTAGTTGGAGAAATCCGGTTTCTCCACTCGCCGATGCAGGAGGAGAAGCTGGCAGCCTCCTCCTGGGAGGGTTGGTGAAAGGAGAGAAAGAATTGGGGCAAACCTCTCCATATATTGGTCTGGTGACCTCACAGGTCATGGGGCCAGAGTGACCAATTGGAGTTGACCCTGGTGGTTTTTCACACCTCTGGGTAAAACTGGCCAGAACAATGGAACATGCAGCATTCTGGGAGCCTGAGTTCCTTGGGTTTCTAATAGTTCTCCTGAACAGAAAGAAAGAGACCATGCTTGTTTTCAGGTTTTGACCACATTTAGGCCAAAAGGAGGCCTGTGGTTCCACAAAAACCATTTCCCAACAACAGTATCTTTAAAATCCTACTTATACAAGTTGTGAATCTTGAATACACATTTGAGCTTCACAACTTTGGCTCTGTAGGAATGAATTTGGCAAGTCAGTGAATTATGATTTATTTTTTGTAAGTGATATTTCAGCCATTTACTCAACACTTACTTTTCCTTTCTGCAGTGGAATAGGTAGCACTTTGGCATCCCAAAAAAACAGAGCGAATTTGGTCAGTGCGGCTGCGAGTCATAGTTGGTGTATGTGTATGTGTGTGTGGTATTCTCCTTGAAAGAAGTTGGTCTAGGTCTTTTCTCCACTTTATTACATTCTACTGGGTCACACATTAGCAGTAAAGTTGACCATTATTGTGTTGCAGCCCTCAGAGAGACGGTGAGGCTCCAGATCAACGAAAGCAAATTTCTCTCAAGAAAACTTCCATTCAGGGTAAGAAGATTGACCACAAAGCACATTTGAACCATTGTTTGCCAAATGAACACATAACGATGAGCGGCACCGAAATATGATGATAAAGGCACAACATTTGAAAGGAGACGTATGATGCGTTTTCACTGTTTCTATACTTTAGTGTGTTTATATGTGGTAAATGGTTTTGTATTTATATAGTGCTTTTCTAGTCTTGATGACTCAAAGCTCTTTACAGTACAGTTTTACATTCACCCATTCACAACACCTTCATACAGTGCATCTATTTGCACAACTTTCTTGTTCTATGAGGGGCAATTTGTGTTTCTGGGAATCGAACAGTCGACCTTCAGGTTGGAGTACGACCGCTCCAGTCCTCAGCCACAGCCGCCCATATATGTTTGAGTGTCTATGTCCAAAGTCTGTGGTAGAGGTAACTGTGCTTCCCCGAGAGAAAACATTGCTACTGAAACGCCTCCTCACTTGTCATGCTATTTTTATGTCCAATGACATCACATTTGCATAACTTTTTTTTTCTTTTATTCATTAAGAGGACGTGTAGAGAGGAAGCAGAACTTTCTCCGTGGTCAGCTTCATCCAAACAGGTTTGCTTTTGCTTTTAGGTACAGAGAATCAACACAAGACTGGACAAGTCTGAAAGTGGACAACAAGAAATAAGCTATTTTGTTTAGTCATGTATTCTCTAAAAGTAGAGTAGGAGCCAGAGCTTTCAGCCATCAAGCCCCTCTCCTGTGGAATAATCTCTCACTCTCAGTTCGGGAAGCAGACACCATCTGTACGTTTAAGCGTAGGCTTAAAACCTTCCTTTTTGATAAAGCTTATAGTTAGAGCTGGTCCAGGCTTGTCTTAGCCCTGCTCTTAGTTATGCTGCTATAGGTCTAGAAGGTTGATAACATCAACTGGCGGTAAGCATTAATTAGTGTGGCAGAGCGTAACTTGTCCTATGTTCTAAAATAGGAAGCGTTTAGTTTAAAAAGGCATAGAGGTATTGATGTCTGATCTACTGAATGGGCCACATGGTTTTCATAGTACTGCCATACAAACCAGTAGCCAGTCAGATTTACCTTGAGCTTCAGTGTACCCTCAAGTTTGGCCTGTATCATTGTATCATTGATTACAAGGCAAAAACACCGGATGACCCTAAGGTGCAAAGCGAATTTATGACACATGACACACGGAGCTCTTCTTTCCAGCTTCTCCTTCCTCTTCCCTTTGCCTTATCGTCCGCAGATCCAGGGCCGCAGCTGTGGCCATATCATGGATTATAGTGGCATCCGATCTTGATGGTGGATCATGATCTTGCTGAAAATTAACACTATTCTTTTTTCTTTTGGATCAGTAAGCATTCCTGTCCTGATGGCCCAGCTGTACGGGATGTACCAATGATCTGAATGGAAGAGGGTCGCCCCTGGACGAGTGTTTGAACCTGCTTATGGCTTTAATTTAGTTCACCTGGAATTACTTCCACTGGTCAATAAAACTCACTTTTCTCTTTGCACTTTGTGTTATAAGCTCCACACGTTTTCAGTTTGTTCGTTAATTAGCAGCAAAAACTCCTGAACAGCTGGGGCCAGAAAGAATTCCATACTGTTTGATGGTATTTCATCATTTTCTCTGGATAATTCATGGATCCTGATGATGAAAATCAGACAAATTTAATGTGTCATAAAGAGGGTGAAAATTATTCTTATTTGATCAATCGTTTGAAGCTGGAAAAACTGATTCTAATCCTCTGTCCTTGTATTATTAACACTGAAAGATTACTTAGAGAAGTAACATAGTAAACACAGCAAGTCCAACACCAAAGCACACGTCACTGTTTGCAAGAAACCAGTCTGAGCACAAGGAAGATCACACCACAGAAACATTCTCAGAAAGTTGAGCAATGCTGCTGTGTTTTAGTCTCAGAGGCCAGGTTGTAAAGAGCAACAAGAAAACAGAGGAACGTCTAAAGAAAAAAAAAATTGTCAACTTTATCCAGTACCTGATCAGCATCTTCCATCATCTTTAAAGAGAGGGATAGAAATTAGAAATCAACACATTTAACTACTTATGTTGCCTTAGAAAACGTTTACATATAAATCATCAACCTAAACAGGAACATTTGCATTTGCCTATGCTCAGTGTTGAGGGTATTTTCATTATATATATGGATCTTAAAAGGGTCAGAGGCCTCGGAATCCAGAGCGACACGATGACATGAATCCAACTTGGTCGACCATGTGGAAAGTTTCCCAGGTACAGATGGTGTTTGTAACACCTGCATTAGATCCTCAAAGGATTTACCTTCAAGTCTCATACTTAAAACTAACTGACTTGAGCGGGAGGGCGAAGAGAAGGAAAGGCAGCTTAAATGATCGTGAACAACTTACGACTCTTCCTTTGCTAACAATGTTTTCCATCGAGGAACATTAATCGAACAAAGCAGATTTCTGTTTGTTTCTCTTCACTGCTCTTTGTCACATTGATGATTTACATTGATTCCTGTGAATGACCCTCGCTTGTGTCTGTGCTCGTCTTATCTAAACCTTAACTCAGCTACAACTCATTTGAATGTCTTGTTCTTAGTCTTCCACGCCAATCCAGGAAACACCAACAGCCAATCATATTTGACGTAGTTTATCGTGCTCCTGGGGCTTATACTGAATTTCTAACAGAATTCCCTAAGTTTTTATCAAACCTAGTCCTAAAGACCAATAAAATTATTATTGTTGGTGACTTTAATATTCATCTTGACAATAATAAAGATAGCCTTAGCGTAGCATTTATTTAGATACTACACTCAATTGGTTTCAGTCAGTGTGAACACCAACCTACTCATTTCACCACACACTTGACCTTGTATTATCATACAGTGTTGGATTTGAACATTTAACAGTACTTCCGCGCAATCCAATACTATCAGACCATAATTTAATAACCTTCAATTTTCCATTATCTGAATATATGCCCATAATAAAAAACAAATTTTCTAGATGTCTACCTGATAGTGCTGTAGCTAAATTTAAGGAAATAATTCCGATTACATTTAAACCCGTATTATCTGTAGACATAAACAACAAATTCTTTAAAAACCCGAGCTCTATTGAGATTGACCACCTCGTAGAAAGCTCTGCAGACTCATTACGATTAACATTAGACTCAATAGCGCCTCTAAAAAAGAAATGTGTAAAACAAAGTAAATTAGCTCCGTGGTATAATGCCAAGACACATGAGTTGAAACAAATATCAAGAAAACTAGAAAGGAAGTGGCGCTCCAGCAACAGTGTTGAAAATCTCCTAGACTGGAAGGCTAGTGTTAAAGAATATAAAAAGGCTCTCCACAAAGCAAGAGCTTCCTATTATTCAAAACTAATAGAAGAGAATAAAAACAACCCCAGGTTTCTCTTCAGCACTGTAGCCAGGCTGACAGAGGGTCACACCTCCACCGAACCCAGTATTCCTCGATCCCTTAATAGCAATATCTTTATGACCTTTTTTAATGATAAAATTCTAACTATTAGAAATAAAATCAACCATCTCCTGCCCTCAATTGGCACTAATACCCTCCCAACAACAGAGATCTCAGAAACGGCTGAGAATCCTTCCCATTATTTAGACAGCTTCTCTCTGATCACCCGTGATCAGTTGACTAAAATAATCTCAGGTTCTAAACCAACAACCTGTATCTTCGATCCTATTCCTACAAAATTACTTAAAGAAATTCTGCCCCTAATTGATAATCTGTTACTTAACACAATCAATCTGTCATTATCATCAGGTTATGTACCACAGTCTTTTAAAATAGCTGTAATCAAACCCCTACTCAAAAAACCCACTCTAGACCCAGAGGTTTTAGCAAATTACAGGCCAATATCTAATCTCCCCTTCATGTCTAAAATGTTAGAAAAAGTTGTAGCCAATCAGCTGTGTGAGTTTCTCCAGGAAAATAATATGTATGAAGACTTTCAGCCTGGGTTTAGAGCCAATCACAGCACAGAGACAGCCTTGACAAAAGTCAATAATGACCTTCTAATAGCTTCAGATCAGGGACTTGTGTCTGTCCTCGTTCTGTTAGATCTCAGTGCAGCATTCTACACAATTGACCATCAAATTTTATTACATTACATTTCATTTAGCTGACGCTTTTATCCAAAGCGACTTACAATAAGTGCATTCAACCCCGAGGGAACAAACCCAAAACAACAAGAATCAATACAGTACAATTTCTTCGAAATAAAGCAAAACTAAAAAGTGCTATTGGTATTACAGAGACTAAAACAGTTAATTAACATTAATGGAACCGCCCTAAACTGGTTTAAATCTTATTTTTCTGATCGCTCCCAATTCGTACAAATTAATGATGAGTCATCTGTGCGCACCAAAGTTAATCATGGTGTTCCACAGGGCTCTGTGCTCGGCCCAACTTTATTCTCATTATATATGCTTCCAGTAGGAAACATTATCAGGGCACACTCTGTAAATTTTCACTGCTATGCGGATGACACCAAGTTATATTTGTCAATAAAACCTGAACAAAGTAATCAATTAACTAAAGTTCGAGCATGTCTCAAGGACATAAAAACCTGGATGAGCCGCAATTTTCTCTTATTAAACTCAGATAAAACTGAGGTTATAATACTTGGCCCTAAACACCTTAGAGAGACGTTATCCAATGATATAGCTGCGCTAGACGACATTGCCGTTGCTTCCAATGAAACAATCAGGAACTTGGGAGTGATCTTCGATCCTGATTTGTCCTTTAATTCTGACTTAAAACACATTTCTAGGACCGCCTTTTTCCACTTGCGTAATATCTCAAAAATCAGACATGTCCTTTCACAAACAGAGGCAGAAAAACTAGTCCACGCCTTTGTTACATTGAGACTGGACTATTGTAATTCATTATTATCAGGGTCCAGCAGTAAGACGTTAAAGACTCTGCAGCTTGTCCAAAATGTCGCAGCACGTGTCCTGACGAGAACCCAGAAAAGAGAGCACATTTCTCCAGTATTAGCATCGCTACACTGGCTTCCTGTGAAATCAAGAATAGAATTTAAAATTCTCCTCCTCACCTTCAAGGCCCTTAATGATATGGCACCTTTTTACCTTAAAGAGATGTTAATACCATATCAACCTACTAGAGCACTCCGATCCCAGAACTCAGGCCTACTTGTCGTCCCTAAAGTCTCTAAAAGTAGAGTAGTAGCCAGAGCTTTCAGCCATCACGCCCCACTCCTGTGGAATAATCTCTCACTTTCAGTTCGGAAGGCAGACACGATCTGTTCGTTTAAGAGTAGGCCTAAAACCTTCCTTTTTGATAAAGCTTATAGTTAGAGCTAATTAGTGCGGCAGAAAGTAACTCGTCCTATGTTCCAAAATAGGAAGCGTTTAGTTCAAAAAGCCATAGAGGTATTGATGTCTGATCTACTGAGTGGGCCACATGGTTTTCATCGTACTACCATACAAACCAGTTGCCAGTCAGATTTACCTTGAGCCTCAGTGTAGCCTCAAGTTCGGCCTGTATCATTGTATCATTGATTACAAGGCAAAAACACCTGATCACGCTAAGACGCAATGGAAATTTATAACACATGACACACGGACCCCTTCCCTGGAGTTTCTGTGCCTTATCGCCCGCAGATGCAGGGCCACAGCTGTGGCCACACCATGGATTACAATTGCGGATCGCGCATCAGAGGTCGCAATGGTGGATCCAGTTTGGTGGATTCTGTATCGTGCCGGCTGATCGCAGTGATAATGGAGGATCGACTGAGGCGGCGGCTTATGATGGATCCTAACTGGTGGCAATGGACAATGACTGTGGACTATAGTGGATCCCATCTTGATAGTGGATCGTGATCTTGCTGGCTGCTGACCAGAGACTATGATTGCAGCAGGACTGCATGACATGTAGTATTGAAGTTATCCTTCAAAATGTTTACCCTCATCGATGCTGCTTAAAACTGTAATCCCGATGATGTTCTCCTTCACTTGACATCTATTGCACTTTGTCTCTCTGAGGTTTCTACGTATTTTTACCTGTGAAAAGGGTTTTTAGTAGTTTTTCCTTACTCTTGCTGAGGGTTAAGGACAGAGGATGTCACACAATGTTAAAGCCCTATGAGATTAATTGTGATTTGTGAATATGGGCTATACAAATAAAATTTGATTGATTGATTGATTGATTATCTGGACGGACCCTTCATGTGAGACTAATTGGACTGTGAGGAGAAATTAAGCCTTTTACTCTAAACCCTGTTCTCCTGAGTCTCCTGATGGCTGTGATTACGCCGCCTGTTTTATAGCTCGGAACTAAAAGCAGCAAAAACGTAATTCCTCCTCAAACAGGAGGAACAAGCAGCTCAAGAACAAGTTGATCAGGAGGAAGCCGCTCAGGAGGGAGCAGCTGATAAACTCTTCAGAGTTGGTTTTCAGAGGATTTATGATTTGAGCCACACTTCAAAACAAACCTTGAATATTCACAACATTTGGCTCCAGAGGAGAAATCTCTGATAGCTTAGTGACGCATGTTCGTAACTTTGAGGTTTGTTTAGCTAGCCACTGGTTCTGGCTTCACTTTTTGCGTTCAGCTGTAAACTCAACGTTAAATAAAAATCTGTTTTGTTTTCCAGATGGTGTCATTTGGCTGCAGGTGAGTTGAAGGTTTGTTTCTCCTGCATCAATGGAACTGGGAACAGGAGAAGTGCAGCAGGTCTAATTAACAGTCACTGGAGAGCCCTTGAGCAATGCACCGAGTTCCACCAGGCACTCTCTTCAGGGACCGAGTGTTCCTGCTGGTTGTGGAGAGATGTGCGACAGTGTGAATGTGTGTGGTGCAGTAATCGAGCAAACTCGGCACAAACAGGGTCCCTGAAAATATAAAGGTAACACATGACTGATGAATCTACTGTCGGATGAAAACTGAGCCAAGCTACAAATCTCAAACTGGATGAGAATCAGGAATAAACTAGATGATCTGTGGCTGTTCCACCGCGTCACACAGGAGGTCGGATGAGATCCAATACGATCTCACTGAAGATTGAACTTCATCACTGTCACGGTACATCAGAGTTCAGCCAATTCATCCTCCTCTTCATCAGTGAGAAGCAAGGGAAAAACATATGACTCCTCATGGAGCAGCGTCACAGATTCTCTGAAATCTGATCTATATATATATAGATATCTATGTGTGTATATAAAAAACAAACCAATGAACCCTGCTTCAGGCTGTTTGTTATCTCACTGTAACAGTCGACTCCTTCATTGATTTCCTGCCTTTAGAACTCGACGCTCGCTGCACATGATAACAGACAAAAGCTCAAAGTGCATCTACTGAAACTCCCAAGTTTGACGGTTTGACTGACGGTGAATCAACAGAAACTCCACAGAGACGACTGAAGCAACAGAGAAGGAAACAATAACATAGACGTGATCGGAAGGTAAATTATAGATCGTTGACAGTTGCTTCTGAGAGATTTTCACACACAACATTATTTATCTGCATGAAATCTCTCCAGAGACGAAGTGCAGGCGGCAGAGCCTCCATCCATCACTGAGACAAACTGAGGAGGGATTTAATAAGTGTGTGATGTCGCCTAAAGACAACGATCGCACCAGGATAACAGTCACATCACTTCTACTACTGTCAATACAATATTACCATTAACAGTGCTGCTGATATCAAGTTCAAGAAAAGCGGCTGGATTTCCGCTCTAAGTGTAAAACTGTTTTAATGTGTCTGTGGAACATTTTTTTTTTTTTTTTTGGGAATATTTTTTTTTCCAAAATATTTTCACAATGCAAGAGAACATGCAGTGCATACAGAGCACTCTACATTAAACATTACAGAAAATTACATAACAAAATAAAAATAATACACACATAGATGAAATAAAACTATTTTTTATTTATTATACTTTATTTACAATTTTCAGATACATAACAAAGTGTTGACCATACATAATACAAATTTAGAAACAAAAACAAAACAAAACTAAGGGTAAAATCACACACCAAAAACAAACAACAAAAATAAAAACAAGCTGCCAGACAGATTACTGAATTACATATATGGTCTTTCGGGAATGTTCTCACAATAGCCCTATCTAAAATATAGGACCAGGTAAAACGAATAAGTGAACAGAGCAATATACTACATCAACTAATGTAGCCAGGTAGGTCAGGGTTGTTGTGGAGTTAAAGATATATTGCACTGCGCCAAAGCAGGTCCCCATGTTCTCTCAAACTTTTTCTGTGTGTTGCCTTTGTGGTGACGCAGTTTTTCCATTTGAATTACAGAGAACATCTCTTTAAGCCAGTGTGTGAAGCAGGGTGGAGAAGTAGACTTCCAAGCCAGAAGAATACGTTTCTTAGCGATCACCATCCCGAGATGAGGAGCAGTTTGTGTGTCATAAGGAAGCTTGATGAGTCTCTGCTGAGCATCCAAGGATGGCCAGATCTCAGTTTGGCTGAATGTCTCCAGAATAGGCTTTTGAGAGCCACTGAAAAATTTTACTCCAAAAATGATACAGTTTAGGGCAAAACCAAAAAAGGTGCACCAGTGAACCTACAGCAGCACCACACCTATCACATTGAGAGGAGACCGATGGGAAAATGAGGTTTAGCTTTTTTTTTTAATAGTGCATTGTCAGTATTGGAGATCAGTCTAGAGTCGACTAGAAAATAGTCAATCCGTGTATAGGACTTGTGTACATTAGAATAAAAAGAATAATCACGATCAGATGGATGTTTCAGTCGCCAAATGTCTACCACCTTCTTTGACATCATCAAATTATTGAGAGTTTTAACAGCCACAATCCTGGGGGGAGGAGCTGAGGATAGTCTGTCAAGATAAGGGTCAAGATAACAATCGAACGAAGCAGAGTTACCCTCATCCACATCTGGGACCACCGGCTGAAAAAGCAGGGAGAAATTCTCCAAAACACAGCCCCTCGTTGGCCCACACGGCACAGAACGTATTACACATTAAGGAAAAAAAAAAATCGCCGTGGTAACAGTTCAGTGATCGTGGAATGTACTCTACATTTGCATTTCGCATAGTTGCCTTTCAAAGTTTTTGCTCAATGAAGTTCTTCGCTTCAGCCAGGTCGTTAAATACCTTCACTTGCCTTGGTTTCCTTCGTATTCCATCGACTGCTGCCTCCCGAGCCGTATAATCTTCTCCTTCTCCTGTGCGAGGTGCACCCGTGCTATGATCGTGCGGGGTCGGGAGCCTTCCGCTGGTCTGGGCTGTGATGTGCGGTGTGCCCTGTCGATGACCACCGGCTTAGCGAAGTTGTCGTCCCCGAGCAATTTGGGGATCAGGCTGGAGACAAACTCGGTTGGCCTCCCTTTCTCTTCACCTTCTGGGATGCAAACAATCTTTATGTTTTGGCGCCTGGACCTCCCTTCTAGATCACACAGCTTGGCCCTTAGTGTTTTGTTGTCCCGCTGTAGCTCCGTGACTGAAGTTTCCACGTCGTGGGTGCGCTGCTCGTGGTCTGCGGCCTGATTCTCGGTAGCAGACAGCCTCTCCGTGAGCACTTGCTGGGCAGAAAGGAGACTCTTGAAACTCTGTTCAAACTTATCGAACCGCTCGTTAAAGGACTGCAGGAGCTTGTTTGATAGTTTCTGCCAGATAAGTGGCAGCTCTTCCTCCTCCTTGAGCAGTGGCATGTCTGCAGGCTTCTTGCTAGCAAGGTCACGGCTAGCGGCAGCTTCGGCTAGCTGGCGAGCTCCTTTTCCGGTTCGTGGAGTTTTAACTGACATTTTAACGGCAGTTTTCCGATGGAGCAAGATTTAAACCGAACGCGAAGATGCCCTGCTCGTGGTCTGCGGCCTGATTCTCGGTAGCAGACAGCCTCTCCGTGAGCACTTGCAAAAACGTAGAGTATAGCATTAAATTGGCGATTAAATAAGTAGAACTGTGTGAGCCTCGAGAAAACACGTCTACACTGCACTCATCTCACTAGCGCCCCCCATAAAACTAATTAAATAAATAAATACATAAATTATTCCCCCACTCCAAAAAGAAAAAAAAAAAAAGTTGGTGCATAGGATGACACATCACAGAGAAATACTGCAATGACACAGTGCATAATGTTATTCAGAGCTCCAAATATTTACAGTCCTATGGTGCCGTTGGTGGTGTATCCATGTACTCCAAATAAGGCTGCCAGATATTTCAAAAATAACTTATATTTCTTTCTGAGACTATATGTAATCTTTTCAAAAGGAATACAACTTTTCATTTCCACAGACCATCTGTCTATGAGAGTCGGGGAATCAGACTTCCAAGTCATTGCTATACATTTCCTGGCCACACATAAAGCAATTTCTGCTAATTTAATTTGGAGCTTCGTTAAAGACCCGTTGAAAGTTGTAAAGTTTCCCAGTAAACATAGCTCCGGATCCAATGGAAAGGTAACTCCTGTGATCTTAGTTAAGGCATTACAAAAGTCATACCAATAGGACCTCACCTTTGTGCAAAGCCAGGTACAGTGTAGGAAGGAGCCAACCTCTATACCACCTCTGAAACACATTTCTGATAATTCAGGTTTGGATTTATGTAGCTTCTGTGGGGTGAGGTACAGTTGATGAAGAAAATTATAATGCACAAGTCTGTACCGGGCATTAACCGTTGCTGACAGACTGTTGTGGCACAAATCTGACCAGAGTTGTTCATCAACTGCTATATTCAAGTCGGATTCCCATCTCACCCTGGATCTGTGTAATCTTGTTTTTGGGCACTCATTCAGCAACATGGTACGGAAGCGTATTGCATTCACTTGAAAAATTAAAAAAGCTCTGGGTCTGGGCCCTGTTTTTCTGAGATAAAATCCTGTTTTTCGAACTTTTTTTTCTCCTGTTTTTACGAGATAAAATCCTGTTTTTTGAACTTTTTTTTTTTTTTTACCCAGAGCTTTTTTAATTTTTCAAGTGAATGCAATACGCTTCCGTACCATGTTGCTGAATGAGTGCCCAAAAACAAGATTACACAGATCTATTGGTGATTTTTTTTTTCTGTTTTTCCGAGATAAAATCCTGTTTTTCGGAGTTAAGTTTTCTCCGGAAAAGGCGTTCCCTTAATCCTGCCTGAAGCTCTCACACGCATGGATTATGGTTGCTCCTGCATCAGACCGTCAGTGCTAAATTATTTCAAGTGCAACGGTGTCAATACAGGTAAGGAAAGTATTTGGTTACATGTTAGATGCCAAATTCTGTTACGTCTTTTGACCACATGTAACAAAAGAGAGCAAACGACAGTGACGGCAACCTGTCTACCTTAAGGCACGATCCAGCTAGCTGTGTTCGAGCCCCTGATTATAAAGCTATCTAGTATTTTGATGAAGTTACATTTTGCATGGACGTTTCGCATAGAGCCCTTGTTCAGCGTGCTTCATGCAGTGTTGGGGAGTAACGGAATACATGTACCGGCATTATTCGGATGGTATTCAGAATACAGTTACATTATTGAAATCAATGGATTACATGACGGTACTTCTCTGTTTCACGAGTTTATTCACTCTCTTAATAAATCTATGGAAATGCCGCAAATGCCGCTTGTAAATCCACCGGAGGCAAAGCCCCCAGGATGCAGCTGAGAGCCCCGGCCGCCGGTGGCGTTAAGAAGCCTCACCGCTACCGGCCCCGTACCGAGGCTCTGAGGGAGATCCGTCGCTACCAGAAATCTACGGAGCTGCTGATCCGCAAGCTGCCCTTCCAGCGCTGCCCTTGTATTAGTGCCATGACGTAAAGCGTCGCTTAAAACTGTCAGACTATCCTTCTGTATAAATAACTACAAAAGATTATAGATTACATTTTCATGTGACCATCTTAAATTTGTTAATATTTGTTGATGCAAGAATTGTTTCCATAGATTCTTCATTTTCCTACATTTGTACAGAACCAGCAATGGCTACATCCTCAAACACACCCCTACCACAAGATGATGGTCTGAGGAAATTTCTTCAGAGTCGAGGTATTCCTGAGTAGAATATTCAGAAAATGCTGCAGGATCGTGTAAGTCTCAGAACAGGGAGAGGATAATTTCAGCACAGAAATAAACAATAACAATAGTTTATAGTTTTACTATAGTTATATTTTTAAGCCAGTGTCTTACACTTAAATGTCTTGATGTGTTGTTTTGTTTTAATTACAGATTGATACCTCAGTAGTTGAAGAAATTGATGATGACACTTTGGCTGCATACATTCCAGCATATGGTGACAGAATTGCTACAAGGCGGTTCTGTATGGGAAAACAGACAACAGGTGGAGTTGATTCAAAAAGACTGTCCATGTTTGAAAAACTAAAAAGAAAAATGTACACAAAAAGCAACAAAGACAGACGTCAAGATTGTGAGGAAGAGCATTCTAACATGCATCTAAGAAATAATAGAAGGGCCTCAAAGATGACAAGAAAAATAGAGATAGGCTGGATAAATGATAAGAGACAGGTGAGAAAACGCAATGGTGGAGGAACCAGACTTCTTGATATTTCCAAGACAGCCACAAAGAAAGACATTCTGTCACATGCCAAGGGGCTATTTTTCCCAAATGAGAAATCGATACATGGAAAGTGAGAAGAGTTTAGTCACGATATTGTCGACTTTCAGGAAGCAAACCTTGAAGACAGTATTAGTGTGAGATAACTCTATGAGGCACATAATTTGGGGTGTTAAGATTTTACCTTTTCACAGAGCATCTGACCAATAGAGAAGACATCACAGAAATGGGAGAGAGAGCTGATAAACAGACCGACGCAGACAACCAACAAAAAAACACAGCAGAAAATGTGAGCAGCTGACACAGAAAACACCAGACAGTAAATAGCAAACACACACTGTGGATGAAGATGGGCAAAGTACCAACAAAATGTCAGCGTTAGTCTCTACTGCTTTTGAGATTATTGATCTTACATCTTTGTACAATTCATCGGAAGTCGTTTTTGGCCCTATGCAAGGTGACGCATATTTAGGTGTTTTCGATGATACAGTCCCATTTGAGCCTATCCTCCCAATAGAAGACGCACACATAAACACTGACACATTCACCTCAACTCCTATTCATTCTGAAACAGTTCCTGCTGCCCCACCAAGTCCTTCTTTTGAACTTTTGCATGTGACTGTGAAACTTCACAGATTGAATCTCTTAGAAGAACTGATTACTCAATTCAAGGATGAAGCCATGATAAGCTACTCTGTGAAATACAGCTTCATTGATGAAGTTGGTGCAGATGTGGATGGTGTGTCCAGGGACGTATATGCTGCATTCTGGACAGAATTTTTAGACTGTGCAGAAGAGGGTGCAGATATGAGGGTTCCATCGCTGTCCCCAAAATGGCAAGAAGAAGAATGGAGATCTGTTGGTAGAATAATGGTCAAGGGATTGGAGGACCATGGATATTTCCCTTCTCGGCTCGCTCAAGCCTTTACAGCAGCAGTCACATTTGGTGAACATTCGGTCTCACCTGATTTACTGTTTGACTCCCTGATGTTGTATCTTAGTCAGTCTGAGCGTGATCTCTTGTCCACTGCTTTGCAAGAGGCTCTAGTTGGTGATGATGAAGATGAGTTCCTTGATCTTATGGATCGCATGGGAGTAAGAACAGTACCAACACAAGAAAACTTGAAAGCTGTGCTTCTTCAAGTGGCCCACAAGCAAATAATCCAGCAACCGAAATATGCACTAGATAACATTGCAGCAGTCGCAGGACCAACTCTCAGGAAGTTCTTCCCCAGTGTGCTTGAAATCCGTAAGATGTACGATGATCTTAGACCAACAACGCGAAAGGTGTTAAAGCTGATCACAGCCTCTCCAAATACACCATCAGAGAACCAAAGTTTGCGGTTTTTACATCAGTACATTAGGGGATTGGATGAAATAGGCCTCCGGAAAATATTAAGATTTATGACTGGGTCTGATGTCATCTGCGTTAAGAAAGTTGAAGTCATATTCACCTCGTTGGGAGGGCTGGCACGGCGGCCAATTGCGGCCAATTGCACAGTAGAGTCTATACTGTCCAGTAACTCCTTTACAATGGACATTGCATAGGAGTGCCTCTATCACTCACTCACATGAACACACTTTTCCCTTTCTTGTTAAATTTTTGTACGGTTGAAGCCTTATCAGAGCCGACATTCAAGATCAAAACAGTGTGATTGTGAGACAGAGTTAATGTGGGGAAGATATGGTAATTAGTTCAGTAGCTGTATTATGAGCTCGGGGGGGGGGTTCTTCACGATAAGCTTTTACTATTATCGAAACAGTAATCACCTCACTTAAACTGTTTGTAACAAATGGTTGATGAACAGTATGTTCATGCACTTGAAGGACTACAACACCAAAAAACAAATGTGCACATTTGCAAAATAGTTTATCCTCTAAACCTTTCTGAAGTTGTTAACAGGAAGTATTTTGTGCATTTTGTTGTGTTAAGGTGTCCAAGGTTTTACACTGAAGTAGAGTTGAAATAATATTATTATTATAGGCAAGATGGCCTGCTTTTATTAAAACGATAAAAGATTGTTGAATTATCAGCACCAAATAATAGATAATAATATATTTCAACACCTAAGATCCTCTCTACATCACCAAATGCCATATAATTATGTGGTGGCAGTTGAAATATCTTGATGAGAAAGGCACAAAAAGGAAGGAATTTCATAAATGCTTAAATAGTGTATAAACACTCAATCACACAGGGGAGAAATTAAACTAAATTAAATGATTCTCTGTATTACCAGGTTTGTCTGATCCCACCCACCACTGGAGTTTTAAAGTTTCAGCCCATAGACACCCATCATCATAAGATATTATAACATGTTTGATTTATGGATGATTATGCAAGAATAACCAAAGTGTGTCAGATGACATTCAGTCATGCTACATAGTTCCACTATGAGGACAAATTTGACATTTTTTGTAAAGCAGAAATGTGAGACGTTTATTTTCAGGACAGCCCCAGTGACCTTGTTGAGATGTATAACTTTTCCATAATGATGAATGAAAAGAGATTATATGAAGCTCAGAGAGGAGTTAATTGCTATTCATTATTTAGAGACAATACATCTGTTAAGCATTTAAACTGAAATTTGCAGTCAACATTACATTTTCCACCCATAGAAAAAATGCAAATATAGTGTTATTTTGTTGAAGATGGGTGCGCACATTCAATCATCTGATCCAGTACAACAACTTGTGATTATTAAATATGGGCATATATGTAGGCCCGTAAAAACTTATAAAGCTCAATGGATTCCTCTGGAGAGGTGGGTGGATGAAGATTTGTTTCTGCCATGACAAGGCAACAAACGTCAAACACAGTATTATCACAGGGATACGGTCCTCTCTGTAGGCATTCCTCCCTGCATGCCTGTATCTTCTGTTGGGATACCTCTTTAAGGTACTCCCTAGCACCAAATAGTTGGGGTATGGTGTACATCATCACCGGACGTCCTCCTGGGGACACCGCATTTCTGCATGAGCGAATTCTGTGAGTGTTCCAGAGGTGAACAACATCCTGCAGTTCTCTCTAAATATAAGGGGAAAGAGTGGGGAAGTGAGAAAATTAGTAAACGTGGCAAACCAACTTCAGGCAAAATAAATTGTTATTGTCCACAATAGAGCAGGGGTTTTCACAACATTTTCATTGCATATACCCTGAAAAGGGTGCATGTTAATTGTAAATTTTAAATGCATTTAGGGTATTTTGTGCAACTTTATTATTTTACTCCCCTACATCTCAGAGGCAAATACCGTCAACTGAATTTGTCTGACAGCCTTTGTTAGTAATTTCAGAACAACAACACGGGCGCCCCAGTGGGCGCTGCGCTTATAGTGGGGAGGGGCAGCGGGACCGTGGTGAGGACCAGACACGGATGATCTGGAACCGAGAGAGAACAGCGCGACGGCGACACAGGATCACCCCTGTGGTCAGAGGACAACCTCTGTCTCCCAGGCAATGAGAAGCACGCCAAACTCCCGAACTCACAGGCCTTAGTGGCGACACATGTCAAGCAGTGTGACGTGCCCAAACACTGACATGTTCACTGACCTTCTGGAAAACTCGGTAACTTCAACAACAATCTTACTAACTCAGCTGAACTCTATTCTTAAACCATAAACACATTATCTCAGTGAACATTAACATTTACAACTAGTCCTTTATAATTTTCTGGGTATTTATTGGTATAATATATTTTTTTAAGGACCTCCTTTGGTGCTTCATTTTTTAACACTGGAATCCACTTTTGTTGCTGGTAATATAGAAGAACCTCACACACTTGCTTAACATATGCCACCATGGACAAAATAATGAATTAAAAATGTTGGATTATAGGCTACATTTCAAAAGCGAAAAAAAGTTGTTCTTACCTCTATTATTTCGAGACATGTGAATTGTATCAGACTTTTGTCGAGGAAGTCACCAGAGAAGTGGTCAGACTCTTTTAAATCCTGAAATACGTTCATCCAGAACTGTGCATGTTGCTTCCTCAAAAAACCCCACCACTGCTCAATCCGCTGGTTATGATTGCTTGAGCCGTATAAAAAGCATCTGTTCGAAAATTCGTCCATATGATCATGTCTCATGAATATTTGCATCTGCTCCACGTAGCAATTCTCTGTCTCAAGGTCTGATCTAATTCGAGTAGCAGTCCCATTTCTTGATGACACCTCATCAATAAAGTATCCAGCAATTACCCTTGGATCACTACTTGCATGTAGCCACACCACCATCCTTGAAAACCCGTCCATTGCACCATTGATGCAGATTCCATATGGTTTGAGTTTATCATATGAATCTATGTGCCATAAAAAGTTCGGACCTGGTTTCTGACACAAACGTCGTCGAAGGCGTTTACGGCGTCTCAGTTCCACTCTGCGGGGATAAAGACTGAACTGAACCAAGCTCCTGCATGAGCACCTGGATCATTCTAAAGGGAATAGATGGATGGGGAATGTGCTTGTGTTGATTAAGTCCCTGCCCACACATCGCTACTCCCCATTGGATGGTTTAGTGAGGTCCTCCAACCGGCCCCTCCAGAGTCGGTCACGGCCCTGGCGGAGCCGAGAAGACGATCAAACTGGACTATTCTAGAGGAAGTAAAAGTTAACAAGATCCCCCCCCCCCCCCCCCTCCCCCGACGGCAAACACGCACGAGAGAGAGAGAGAGAGAGAGAGAGAATGGTTGTAAATGGTTGATAATAAATAGACTAATGAGAAAACTGAGACTTCATACAATGTTAAACCGTTCGAAGGTTCAATACTGTCTGTACTATACTCAGTTTGTTTATTACAATCATATAACTCATTTTCATATTTTGGCCTCTTTAATGTGATATCTCCACACTGCTTGAGGGAATTAATTCAGCTTTTGAACAGTTGGCACAAGTCATATAAATCTGTCAAAAACTGTATTTAGAAATATGTACATGGGAACAAGAATGTCAGCCAGTAGAGCCCATCCCTCCTTATGAAAACACATTTATATTCACTGGATCAGTATTTTTTAGTTGGCTCTCAACCAAACTGCGCAAAACAAATCTTCGAAACATCCACTTTTGCATAATGCACGTCACTGAACAGAGTGACTTGCTGATGAAACACTGATAGTCTCTGCCATTCCACAGACTTTTTATATTGGACACCAGTAATTAAAGCCCTGGCCTTATATAGTGGATTATAACTTTTGTATATATTTATATTTTGTTTTATATCAATACTGTTTTTATTTCAAGTTTTTTTTCTATGATAGTTGTAAATGGTTGATAATAAATACGACTAATGAGAAAACTGAGACTTCATATTATCAGTGTTTTTCCCTGTATATCCTGATTGATATTGAACCGGAAGTAAGCTGCGTTTTTACTACTTTAAACTTGATTTCCAGTGGTGGGGTTCGTTACTGTACTAAAGTAGATTTTTCACATATCTGTACTTAACTTGAGTATTTATTTTCCTGACGACTTTTTACTTTTACCCGTTACATTTGAACAAAAATATGTGTACTTTCTACTTCTTACATTTTCAAACTGGCTCCTTACTTGAGCAGGGGAGGTTGACGCAGCACGCCTCTACGCACGGCGCACCTCTCTCTCTCTCTCTCTCTCTCTCTCTCTCTCTCTCTCTCTCTCTCTCTCTCTCTTTCTCTCTCTCTCTCTCTCATCTAGGGTTCAAAATTCGTAAATTTATACAATACATACATTATATTAATATTGTTGTTATAATTTTTCAGTCAGTTGAGATAAATCTTGAGGAGAAACATTTTGGATTGTTTTGTGTCTGTATAGGACTACTATAAAAAGCACTTTGCATTTTTAATTTTGGTACTTGTACTTTTACTTTTGATACTTAAGTACATTTAATATGAGCTACTTTAAGACTTTTACTCAAGTCATTTTCTGACGGGAGACTTTCACTTTTACCGAAGTCACTTTCAGGTAAGATATCTGTACTTTTACTCAAGTATGGCTCTCAAGTACTTTATACACCACTGTTGATTTCCATAGAATCTTCAGAATGTCGTCAGAATGTGTGGTTAGTGGGCGTGGTTAGGCGCGTCGTTTCGGAAGACAGGAAGTGAAGCGTTTGTCCTGCCGAGTCACGCCCTTCCTTCTTTCACACAAGGTTCAGTTTCCTCCCACAGTCCAGTCGCAACAGCAGCTTCCGGGTTCGTCTCTCCGCGGCTCTCGTCGTCCAACCGGGTGAGTTTTACATTTCTTTTTACAAACCAGCAGAAAGACGACACGGTGAAGTCACACTAACGAGCGATTTATTTTAAAAACCGCGTTTCATTGACGGCGAGGCGCTTCGCTGCGTTAGCTGGCTCGACGGTCGGGTGGTGGCAGATTCGTCATGTTTACAAACGTTAGATATACAAAAGCGGAAGCGGAAACCCATCTCGAGTGAAGCAGTGTTAGCTTCTGGTATTAGCTTCTGGTTTTAAGCCCCAGTTGTCTGGTGATGGTCCCCACACAGAACAACAACAGGCTTCACAAACCTGCCATACAGTTACACACACAGCTGCTCCTACACATCTGGTGCATGTAAGGTCTTATTTTACAATCCTTCACTAGTGAGGAGGAGACACATGTACAATGCTAACGAGCTCTTAGCTCTTGCCATCAAACAGAAGATAGATAGATAGATGGATAGATTGATAGATAGATAGATAGAGTACGTTATTCATCCACGAAGGGAAATTAAGTTGTCATAGCAGCCGGTACATTTGAATACAATAAAATACAATACAATAGAATAAAATAAAAAATATTGAGGTAGAAAGAATAAAAAACAGAAGCACAAGATAAAATAAAATAGGTAGATAAGGTGCAGTGGCAAGATGATGGTAATAGTACTGATGATATGATGGTAATGTTATTGTTAGACAGTATATAAAAATAGTACAGTATATATATGATAGTAATTATACCAATATAATAGCAGTATATAGTAAGACCTACATCTCTTAAGGGAATAAAAAAGAACGCTTGCTGACTTCAATGCTGCTTTCCCCTCTAACTTTATAATATTGTATTTTACAATTAAATGTAGATAGCCTGTTATATATTTGAAGACCAATGTCGTCTGTATGAATATGAGAATGAAAGAACAAGGAAATGTTTGGACAATCTGAAGTGGTACATAGCTGTTAATATTGAGGTGATATAATATATAGTAATTGTGGATTTTCAATCATGAATAGTGACGTCTGTAAATACACACTTAAATATATTTCCCATATTATAACACTCATTCTTGTCAGAAGTGCCTTTTGAGTACTTAATGCTTTATGTACTCATTTCTAGATTTCTAGGTTGGCTAGCTTTCTTTTCTGGCTAGCCAACCACAGCTAGATCAACAAGCTAGCTGCGTTTGTTTTTTCCTTATCCAGAGTGTTAGTCCGGCTGGTTGCAGTCATTTCAGACTTTAAGATATAAAGATCATAAAGATGCTGCGTGAAGTACAGAATGAGGAAAACGAGGAGGCAGGTGTTGACTTTGAGTCTGGAATCTCCGATGCTCATGAACTAGACTTATGTTCTACAAGTGTTGTAAATACATTTGTGTCATAGAGAGATAAACGTTGTGGTTCACAGCAGAATAAACAGAACTTCATCTGTCACCTGAGTGTTGATGTTTATCTGATGAATTTAGGTCACAAACAAATGGTTGTATCACTTGCCTTTTTTCAAAATAAAAGCACCCCAGCGTTTCTGTTGATGGAATCCATTCCCTTGTTTAAAACGTTTTATTTTTATTGTGAAATATTTGCAGGAGCGGAAGATGCACGGCTTCATACTGTTTAGTACTGGTATTTATTACAAGGGACTTCTTCCATACTGGCCAATAATCATATTTGTGGCCATATTCAAATCAAAGCCTATATGTAGAAACATTGGGCTGCAGAACATGTTGTGGAACTGAGAAGCTACAAATTGTGCATTGTAAATATGAATTGATATTAATTTGAATATTGTGCATTGAATAGAAAAAGTTGCACAACTGCCCTTCCTTGTGTATGTTTACTTCTTGTACATTCAGCCTTTAACAGAAATTCCAAAAAATAAGAAGTAGTGTTTTTTTTTTTGGAAGATATCAGGGTGGTAGATCTCGGCTTCATTTGGAATTTAAAAATTAATCTTGGGCTCGCAAAAGGTTGGTGACCACTGGTCTACAGGATCAGGCTGGAGTTGTGGGTGTGTCTTGGAATCCACTTCCAAATCAAAGGAGCCTTCTCCTAAAATAAAGAAGGAAGAATAAGCTATAAAAGAACAAAGACATCCATTTTGACCCGTGTTGTGAATTAGAAGAGGTTTAGCTTGTGTGTCAAAGGGTTAAAGTGTGGAATTGCATTTCCTTTTCACACTGGACATGGTATCGCCATCATAAAGAGACATATCCTGTGAGTAACCCGCTGTAGATGAGTCATCGTTAAGCCCACACTCCTCGCATGGGGACGAATATCAAACTATGTAACCTGACCACAATCTGTTTTAACATGAAATACACAATCAGCAAGAGTTGTCATATCTGCACAGGGAATTTGACTTGCTCCTTCAACTGACACAGTTCCAACAGCACGTAGTCATCTGACAGAATAGAAGAATTACACAACAGGTGTTGTTAGCGTGAGGTTGTGTTTATCCAGTTGTGTTCCACTGTGAGAGCCTTGCTAATTCCTGCATGTTTTTCCTTCATCAGAAAATGTGGCTTGTGGAGCGTTTCGTCATGGATCTCACATCCGTCCGTCTCCTGCTCATTCTTGGTCTTGTTGTTGCCGCCCAAGGTCAGTGTGGAGGAGCTAATGAATCAGGAGCCAAAGTGAAAGCAACATGAAGCCAGGCGGCCCCTTGTGTTGGGTCATTGTCACAGACTCCCCGTAAAGTGACAGGAAATATGATACGAGCATAATCAGATGGAAGAACAAGAGAAATTTATATCAAACCAGAGACTATAACTAAAATATTAAAAAATTGCTATCTGTACAGAACAAATAGACTGGCTTCAACGTGCTTTCACACATGACGGCTCACTTCACTTCGGTAGAAGTGTTGATTATAACATTTTCATCGTGACCACAAACATTTAAAGTCTGGTCCTGATGAGCATTCCAAGTGCTTTAAAAAACTGCTTTGCAATTCACAATCACTCTCAACTAAAACGAGAACTGCTGAAGGTTACAGATCCCAGTTAAAACAGTTGGCACCTGTAGTGCAGTCCTTTAATTGCAATTAGGGATGGGCATTCGATTAAATTGTCTTAATCGGTCGTCGGGAGAGTTAATGACGAATTTTCGATTAATCATTTATATTTTTATATTAAAATTCACTATTTATGGGCTGTTAAAATGCAGTGAAAATAGAAAAAACACAGCGTGTTTCCTCATTGAGGTCTTTATTACAAGATGAACAACTCTTGTGGCAGTTAAACGGGGTCGTTCAATGGTTACACTTGAAAATATGCTCTGATGTCCTCTTCAGCCCCGCTGAGAGAGCAGGTAGCCGCTGAGAGCTAGCTAGACTCCTCGACCTCTTACTCCGGCCGTTGTCGCGTCCTCACTCCCAGAACCCCTCCACCAGACCCGGCCCTGTCCGGGTCCGAAGAGGCTAGCTTTCGAGCTAGCCTCCGCTAGCTCGAAAGCTAGCTGCGGAGCTCGGCTTCATGTCCGCACACGGACCCTCAGTCTACGGGGAGGGGAACCCGTACAGACCCGGGTCTGGGTGAGGTTCCGGGATTGATGACATGACAACAGCCGGACTGAGACGTTGAGAACTGTCAAATCCATCTAGCTCTCAGCGGCCAGCCGCCGGTCCCCCAGGGGCGCTTGTCGAGTCCTCCGGGCCGCTTCCTACAGCTGCTAATATCGTCACTGTGCTGCGTTCAGGCAACTCGGATATTCTGCCCTCCTACTCATGCGCTCATTGAGACGTATAGCTTCGCAGTGTTGGCAGTGAACGCAACAGAATTTCGTCGAAGACAAAATAATGTCATCAACGAAATTCTTTATGATCAATTAATCGATCGTCTATTAATTATGCCCATCCCTAATTGCAATATCTTTGACGTTCGGTCTCTTGCCCAAGGACACTTCGGCGCGCAGTTGAAATAAAGGTTGAATAAACTTTTCTGTCTTTCTTTTTCCATTATAGCTCAAAACTGTGAGAGACCTGTGCCCGGAGCCAACATGGTCTTGAAGGACGATTTCATTCTCTTGGAAACGTTCCTGAATGGCGCTGTGGCCTCTTTCAGGTGTGATGTTGGCTACACGTCTGCAGGAGGGTCTTCATCCGTTACTTGTGGAGACGGCAGCTGGAGTCCCGTGAAGCTGAAATGCCAGAGTGAATATCATTTTTACATGCACTTTACTAACAGCAGACAGTATGACCCATTCAGCCCTGGTATTAATATTACAATTGTTATTATTATTATAATCTGATCACAAGGGGTCAGCATCAAGTTCTTGAAATAAGTTTGAACGCACACAACTGTGTTCTGAGATATGACCACATTTAGACGAGGTCTGGGACACGTGAGCCACTTTTCACTCGGTGATCTTAAATCTTTCCTCAGGCCAATTACGAAGTTCACGACAATGTCACAATGAATCAAACGTATTTTTACTCCTCCCAGTGAGTGTCCATACGATCCTTCGTCGCAATATCAACACATAATGATTGATATTATTCTTTATACTCAGACTGGGTGAAAACAATAATTTGGACTTGGTAAACACATTACGTACCTGATTATTTGCATAAAGAGCAGGGAAGTAGTCACTAGTGGTCACATGAGACACATTGTCAGGTGTGAACAGACGACCTTGTCCGGTTGTGATTGAATGTTTCAGGACGAACGTTGATACCAGGTCTAAACGGGGCATATTTCACAATCAGTTTTGGCAGCACTGCCTGGAAGGAACCATTTAGTAAATTCAACTTACCAGCATATAAATGATGAGTCACTGGTAATGTCTGACCAGCCTGTTGAGTCATTTGTGTTACCAAATCCTTTTAAAGGGAGGACTTTAATCTTTCTTTCAGGAAAGAGCTGTGGCTCTGCTGGAGAAGTTGATCACGGGAGCGTTGATTACCCTGAAGGGAATGAGTTTGGCGATCGAGCTGTGGTCAGCTGCAACAGAGGGTTAGTAATAAACCAATGATGCTGGTGTTTTTTTTCAATCCTACTCTTTAATCCCCAAAGTTTTTCAGGAAAACCTTATGCTTCCTGATCAAACAACTTCTTTTCAACTAAAGTGGGAATTTATTATTCCTTTCTAGTTACAATATGGTTGGCGGAGCTCCACGCTTTTGTGGAGACCAAGGGTGGACGGGCAGGTTGCCTACATGTCAAGGTTGGTGATCTTTCTTTAGCAAAACATTTTTTAAAAGACAGAAAACTATGTTAAAAGCATTACATTCTAATAATTGTAATTTTTATTTTGCAGCAATAAATTGTGATCCGCCACGTGAGATTCAAAATGGCAATTTCCTCCCAAAAAAAGAAGACTTCTATGGATTTTCAGAGGTTGTACAATACACCTGCCAAAAACCGTATTCACGCAAAGGTTCCAAATCATTAACATGTTCAGAGACTGGGGAATTCAAGCCTGATCCTCCAGAGTGTATCAGTAGGTGGCTTTTATAATTTCTCTCAAGATTCTCCGATGTAACCTGAGCCATGACTCTCACCAATACTCTATTTCTTTTCATTTTCTTTGCCTGCAGTTGTTAATTGTGAAGAGCCTGTTGTTAAAAACGGTAAATGGGTATCGGGTTCTCGACCCCCCCATAAACACTTGGCTAGTGTGACGTTCGAGTGCGATACCGGATACGACATGGTGGGAGAGAGGACACAGACATGTGACATAAATGAGAAATGGTCACCCGGACTTCCAAAATGCATACAGAAAGGTAATTCCTACGTGTGATTGGCTATTAATGCAAATGAGGGGATATTTTCACTGTCTTCTTTTTCTTCAATTATTAGAACTATACCAAACTCCAGGATGGCTCAATAGAATTAATCCCCAATCTTCCCTCACACGTCCTCTGTTGGTCAAATAGATTCAGCAAAGACGTCCATTTAATACGCTGTCTGAACAGGGATTGAGTGCTCTTCCTGTGAAAAGCTGGAAACAACATACCAGCATTAAATAACAATACAACTACAAGTTTTCAACATAAAACCAGCGACATTAATTCATGACAGCAACTGTTTATTATATAGAAATGCTGAAGATGATTTGTCTGTTTATATGGATTTGAACTAGTTTCCACAGCTTTAATGAATAGAAATACACAACTGTAATCGGATATATGTGATCCAAGCAAATCCCTGATCACAGTGTCCTAATTCCCCTTTTACTTTATTAATTTTTTTGAAGCAGTGGCTGCCACAACTAAAGCTACTACCACCACCACCACCAGCACCACCACCACCACCACACCTTCAGGGAAACAAACGGGTAGATTTTCTTTTGATGATTTTGTTTTGGCCAAAAAGCTTCTTTTTTTTTGGGGGGGGGGGGGGGGGGGCGACTGATTTGATCAACATGTTCAATGGGGTCTTGTCGGCGATTGTTTGTTACAAGTACAATCAAACCTTTTTTTACACAGCGTTTTGCACCATCTACACGTACGGTGCTTAGCAACTGCTTGATTGTGATCACACTCTGCTCTGAAACATGTAAATGGAGAGAATGAATGGAACAGTGTATGAGCCAGGCATGTAAACATCATAATCGAGCCACAAAACAGAAACATAACCACAACGGATGTGAGCAACAACGGATGTTGACAATGAAACCAGCAGAGTTAGTTCTCTATTGCTGCTAAATTCTCGTCTATTTAGGGTACAGGTGCATTCTTAACCACAATAAGTAACTATTGACACTTCACATTTTAACATTCATTATCGCTCACTTCGGTTGCAATTGTGTTGTGTGGCTGTTGTGGATGTGTTGTCACTTCTTGCTTTGTAGTTGTGGCTTTAGTGTTCATGATTTCCGTTAATGTGCTTGTGTGAGAGTCTGCAATTGTACAATATCCATTGCTTGATACCTCAGAATTTCCCTGAAAACATTGCTCAGCCTTCGTTGATGCTGCATGTCCGGTGTTTGAATTCATCCGATGATGCTTATGTGTAACATGCAATCATTTTTTTTTTCTTCTTCTTTATATCTCTGTTTCAGCTGCTCCTAAATCAACTGACGCACCTGGTAAGTCATCAAAAATAACCTGTTCTGTTACAGTTATTTCTGGCCTTTTACGTGATCTAATTTCTTTTTTTTTCTCTACCTTTTATTTACAGACAGTGGAAGTGACGGCTCAGGGTGGAAGTGGGGTCTTGGAAGTAAGTTTGAAATTCAGTCGATCAAACCACAATAGATCAAGAAAGTAAAGAGTTAACGCTGATTATTTCTATAGCGTCAAATCATAACTTGCCTTATCTGAAGGCACTTTACATAGAAGGTCGAGACCTATAAAATTATGAAGAAACACAACAGTTCCCACAATGAGCAGCACTTTGGCGACTGTGGAGAGAAAAGAGGGGAGAGAGAGAGAGATAAACACGTTTTCATTGTTATAAAGATAACAATAAGAGTGATATTTAAGAGGTTATTAATGATAGCAGCAACAATTAATAAAATAATGATGATAATAATAATAAGCTCTGGAGTCAAAGTGCCACATTCCCAATCTTACTCTTCTCAGGTGTGGACGGTGGATACGTTTGTTGGCCTCATGTCCCGTCATCCTTTTTCACACATTTGTATTCTCATTAAAATAGTATTCGGTGGCATCTGTTGCATCTGTTGTTGCATCGGTGGTGGCATCTGCTACAAGAAAAAAAAAAGGTAAAGGTTTTATTTATTCTTTTAGACTAACACCTGGAAACGGCTGCTTCCTTTTATGGCTGCTGCATTGTATCCCCGACCAACCAGTAACAAAACCCGATCCTCTTTGTGACTTTTGAGACTTCTCCAACCTTTTCTGTTTTTGGATTTAAACGTCCTTTTCCTACTGGCTAAGCTTTCTGTGTGTCAGCTATTTCTAAATGTTGCATGCTGAAGTATGTTGTGTGCGTTCTTAAGGTATTTATACACCACAGTTGTCACAAGGGGGCACTGTTGTGAGCGTCAGAAGAACTCTCCTGCACAGAGCTGTCAGTCACTCAGGAGAAAGAGCTCTGCCCCGAGCGCCGAATGAGGTTTTAATCGTGTAGAAGAACAAAGTAGCTGAATGCATCATGAGACAGCTTGTTTAAGTAGAAACTATAAGTTATCCCATGGTTACATTAGACTGTTTAACAGGCGCCAGTTTTTCAGTGGCACAGAACATGTGTTATGTTAACCCTTACACTGCATATTACAAATTTGTCTTAATCTGGTGTTCAGGGTTAACCCGTCCCTTACACTGCATATTAGATAATATGCACCCTAACACTAGATAATATTAGATAATATGCAGTGTTAGGGTTAACCCTGAACACCAGATTAAGACAAATGTCTGGAGAGTTGGTGTAATTTGCTTAAATATAAGGCAGATCATGTCTTTGAAATGCTTTAATAATCAGCCGAGAACTGTTCAAAGAACAATCCAGTTCCTTTTTTTAATTTCCCGTCTAGTTCGTTCAAATTTTACGTGAACTTATTTTACCTATGCAAAGTATGAAGCAGTGCTTAATAAATGTTTCCCTGGAGAAAGCTTTTAGTTACTGTCGGGGCAGAGTTGTTGTTTGAGTGTTAAGACGAACTTGTGTGTAGGACAGTATCTTTAAAATCATACTTATACAAGTTGTGAATCTTGAATACACATTTAAGATTCACTACTTCGAGCTCTATAGGGCTGAATTTGGCAAGTCAGTGGAAAAAAGAGGTGATATTTCAGTCATTTACTCAGCACTGAGTTTGCCTTTCTGCAGAAGAACAGGTAACACTTTTGCTTCTAAAAAAAACAACAACAAATTTGGTCAGTGCGGCGGCTGCGAGTCATAGTTGGTGGTGGTGTATGTATGTGTGTGTGTGTGTGTGTGTGTGTGTGTGTGAGTGTGAGTGTGTGTGTGTGTGTGTTATTCTCTTGGAAAGAAGTTGGTCGGGGTCTTCTCTACACATTAGCAGTAAAGTTGACCATTATTGGGTTGCAGCCCCATGAGAAGTTCTCCTGACAATGAGGCTCCAAAACAAGGAGAGGATATTCCACTCTCGGTAAGAAGTTTGACCACAAAGTACAATTGAACCTTTGTTTTTCAAATGAACAGATAACGATGAGCGGCACCGAAATATGATGATGTAGGCAAAACATTTTTATTGGAGACATATGATGCGTTCTCAGTGTTTCTATCCTTTGGTGTGTTTGATATGTGGTAAATGGTTTATAAAGCGTTTTCTAGTCTTGATGACTCAAATCTCTTTACAGTACAGTTTAACATTCACACACACATTCATACAGTGCATCTATTAGCAGCACTTCCTTGTTCTATGAGGGGCAATTCGTGGTCCATCGGCATGCAGATGGGGAAGCCTGTGGGATCCAACTGCCGACTTTCAGATTGGAGGACGACCGCTCTACCCCTCAGCCACAGCCGGCCATATATGTTTGTGTGTCTGTGTCCAAAGTCTGTGGTAGAGGTAACTCTGCTTCCCCCAGAGAAAACACTGCTCCTGAAACGCCTCCTCACTTGTCCTGTTATTTTTTTGTCCCATAACATCACATTTGCATAACCTTTTTTTTCCTTCTCTAACAGGGCTCTATGGGTTTTTACACTATGTCTACAATTAAAACTACTCTTCTTTTTCTTTTGCAGAAGTAAGCATTAGCGTCCTGGTGGTCCAGCTGTACGTGATGTACTAATGAACTGAATGGAAGAGGGTCGCCCCTGGACGAGTGTTTGAACCTGCTTATGGCTTTGATTTGTAAAGACCGACATGATGAAATGTCTAGAGATCCTGAAATCTCTGCAAATTGCGCTGAGTCCTCAGCTGCTGCTTGTTGCTCTGGTTAGTCGACAGTAATGTACATATCTGATAATCTTTTAACTTGCCTTACTTATTCCTGCCCATAATGAAGACCAGTTCAAACGTTTTTCTTTTGTCTTATTATTAATTGACATTGTGTTTGTCAGAGAAGCTTTATCTCCATATAGATTTTATACTTTTGCACTAAAACTCAAGAGCACAGCTCGGGCCACTGTAGCATGAAATGCAACAATGGTTTGGATTGAGAAAAAACTGAATGTATGCACTGCTCACCTTTTCAAAATACAGCCGTTCAGTTTAAATAACCTGTGTGATGCTGAAGAAACTATCGAATATATCTGTCACTTGTTTCAAACAAAGCTTGTAACTGAAATAGATATTGATGGCACCCCTCGTAGAGGGAGGGGCTCTGAGCCGATAAACCAGTCCTCTCAAAAAGGTGGGATCGAGCATCGGGCCTGTCGAATGTGTGGTGTCGTTTAAATGCCTTATCCCAAACAGACCTTTTACAACTGCTTACTGTTGGCTAATGGGGCCTAATCATGACTCTACTAAATGATGAGATGTCATATATTCGCCAGAGTCTGAACAAATTCCCCACTACTGTGAAAAACAGGAATGCTTCCAGTGTTTTGACGGTGGCTACATCAAGATGTACAGAATGTGATTTGTAAAGGTTTTAGCACCTGCTCAACTTTTTATTTATTTGTCAAAAGAGAAATTAGTAGTTTTGTGTAAATTTGCCATAAAATATTTTGTAAACATGAATGAAATAAATGTGTTCATGATACGCCTTTACTTTTATCTTTATTTTGCAGAAGCTTTGCTCATCGCTACATGTTTGACCCACATTTTTCCAATGTTTTCTTTAACCAGAAGTCTCTTGGTCCCAAAGCTTTTAAAAATACATTCAAAACATAAAAGTAATTAAGAGACAATAACAAGGAAACACTAGCTGCTGTAAACATGTAAGGAACCCATTGCATGCATTCTCTAAAGATGTGAATGTCTTTTCAACACTTTAAATAATACAAACCAAAGTTCTCTGATGGAATATTTTAATAGTATTACTGATTAAGTACCAAACAATCCAATTACTCAAATCCACTTAAATTACTTTTATACCAACATTTCATTAAGTGCAAATATTTTACTTTTTACACGAAATCTGTTGCATTACTGTGAGAAGAACCACTTACATAAGAGATGTCTTTCTTTTAAATTGTAGACATAAAACAACATTTTGCCATTAACACTAAAATATCGAATATTTTTGTCATTGTCATCATTTAAGCAATTGTTTAACTTCGAAGTTTCAGCAGCAAAATGAAGACAGCTTGGTTGCAAAATCCATATCAAGGTGAGACGAGATCTGTCCTTCACTGTAACCAATTTCAAATGGTGCTAGAAACAATAGTAGACTCTGAACACGAAAAGAAATCGGTCAACCTTGGAGATAGGACGAAGAGCTTGAGCTGTCCCTGCAGAGCCACGGCTTGTTGACCACTAGGTGGCGCTTCACGGAGAGACACTGGATTCAAGATTCAAGAGATTCAAGATTTTTTTGAAGATATCTTGGGCTCGCTAAAGGTTGGTGACGACTGGTCTACAGGAACCGGCTGGCGTTGTGGGTGTGTCTTGGAATCCACTTCCCCTAAATTAGTAAGCCTTTGATGACATGAGTCTTCTATGTCATCAAAGGAGCCTTCTCCTAAATAAAGAAGGAAGAATAAGCTATAAAAGAACAAAGACATCCATTTTGACCCGTGATGTGAATTAGAAGAGGTTTGCATAGCTTGTGTGTCAAAGGGTTAAAGTGTGGAAGAGCATTTCCTTTTCTACACTGGACATGGTATCGCCATCATAAAGAGACATATCCTGTGAGTAACCCGCTGTAGATGAGTCATCGTTAAGCCCACACTCCTCGCATGGGGACGAATATCAAACTATGTAACCTGACCACAATCTGTTTTAACATGAAATACACAATCAGCCAGAGTTGTCATATCTGCACAGGGAATTTTACTTGCTCCTTCAACTGACACAGTTCCAACAGCATGTAGTCATCTGACAAAATAGAAGAATTACACAACAGGTGTTGTTAGCGTGAGGTTGTGTTTATCCAGTTGTGTTCCACTGTGAGAGCCTTGCTAATTCCTGCATGTTTTTCCTTCATCAGAAAATGGGGCTTGTGGAGCGTTTCGTCATGGATCTCACATCCGTCCGTCTCCTGCTCATTCTTGGTCTTGTTGTTGCCGCCCAAGGTCAGTGTGGAGGAGCTAATGAATCAGGAGCCAAAGTGAAAGCAACGTGAAGCCAGGCGGCCCCTTGTGTTGGGTCATTGTCACAGACTCCCCCTTTAATCTTCTCAGTCATTGTGCAGTAAAGTGACAGGAAATATGATACGAGCATAATCAGATGGAAGAACAAGAGAAATTTATATCAAACCAGAGACTATAACTAAAATATTTAAAAAATTGCTATCTGTACAGAACAAATAGACTGGCTTCAACGTGCTTTCACACATGACGGCTCACTTCACTGCGGTAGAAGTGTTGATTAAAACATTTTCATCGTGACCACAAACATTTAGAGTTACAGAGTATAACCTGTAATTCTATAGAGCTTTTCTGGTCCTGATGAGCATTCCAAGCTCTTTAAAAAACAGTTTTACAATTCACAATCACTCTCTCAACTTAAACGAGAACCGCTGAAGGTTACAGATCCCAGTTAAAACAGTTGGCACCTGTAGTGCAGTCCTTTAATTGCAATATCTTTGACGTTCAGTCTCTTGCCCAAGGACGTGCAGGAATGTTTTGTTTTCTTTACTCTGCTAAATTGTGAATGAACAATATATTTCACAGATGAAATAAAGGTTGAATAAACTTTTCTGTCTTTCTTTTTCCATTATAGCTCAAAACTGTGAGAGACCTGTGCCCGGAGCCAACATGGGCTTGAAGGACGATTCCATTCTCTTGGAAACGTTCCTGAATGGCGCTGTGGCCTCTTTCAGGTGTGATGTTGGCTACACGTCTGTAGGAGGGTCTTCATCCGTTACTTGTGGAGACGGCAGCTGGAGTCCCGTGAAGCTGAAATGCGAGAGTGAATATCATTTTTACATGCACTTTACTAACAGCAGACAGTATGACCCATTCAGCCCTGGTATTAATATTACAATTTTTATTATTATTATTATAATCTGATCACAAGGGGTCAGCATCAAGTTCTTGAAATAAGTTTGAATGCACACAACTGTGACCTTCATGTGTTCTGAGATGCGACCACATTTAGACGAGGTCTGGGACTGGGAATCAAACGTTTTTTTAACTCCTCCCAGTGAGTGTCCATACGATCCTTCTTCGCAATATCAACACATAATGATTGATATTATTCTTTATACTCAGACTGGGTGAAAAAAATAATTTGGACTTGGTAAACACATTACGTACCTGATTATTTGTATAAAGAGCAGGGAAGTAGTCACTAGTGGTCACATGAGACACATTGTCAGGTGTGAACAGACGACCTTGTCCGGTTGTGATTGAATGTTTCAGGACGAACGTTGATACCAGGTCTAAACGGGGCATATTTCACAATCGGTTTTGGCAGCACTGTCTGGAAGGAACCATTTAGTTAAATACTTCTTACCAGCATATAAATGATGAGTCACCGGTAATATCTGACCAGCCTGTTGAGTCATTTGTGTTACCAAATCGTTTTAAAGGAAGGACTTTGATCTTTCTTTCTTTCAGGAAAGAGCTGTGGCTCTGCTGGAGAAGTTGATCACGGGAACGTTGATTACCCTAAAGGGAATCAGTTTGGCGATAAGGCTGTGCTCAGCTGCAACAGAGGGTTAGTAATAAACCAATGATGCTGGTGTTTTTTTTCAATCCTACTCTTTTTTTTTTTTTTTTTTCAATATTTTATTTATACATTTTCAATATATAAAACAGGCAACAAGCATATTGTGACAGAAAAAAGACACATTGAACAAGTGTTCATGGACAAACACATATTGTACAGACAGCAAAAAAAAACAAAAACAACAGAGAGTACAAAGAGAGAGAGACAGAGAGAGAAAAAAAAAAAGAAAAAAAAAGGGGACCTGCTCAGAAACAGTACATACAATTATCTACAGAACATACCTGTCATTATATAGAAATCAAAAACATGAAGTTACGTTGATAGAGAGGAATGTGAGTGGAACATGACTATCACTGTTGGGTCATTCTTGACAAATATAAAAAGAAAGGTTGCCACATCTTATCAAAGGCTGCAGAGCTGAGAGAAACATTGTGTCGGATCCTTTCCATATGCAGCAGACTGGTAATTTCTGAAAGCCAGGCCTTAAAGGAAGGCGCCTCACCACTCTTCCATAAAGTTAGCATGTTCCTTTTTGCTATGACCATGCCGTATTGTATAGTCCTACGGTGTTCATTGGTGAGCATAGAAAGGTGCTGAGAGCCACCTAAAATTGCAGTGAATGGATCTGGAGAAATATTACGCTCATATACCTCAGAAAAGCATTTGAAAATATCAGACCAAAACTGGTTCAATTTGGGACAAAACCAAAAGAGATGTCCTAAGGTTCCCTCAGCTGACTGGCATTTTGAGCAGATTGGGGATACAGAAGGGTAGAAAGAATGGAGTTTAGTACAGGAATAATGTAATCTGTGGACAACCTTAAATTGAATAAGTTGGTGTCTTGAATTTATTGAACATTTATGAATAGCACCGAGGTAGGATTCCCAATCATTGTCGCTTATCGACAAGGCTAAGTCTTTCTCCCAAGCTTCCTTTAAGTGTTAGGATGAGGTCGGGTTAAGTGAGGTGAAAAGATCAACAAATCGCGAAGTGAGTTTCTTAGAATCAGGAGGTCGAGTCAAAAGAGTGTATAATTCAATGGGAGCTGGCAACGATTGAAAGTAAGGAATATTTTTACGGGTGAAATCTCTAACCTGCAGGTAGCGGAAGAAGTGCGTGTCTGACAGTGTATATTTCCCCTTCAGCTGAGCAAAGGTGGCAAAAGTCTTGTTAAGATAAAGGTCCCCAATGGTGGCAATATCTTTATCCCTCCAGAGAAGAAAAGTGTTATCAGACAATGAAGGTGGGAAAGTGTGGTTTCGGTGGAGAGGGGTGTAAGAGGAGATCTCAGGCAGGTTAAATGATTTCCTTATTTGATACCAAATTTTTAAAGAGTTGTAACTATGAAATTATTTCCAGCAATGGATTTTAAGGGCTGAGCTGAGGAGAAGAGGAGGGCTGGCATAGAACTGACGGGGAGACTTTGTTCAATTGCGAGCCAAGATGGGGTGTGGGCAGCAACATTACCTTGATGTGCGTTTTGCCAATACATTAACGCTCTGCAATTCGCTGCCCAGTAGTAGTGGCGGAAGTCTGGTAAACTGAGGCCACCAGCTGATCTGGGTTTGGTTAAATGTTTTTTAGCAATACGATGCGTTTTGAAACCCCACACGAAAGGTAGAATGAGTGAATCTAATAATTTAAAAAAGGATTTGGGCAAGAAAACAGGTAGATTTTGGAAGAGATAGAGGAATCTGGGAAGAGTTACCATTTTGATTGCATTGACACGACTTATCAGAGATAATGGTAGCAGTCTCCAGGATTCGATATTCGATTTTAATTTATCAATCATGTCCAGGAAATTCAGTTTATAAATTAACTTGGGGTCTTTAGGGATTGTGGTTCCTAAGTATTTGATTTTGTCTGTTACAATTTTAAATGACAGGTTTTTAAGAAAAATTGGGTCCAGATCACCTGTAAGGGGCATGAATTCACTTTTATCCAAATTTACAGTGTAGCCAGATATTTCACCAAATTTTTCAATGAGTCTTAATAAAGGGGGGAGGGAGTCTTCTGGGCGGGATAAAAACAAAACTACATCATCCGCGTACAGCGAGATGCGGTGGTCGACTCCCCCAAGGATTACTGGGGCAATAGAAGGGTGGTTCCTGATACTGACAGCGAGGGGCTCCATTGCAATAGCGAATAATAATGGGCTGAGGGGGCAGCCCTGCCGGCAAGATCGTTGTAATTTGAAGGTAGGAGATCTGTTGTTGTTAGTGATAACTGAAGCGGTAGGACGCGCGTATAGCATTTTGACCCAGGAGGCAAAGTTCTCCCCCAGACCGAACTCCCTTATTGCAGCCAATATATACGACCACTCAACTTGATCAAACGCCTTTTGGGCATCAAGAGCGAGGACAGCTATTTTAGAATCTTTACCAAAACTAGTGTACATAATATTCAACAGACGCCTTACATTAAAAAAAGAAAATTTGCCTGGAATAAATCCAGTTTGATCTTCATGGATTATATCTGCAATGCATTTATTTAGTCTGTTTGCAAGAATTTTAGTAAACACCTTAAGGTCACAGCCCAGGAGGGCAATAGGCCGGTATGAGGAGGGGTCTGTCTGGGTCTTGTCTTTTTTCAAGATCAGGGAGATATTGGCAGAGTAAAGCGTCTCAGGGACCAGACCAATTGACATAGAATGATTAAACATTCTTAACATGAAAGGAGCTATAATGTCTAAATATGCTTTATAGAATTCGATGCCAAATCCGTCCGGGCCGGACGCCTTTCCATTAGGAAAAGAGCGGATTGCCTGTTTAACTTCCTCTAATGTTATGTCAGCATTTAAATCTGCTTGTGCTGAGGGACTCAATTTAGGCAGGTGGAGAGTGCGAAGAAATTCAGAGGTATGTGTTGTAGTAGTGGTAGACTTTGAGGTGTAAAGATCTTCATAGAATTCACGGAAACATTCATTAATTTTCTCAGGGTCTGTAGTAGTGGTTCCCGATTTGGTCTTAATTTCATGAATCATTCTGCTAGCCTGGATGTTCCTAAGCTGGCGAGCCAGTAGTTTATCTGGCTTGTCGGCTAGCTCGAAGTGTTTTTGTTTAACTTTTAGTAACATTAAGCTGACTCGGTCAGAAAGGATAGCATTATATTTAGACTTTAATTTGGTTATTTCAACAAGCTTAGGAGGTAAGGCGGTCAATCTGTAGTCTCTTTCTAATAGTTTGAGTTGAGTCGTGACATCAATTAATTCTTTCTTCTTGTCTTTTTTTATTTTAGCCTCATGAGCTATGATATGTCCTCGTATAACAGCTTTAAAAGCCTCCCATAGAGTGGAGTCATTTACCTCGGGTGTATCATTTTCATAAAAATATTCTGTTATTCTGCTGGCTGTTTGCTGGCGAAATTGTATGTTGTTAAGTAGTAACGGATTGAACCGCCAGTTAAATGCGGTCTTGGTCCTACCAATATTTATTTTTAGTTCAACAGGGCTGTGATCAGAAATTATGATATCATGATATTTGGAGGAAATTATATCTGAGGTCAAAGTGGCGTCAGTCAAAAAGTAGTCAATTCTCGAATACGACTTATGTACGCTTGAGAAGAAGGAAAAGTCCCTATCGCTTGGGTGTTGCAGCCTCCAAATGTCAAGAAGGTTCATTGACTTAATTATATTATTCAGCGCAATGCTGGCATTAGAGAGACTGGTGGGGCGAGAGGAGAGTCTATCAAGAGAGCAGTCCAATACCGTATTAAAATCACCACCCGCAATTAGATGAGTGGATGATAAATCTGGAATAAGGTTGAAGACTTTCCTAAAAAAACCAGGGTCGTCAAAGTTAGGTGCGTAAATATTCAGAAAGGTTACATGCCGTGACAGAATGCGGCCTGTTACTAATAAATAGCGGCCGTTAGGGTCAGAGGCAGTGGAAATATGTTCAAATGGGACGGTCCGTCTGATTAATATGGCTACACCTCTGGCCTTAGAGGAGAAAGTTGACTGATATATCTGAGATATCCAAGCACATCTCAACCTCCATTGCTCATTGTTGCGGTGGACATCTCTGCAGCGGTCTATCCGTTTGCAGTCACCAGATTGGTTAACTAATTATCACGGGAGGAAAAATCAGAGCACCTTCTTCTTTCTTGGTCTGGGAACACGAGACCGTTTATTAAGCGCATGCGCAACAGGTTACAAGTGCACGCAGGCACAACATGCTCCGTGACATCATTACCTGTGCTATATAACATGGCATTGCTCACTCAACACTCCCACTCAAAAACATGTGTATAGCTCTCTCTATAGTGGTAAATAAAAACCAAAAATACATAACTCCAAAATAAAACATTTGGTATACTGACAGTGTTCTAAAAACTTCAAAACTTTTTCATCTGCCAGTTCACATTTACATTCCAAACAAATACCCCTTGAAACTTTCAAACTTAGCCTTTGTCACTGGCTTGGTAAAGACATCAGCAACCATGTTTGCAGTAGGACAGTATTCTATGGATATCTTCCCTTCTGCGTGTGCAGACCGTACAAAGTGATACTTTATATCTATGTGTTTGCTTCTCTGTCTGCATACTGGGTTCTTGGATAAAGCTATCGCCCCCTGGTTGTCCTCATATATCTTTACTGGTACATGCTGGCTACTATCTATTCCTCTAAGTAGTTGTACAAGGTACATGCTCTCTTGAGTAGTAGCTGCTAGTGCCATATACTCAGCTTCACAGGTGGATAATGCCACTGTTGGCTGCTTCCTACTCTTCCACGATATAACTGGACCATTCTCAGTTAAGCTGAAACAGTATCCACTTGTGCTCCTCCTATCATCCCTGTCGGCTGCCCAATCAGCATCACTATATCCCTCCAGCTGTAGTGGGCTTTCCTCACATTTCTGGTAGTGTAGTTCTTGATCTATAGTACCCTTTAAATACCTCAGTAGGTGTTTTGCTGTAGCCCAATGCTGTTGCTTTGGTTCTGCTAGGTATTGAGATAGTTTGCTAACAACCCAGCTCAGGTCAGGTCTGGTACATGTCATAATGTATATCAAGCTACCTATTATCTCTCTATATCCTGTTGAATCAATAACCTCACCCTCACTGTCAAAGTTTAACTTTTGCTCATATGGGGTGGATCTGGGTTTGCATTCAGACATTCCAAATATTAATATCTGGTTAATATCTTCTCTATGTGTCTCTTTTGAGTCATTTTGATCTCTCCCTCACTCTGTCTGAAATCGATACCCAGGAAGTGTTTAAGTGGACCCATATCTTTCATCTTAAACCTTCTCTTCAACATTTCTTTTACATCACTGAGTAAGGTGTTGTTACTCGCTGCTATGATTAAGTCATCTACCCATACTAACAGAATCACTTTCTCATTCTCAGATTTTCTGCTGTAGACACAATGATCAGCATCATTTTGCACAAAACCATTCCCTGTAAGATGATCATGGAGTAACTTGTTCCAGTTACGTCCGGACTGTTTTAAACCATACAATGACTTGTTGAGTTTACACACTAAGTGTTCCCCTGTGTTTGACTTGATTTCAAAACCTTCCGGTTGCTCCATAAATACCTCACAGTCCATTGGAGCATGGAGGTAAGCAGTTTTCACATCCATTTGATGTAGGGTGAGATCCTCCTGTACAGCCACCTGCATTAATGCTCGTACAGAGGTCATGTTGGCTGTCGTTGAAAAAGTCTCTTTATAGTCGATCCCTTCCACTTGACCATACCCCTTTGCGACATATCTGGCTTTACAAGTCTCAGATCCATCTGGGCTCTCTTTCACTGCATATACCCAGCGACCTCCCACTGCTTGTTTGCCTCTTGGCAGTAGGGTCAGAGTGAAAGTGTCATTCTCTGTCAAAGAGTTCATCTCCTCTTTCATCGCGTCAGCCCACATTTTTGACTTCTTAGAGTCCATTGCCTCTTTAAGTGTTTTAGGTAGATCATAAGCCACTCTGTAGAAATAATCTACATTTTCACAATCAGCTTTACACTGGTACCCCTTTAAGTAGTCTGGAGCCTTTCTCTGTCTCGTAGGATATCTCCTTTCTCCCTCTTCTTTCTGAGTACTATCTGTCTGGGTCGGACCTGCCTCATCAGTCTCCTCAACATTGGACTCTTTACTTTCCTTAGGCTGTCCCTGACCCTGGTTGACTATCTGCTGTGGTGTATCTTCATGACTCTCAGTGTCATTCCCCATGTCACAATCTGTCTGAGTCTGGCTCTCTGCGCTACCTTTGATGATGAATTTCACCAGCCTATGTTTTAGGACTTTTCCTGTCTCAGGATAGTACACGTTATATGCTGGACTATATTTGTCATAGCCTACAAGGATCGCCTTTTCGCATCTAGAGTCCAGCTTTTTCTTATCCTGCTTATATACGTAGCATTCAGAGCCAAATATTTTCATGTTGGATAGGTTAGGTGTTTTTCCTGTGAAAACACAGTAAGGTGTCCGCTCTAGCCGCTTACTGAAGCACCTGTTGCGGATTTGAGCTGCTGTCTGTACAGCATATGTCCACAATTTCTTTGGGAGGTTACTCTCCAATAGCATGCATCGAGACATCTCAAATAATGTTCTCCAACCTCTTTCGGCAGTTCCATTCTGATGGGGTGAGTAGGGTGCACTCTTCTCATGCCTTTCCCTTTACTCCTAAGTAAACACTGGAACTCCTACCCGGTAAACTTTGTGCCGTTATCAGATCTTATGCACTTTATTTTTCCATATGGAGCTACATCTGCTATGAATTTTTCTGTAGCTTTTGTCGTGTCACTCTTTGCTTTAATAAAATATGGAAAAATCATCCCACTGTAATCATCAGTAAATGCTATCGCATATCTGTATCCGTCTTTATCTGCTGGATCTATAGGACCACATAGGTCTGTGTGTACTAGCTCTAATACGGTTGTAGCTTTAGCGTCTGCCTGTCTGTTTCTGCTTTGTGTAAACTTTCCCTGTGTGCATATTTCACAGTTTTGATTGGACTTGTCATGTTTCCCTTTAATAGACATCCCTTCAACCACCTTTTCTAATTTTGCAACATCCTCAAAATTGCAATGACCTAGTATCCTATGCCACGTTTGAATGTCATGACAACCATACACTTCATCAACATTTTCATTCTCCACTGTGCTAAGGTAATACAACCTACCATACACATCCATTTTAAACTTAGTACCTTCCTTGTGGACCAGCCAGTCATTACCGTCCTTGAAGCGGACCTCAGCTCCGTTGGCTGTTGCTGCTTTGACTGAAAAGATGTTTTGTGGAAACGAGGGGATGTAGAGTGCTTGCTTTAGCCTCGTTTTCACTTGTCGTCCCTCGCTGTCCAGCAAGTAAACTTCGGCGTCTCCCCTCATCCTCGCCATCCCGCTCACCTTGGATCCGTCAGCAAGCTCGATCATGTGGTCCTCGGGTCTGAAGCTCTTGTCAACTGTTATGAACTTCGTGGCGTCGTTGATCATGTGTGTTGTCGCTCCGCAGTCGACCATGAGACCCTTCTTGTTTCCTCTTTGTGTGGGACAGTCACTCATCCTGAAGAAACAGAAAGATGTGGGCTCTGCCTCCGTCTCTCCATCAGCTTTCTTCACATGGTCACGGCCTCGTCCCCGGCCGCGTCCCCTTTCTCGCTGTGGCGCGTCCCATCTTCGTTCCTCTCTTCTCACCTGGTATTCGTCAGGACATGTCTTGGCCATGTGTCCCTTTTTGCCGCACGTGTAACACTCGACATCAGCCAGGTCCATTTTCTTTCCTCTTCCTCGTCCTCGTGACCTCGTTGCTCCGCTCATCCTCATCACGTTGTCATCTTCAACATTCACGTCACTCTTCCCATATTTTTCAGTACTCTCGTAACTCCGCAGTTTTGTTTTAAACTCGCCGAACGTTACAGTGTCATTTGTCTGGGTGATGTGCACGACGAATGGCTTGTATGATTCAGGTAGCCCCTTTACCACCATAGCTATCTGAAGCCACTTATTTGCTCGTCTGCTCTTCTCAATGACGTGAATATTGTCTCTGCTCGAATAATATAGTCCGTGACAGTTTCATTGCTGGCCTTCTGGAGCGAGGAAAGTTCACAATATAAACTCACCACACGGGGTTTATCCTTTCCCGCATAGTGCTCGCGGAGAATATTCAGTGCTTTTCTCCCGTCACGTCTCGCGTCCCTCATCACCAGCGATAAGCTCTTGGTGTCCAGACATTGCACCAGCTCTGCATATGCCTCACCGTTCTTCGTCTCATCTTCGGCGAGAGCATCGTCGTCATCCTCATCTATCCGCGGGTCCTCCAGGATAACTTCTCTGAGGTGACGCAACTCCATGTGCGCGAGGAACCTCGTCTCCCAGAGTTCATAACTTTTCTCATCACCGTCGAATAAAAGTCTGAACCACCTCTGGCCTGTTTGACTGGGCCCATAACCTGTTGCGGTGGACATCTCTGCAGCGGTCTATCCGTTTGCAGTCACCAGATTGGTTAACTAATTATCACGGGAGGAAAAATCAGAGCACCTTCTTCTTTCTTGGTCTGGGAACACGAGACCGTTTATTAAGCGCATGCGCAACAGGTTACAAGTGCACGCAGGCACAACATGCTCCGTGACATCATTACCTGTGCTATATAACATGGCATTGCTCACTCAACACTCATCATGTTTAATATGCGTTTCTTGCACAAAAATAATATCTCCTGACAAAGACTTTAAATGGGAGAAGACTTTGCCCCTCTTCAAGCTACTCTGCAAACCTCTGACATTCCAGCTAAGTAGTGTTAGACTGCCACCTTGTGGCGGAGTAGGAGAGTTGTCAATCACAAAAGGATAGTAGATGTATGACGACGTAACATATCAAAAGACATAATAGGTACGGTACATTTAAGAAGAGCAGGCGAAAAAGGGAAAAACGAGAAGACATACAGACTAAATCCCCCCCCTGTCCACCCCCCCAAACGAGGTGGAACAAGAAAAACATAAGCACTGAGAAACGGCTAGACACTGCAAGAAACCGTCGAACTAGAATAATACTCCTTGCTAAAGCAGAAAACATGACTCGCTAATCAATAGACCGGTAGCCCCGTCCACACAAATAAACGAAAAACACTCATATATTTAGCGGTTAAATAACACTCAATTCTTAGTGTGACTGAGAAACTAAAACGGGTACCACTAAAATGTCTTACGTGGGTGTCTGGGAGCGGCAGCAGGATGAATAAGTTCCCCGGCCGGGGATAGAGCTCACATCGGAGCAGCGGGGGATGTAATACATTTGTCTATGAAAGACTGGCATCCGTGGCATCCTGAAATATTTTCTGCTCCGTGCCGTGATTGAAGATCAGTCTGGCAGGGGAGAGGAGACCGTGTTTGATCCCGGCGTCCCTCAGTTTCTTTTTTGCTCCGTCAAAGGCGCGGCGTTGTTCGGTGACTTCAGGTGAAAAGTCTGGGTATACGCTGATTCGGGCGCCGTTGAAGGTCAGGGGAGCCTGCAGGCGGGCAAGCTTAAGGATTTTTTCCTTCTCCGGAGGGTGATGAATCTTAGCGATCATGGTGCGTGGACGGCCGGCTGAGGATGGACCGATGCGGTGCGCCCGGTCAACTTTGAGTCCACTTGAGAAATTATTGGTCCCGAGGAGCTGCGGCAGGAACTCAGCGAGAAACTGAGTCGGGTTGCCTTTCTCGACTTTTTCTGGTAGCCCAGTAACTTTAATATTACAGCGTCTAGATCGGTTCTCGAGGTCTATTAGCTTACGTTTAGTGGACATGTTGATTTCCAATAGCTCCGTGCACCGTTTCTCCAGGGCTGCGATGCGGGACTCGTGGTCGCTAGCAAAACCCTCCAAGTCGGAGATGCGTGCCGTGTGGTCCGCTAGGGAAGTCTGAACTTGTTGAAGGTTAGAATCAAGCGCGTTGAATCTGGCGTTCATGTCGTTGTCCAGTTTTCCAATAGCCGCTAAGACGCTAGCCAGCGTGGGTTGTGAAGTTGAAGGTTCATCGGTGTTAGCAGCGGGGCCTGGGCTGTTAGCCGGGCTTAGCTCAGGGCTAATGGCACCAACCTTTTCCATAGTAGGAACGGTTTTGCCGCTTTTCTTTGGGTTCGCGTTCGGATGCGAAGGTTTCTCCTTAGGTTTGTTTCTGCTGGGTCCGCTCATATTTCTGAAAGTGTTGATTTTAACAAATGTTTAGCGAGAGTGTGGTGGAGCCACTCGAAAACAGGACTACTCCATGCAGTGCTCACTAGCGCCTCCCCCTACTCTTTTTAATCCCCAAAGTTTTTCAGGAAAACCTTATGCTTCCTGATCAAACAACTTCTTTCAACTAAAGTGGGAATTTATTATTCCCCCCCCCTTTCTAGTTACAATATGGTTGGCGGTGGCGGAGCAAAACGCTTTTGTGGAGACCAAGGGTGGACGGGCAGGTTTCCAAAATGTCAAGGTTGGTGATCTTTCTTTAGCAAAACATTTTTTTAAAGACAGAAAACTATGTTAAAAGCATTACATTCTAATAATTGTAATTTTTATTTTGCAGCAATAAATTGTGATCCGCCACGTGAGATTCAAAATGGCAATTTCCTCCCAAAAAAAGAAGACTTCTATGGATTTTCAGAGGTTGTACAATACACCTGCCAAAAACCGTATTCACTCAAAGGTTCCAAATCATTAACATGTTCAGAGACTGGGGAATTCAAGCCTGATCCTCCAGAGTGTATCAGTAGGTGGCTTTTATAATTTCTCTCAAGATTCTCCGATGTAACCTGAGCCATGACTCTCACCAATACTCTATTTCTTTTCATTTTCTTTGCCTGCAGTTGTTAAATGTGACGAGCCTGTTGTTAAAAACGGTGAATGGGTATCAGGTTCTCGACCCCCCTATAAACACTTGGTTAGTGTGACGTTCGAGTGCGATACCGGATACGACATGGTGGGAGAGAGGACACAGACATGTGACATAAATGACAACTGGTCACCCGGACTTCCAGAATGCATAAAGAAAGGTAATTCCTACGTGTGATTGGCTATTAATGCAAATGAGGGGATATTTTCACTGTCTTCTTTTTCTTCAATTATTAGAACTATACCAAACTCCAGGATGGCTCAATAGAATTAATCCCCAATCTTCCCTCACACGTCCTCTGTTGGTCAAATAGATTCAGCAAAGACGTCCATTTAATACGCTGTCTGAACAGGGATTGAGTGCTCTTCCTGTGAAAAGCTGGAAACAACACAACAGCATTAAATAACAATACAGCTACAAGTTTTCAACATAAAACCAGTGGCATTAATTCGGGACAGCAACTGTTTATTATATAAAAACACTGAAGATGATTTGTCTGTTTAAATGGATTTGAACTAGTTTCCTCAGCTTTAATGAATACAAATACACAACTGTAATCGGATACATGTGATCCAAGCAAATCCCTGATCACAGTGTCCTGATTCCCCTTGTACTTTATAAATTTTTTTGGAGCAGTCGCTGCCACAACTAAAGCTACCACCACCACCACCACCACCACCACCACACCTTCAGGGAAACAAACGGGTAGAGTTTCTTTTGATGATTTTGTTTTGGCCAAAAAGCTTCTTTTTTTGGGGGGGGCGACTGATTTAATCAAAATGTTCAATGGGGTCTTGTCGGCGATTGTTTGTTACAAGTACAATCAAACCTTTTTTTACACAGCGTTTTGCACCATCTACACGTACGGTGCTTAGCAACTGCTTGATCGTGATCACACTTTGCACTGAAACATGTAAATTGAGAGAATGAATGGAACAGTGTATGAGCCAGGCATGTAAACATCATAATCGAGCCACAAAACAGAAACATAACCACAACGGATGTGAGCAACAACGGATGTTGACAATGAAACCAGCAGAGTTAGTTTTCTATTGCTGCTAAATTCTCGTCTATTTAGGGTACAGGTGCATTCTTGACCACAATAAGTAACTATTGACACTTCACATTTTAACATCCATTATCGCTCACTTCGGTTGCAATTGTGTTGTGTGGCTGTTGTGGATGTGTTGTCACTTCTTGCTTTGTAGTTGTGGCTTTAGCGTTCATGATTTCCGTTAATGTGCTTGTGTGAGAGTCGGCAATTGTACAATATCCATTGCTTGATACCTCAGAATTTCCCTGAAAACATTGCTCAACCTTCGTTGATGCTGCATGTCCGGTGTTTGAATTCATCCGATGATGCTTATGTGTAACATGCAATCATTTTTTTTTTCTTCTTCTTTATATCTCTGGTTCAGCTGCTCCTAAACCAACTGACGCACCTGGTAAGTCATCAAAAATAATTTGTCCTGTTACAGTTATTTCTTAACACTCCGTGATCTCATCTCGTTTTTTTTCCTACCTTTTATTTACAGACAGTGGAAGTGACGGCTCAGGGTGGAAGTGGGGTCTTGGAAGTAAGTTTGAAATTCAGTCGATCAAACCACAATAGATCAAGAAAGTAAAGGGTTAACGCTGATTATTTCTATAGCGTCAAATCATAACTTGCATTATCTGAAGGAACTTTACATAGAAGGTCGAGACCTTTAAAATGATGGAGAAACACAACAGTTCCCACAATGAGCAGCACTTTGGCGACTGTGGAGAGAAAAGAGGGGAGAGAGAGAGAGATAAACACGTTTTCATTGTTATAAAGATAACAATAAGAGTGATATTTAAGAGGTTATTAATGATAGCAGCAACAATTAATAAAATCGTGCTAATAATAATAAGCTCTGGAGTCAAAGTGCCACATTCCAATCTTACTCTTCTCAGGTGTGGACGGTGGATACGTTTGTTGGCCTCATGTCCCGTCATCCTTTTTCACACATTTGTATTCTCATTAAAGTAGGCGCTGGTGTCGTTGTTGGCGGCGGTGTCATCTACATCATCATCAAGAAAAAAAGGTAAAGGTTTTATTTATCCTTTTAGACTAACACATTGAACCGGCTGCTTCCCTTTTATGGCTTCTGTATCGTATCCCCGACCAACCAGTAACAAAACCCGATCCTCTTTGTGACTTTTGAGACTTCTCCAACCTTTTCTTTTTTTGTATTTAAACGTCCTTTCCCTACTGGCTAAGCTTCCTGTCTGTCAGCTATTTCTAAATGTTGCATGCTGAAGTTTGTTGTGTGCGTTCTTAAGGGTTTTATACACCACAATTGTCACAAGGGGGCACTGTTGTGAGCGTCAGAAGAACTCTCCTGCACAGAGCTGTCAGTCACTCAGGAGAAAGAGCTCTGCCCCGAGCGCCTTATGAGGTTTTAATCGTGTGGAAGAACAAATCAGCTGAATGCATCATGAGACAGCTTGTTTAAGTAGAAACGATAACCCTAACCCTGAACACCAGATTAAGACAAATGTCTGGAGAGTTGGTGTAATTTGCTTAAATATAAGGCAGATAATGTCTTTGAAATGCTTTAATAATCAGCCGAGAACTGTTCAAAGAACAATCCAGTTCCTTTTTTTAATTTCCCGTCTGGTTCGTTCAAATTTTACGTGAACTTATTTGACCTCTGCAAAGTATGAAGCAGTGCTTAATAAATGTTTCCCTGGAGAAAGCTTTTAGTTACTGTCGGGGCAGAGTTGTTGTTTTAAGACGAACTTGTGTGTAGGACAGTATCTTTAAAATCATACTTATACAAGTTGGGAATCTTAAATACACATCTAAGCCTCACAACTTCAGGCTCTATAGGGCTGAATTTGGCAAGTCAGTGGAAAAAAGAGGTGATATTTCAGCCATTTACTCAGCACTTAGTTTGCCTTTCTGCAGAAGAACAGGTAACACTTTTGCTTCTAAAAAAAACAACAAATTTGGTCAGTGCGGCGGCTGCGAGTCATAGTTGGTGGTGTGTGTGTGTGTGTGTGTGTGTGTGTGTGTGTGTGTGTGTGTGTGTGTGTGTTTGGTATTCTCTTGGAAAGAAGTTGGTCGGGGTCTTCTCTACACATTAGCAGTAAAGTTGACCATTGTTGGGTTGCAGCTCTCAGAGAAGTTTTCCTGACAGTGAGACCCCAAAACAAGGAGAGGAAATCCCACTGTCGGTAAGAAGATTGACCACAAAGTACATTTTAACCTTTGTTTTTCAAATGAACAGATAACGATGAGCGGCACCTGTATATGATGATGTAGGACCAACATTCTTATCGGAGACGTATGATGCGTTTTCATTGTTTCTATCCTTTAGTGCGTTTTATATGTGGTAAATGGTTTATAAAGCGTTTTCTAATCTTGATGACTCAAAGCTCTTTACAGTAGAGTTAAACATTCATACAGTGCATTAGCAGCACTTCCTTGTTCTATTTGGGGCAATTCGTGGTTCAGCATTTTGCCCAAGGAAACGTCGGCATGCAGATGGGGAAACCTGGGGATCGAATTCCCGACCTTCAGGTTGGAGGACGACCGCTCTACCCCTCATCCACAGCCGGCCATATACGTTTGTGTGTCTATGTCCAAAGTCTGTGGTAGAGGTAACTCTGCTTCCCCCAGAGAAAACACTGCTCCTGAAACGCCTCCTCACTTGTCCTGTTATTTTTCTGTCCCATAACATCACATTTGCATAACCTTTTTTTTTCCTTCACTAACAGGGCTCTATGGGTTTTTACACTATGTCTACAATTAAAACTACTCTTCTTTTTCTTTTGCAGAAGTAAGCATTAGCGTCCTGGTGGTCCAGCTGTACGTGATGTACTAATGAACTGAATGGAAGAGGGTCGCCCCTGGACGAGTGTTTGAACCTGCTTATGGCTTTGATTTGTAAAGACAGACATGATGAAATGTCTAGAGATCCTGAAATCTCTGCAAATTGCGCTGAGTCCTCAGCTGCTGCTTGTTGCTCTGGTTAGTTGACAGTAATGTACATATCTGATAATCTTTTAACTTGCCTTACTTATTCCTGCCCATAATGAAGACCAGTTCAAACGTTTTGTTTTGTCTTAATATTAATTGACATTGTGTTTGTCAGAGAAGCTTTATCTCCATATAGATTTTATACTTTTGCACTAAAACTCAAGAGCACAGCTCGGGCCACTGTAGCATGAAATGCAACAATGGTTTGGATTGAGAAAAAACTGAATGTATGCACTGCTCACCTTTTCAAAATACAGCCGTTCAGTTTAAATAACCTGTGTGATGCTGAAGAAACTATCGAATATATCTGTCACTTGTTTCAAACAAAGCTTGTAACTGAAATAGATATTGATGGCACCCCTCGTAGAGGGAGGGGCTCTGAGCCGATAAACCAGTCCTCTCAAAAAGGTGGGATCGAGCATCGGGCCTGTCGAATGTGTGGTGTCGTTTAAATGCCTTATCCCAAACAGACCTTTTACAACTGCTTACTGTTGGCTAATGGGGCCTAATCATGACTCTACTAAATGATGAGATGTCATATATTCGCCAGAGTCTGAACAAATTCCCCACTACTGTGAAAAACAGGAATGCTTCCAGTGTTACACGTTTTGACGGTGGCTACATCAAGATGTACAGAATGTGATTTGTAAAGGTTTTAGCACCTGCTCAACTTTTTATTTATTGGTCAAAAGAGAAATTAGTAGTTTTGTGTAAATTTGCCATAAAATATTTTGTAAACATGAATGAAATAAATGTGTTCATGATACGCCTTTACTTTTATCTTTATTTTGCACAAGCTTTGCTCATCGCTACATGTTTGACCCACATTTTTCCAATGTTTTCTTTAACCAGAAGTCTCTTGGTCCCAAAGCTTTTAAAAATACATTCAAAACATAAAAGTAATTAAGAGACAATAACAAGGAAACACTAGCTGCTGTAAACATGTAAGGAACCCATTGCATGCATTCTCTAAAGATGTGAATGTCTTTTCAACACTTTAAATAATACAAACCAAAGTTCTCTGATGGAATATTTTAATAGTATTACTGATTAAGTACCAAACAATCCAATTACTCAAATCCACTTAAATTACTTTTATACCAACATTTCATTAAGTGCAAATATTTTACTTTTTACACGAAATCTGTTGCATTACTGTGAGAAGAACCACTTACATAAGAGATGTCTTTCTTTTAAATTGTAGACATAAAACAACATTTTGCCATTAACACTAAAATATCGAATATTTTTGTCATTGTCATCATTTAAGCAATTGTTTAACTTCGAAGTTTCAGCAGCAAAATGAAGACAGCTTGGTTGCAAAATCCATATCAAGGTGAGACGAGATCTGTCCTTCACTGTAACCAATTTCAAATGGTGCTAGAAACAATAGTAGACTCTGAACACGAAAAGAAATCGGTCAACCTTGGAGATAGGACGAAGAGCTTGAGCTGTCCCTGCAGAGCCACGGCTTGTTGACCACTAGGTGGCGCTTCACGGAGAGACACTGGATTCAAGATTCAAGAGATTCAAGATTTTTTTGAAGATATCTTGGGCTCGCAAAAGGTTGGTGACGACTGGTCTACAGGAACCGGCTGGCGTTGTGGGTGTGTCTTGGAATCCACTTCCCCTAAATTAGTAAGCCTTTGATGACATGAGTCTTCTATGTCATCAAAGGAGCCTTCTCCTAAATAAAGAAGGAAGAATAAGCTATAAAAGAACAAAGACATCCATTTTGACCCGTGTTGTGAATTAGAAGAGGTTTGCATAGCTTGTGTGTCAAAGGGTTAAAGTGTGGAAGAGCAATTCCTTTTCTACACTGGACATGGTATCGCCATCATAAAGAGACATATCCTGTGAGTAACCCGCTGTAGATGAGTCATCGTTAAGCCCACACTCCTCGCATGGGGACGAATAGCAAACTATGTAACCTGATCACAATCTGTTTTAACATGAAATACACAATCAGCCAGAGTTGTCATATCTGCACAGGGAATTTGACTTGCTCCTTCAACTGACACAGTTCCAACAGCACGTAGTCATCTGACAGAATAGAAGAATTACACAACAGGTGTTGTTAGCGTGAGGTTGTGTTTATCCAGTTGTGTTCCACTGTGAGAGCCTTGCTAATTCCTGCATGTTTTTCCTTCATCAGAAAATGGGGCTTGTGGAGCGTTTCGTCATGGATCTCACATCCGTCCGTCTCCTGCTCATTCTTGGTCTTGTTGTTGCCGCCCAAGGTCAGTGTGGAGGAGCTAATGAATCAGGAGCCAAAGTGAAAGCAACATGAAGCCAGGCGGCCCCTTGTGTTGGGTCATTGTCACAGACTCCCCCTTTAATCTTCTCAGTCATTGTGCAGTAAAGTGACAGGAAATATGATACGAGCATAATCAGATGGAAGAACAAGAGAAATTTATATCAAACCAGAGACTATAACTAAAATATTTAAAAAATTGCTATCTGTACAGAACAAATAGACTGGCTTCAACGTGCTTTCACACATGACGGCTCACTTCACTGCGGTAGAAGTGTTGATTAAAACATTTTCATCGTGACCACAAACATTTAGAGTTACAGAGTATAACCTGTAATTCTATAGAGCTTTTCTGGTCCTGATGAGCATTCCAAGCTCTTTAAAAAACAGTTTTACAATTCACAATCACTCTCTCAACTTAAACGAGAACCGCTGAAGGTTACAGATCCCAGTTAAAACAGTTGGCACCTGTAGTGCAGTCCTTTAATTGCAATATCTTTGACGTTCAGTCTCTTGCCCAAGGACGTGCAGGAATGTTTTGTTTTCTTTACTCTGCTAAATTGTGAATGAACAATATATTTCACAGATGAAATAAAGGTTGAATAAACTTTTCTGTCTTTCTTTTTCCATTATAGCTCAAAACTGTGAGAGACCTGTGCCCGGAGCCAACATGGGCTTGAAGGACGATTCCATTCTCTTGGAAACGTTCCTGAATGGCGCTGTGGCCTCTTTCAGGTGTGATGTTGGCTACACGTCTGCAGGAGGGTCCTCATCCGTTACTTGTGGAGACTGCAGCTGGAGTCCTGTGAAGCTGAAATGCGAGAGTGAATATCATTTTTACATGCACTTTACTAACAGCAGACAGTATGACCCATTCAGCCCTGGTATTAATATTACAATTTTTATTATTATTATTATAATCTGATCACAAGGGGTCAGCATCAAGTTCTTGAAATAAGTTTGAACGCACACAACTGTGACCTTCATGTGTTCTGAGATGCGACCACATTTAGACGAGGTCTGGGACTGGGAATCAAACGTTTTTTTAACTCCTCCCAGTGAGTGTCCATACGATCCTTCTTCGCAATATCAACACATAATGATTGATATTATTCTTTATACTCAGACTGGGTGAAAAAAATAATTTGGACTTGGTAAACACATTACGTACCTGATTATTTGTATAAAGAGCAGGGAAGTAGTCACTAGTGGTCACATGAGACACATTGTCAGGTGTGAACAGACGACCTTGTCCGGTTGTGATTGAATGTTTCAGGACGAACGTTGATACCAGGTCTAAACGGGGCATATTTCACAATCGGTTTTGGCAGCACTGTCTGGAAGGAACCATTTAGTTAAATACTTCTTACCAGCATATAAATGATGAGTCACCGGTAATATCTGACCAGCCTGTTGAGTCATTTGTGTTACCAAATCGTTTTAAAGGAAGGACTTTGATCTTTCTTTCTTTCAGGAAAGAGCTGTGGCTCTGCTGGAGAAGTTGATCACGGGAACGTTGATTACCCTAAAGGGAATCAGTTTGGCGATAAGGCTGTGCTCAGCTGCAACAGAGGGTTAGTAATAAACCAATGATGCTGGTGTTTTTTTTCAATCCTACTCTTTTTTTTTTTTTTTTTTCAATATTTTATTTATACATTTTCAATATATAAAACAGGCAACAAGCATATTGTGACAGAAAAAAGACACATTGAACAAGTGTTCATGGACAAACACATATTGTACAGACAGCAAAAAAAAACAAAAACAACAGAGAGTACAAAGAGAGAGAGACAGAGAGAGAAAAAAAAAAAGAAAAAAAAAGGGGACCTGCTCAGAAACAGTACATACAATTATCTACAGAACATACCTGTCATTATATAGAAATCAAAAACATGAAGTTACGTTGATAGAGAGGATTGTGAGTGGAACATGACTATCACTGTTGGGTCATTCTTGACAAATATAAAAAGAAAGGTTGCCACATCTTATCAAAGGCTGCAGAGCTGAGAGAAACATTGTGTCGGATCCTTTCCATATGCAGCAGACTGGTAATTTCTGAAAGCCAGGCCTTAAAGGAAGGCGCCTCACCACTCTTCCATAAAGTTAGTATGTTCCTTTTTGCTATGACCATGCCGTATTGTATAGTCCTACGGTGTTCATTGGTGAGCATAGAAAGGTGCTGAGAGCCACCTAAAATTGCAGTGAATGGATCTGGAGAAATATTACGCTCATATACCTCAGAAAAGCATTTGAAAATATCAGACCAAAACTGGTTCAATTTGGGACAAAACCAAAAGAGATGTCCTAAGGTTCCCTCAGCTGACTGGCATTTTGAGCAGATTGGGGATACAGAAGGGTAGAAAGAATGGAGTTTAGTACAGGAATAATGTAATCTGTGGACAACCTTAAATTGAATAAGTTGGTGTCTTGAATTTATTGAACATTTATGAATATCACCGAGGTAGGATTCCCAATCATTGTCGCTTATCGACAAGGCTAAGTCTTTCTCCCAAGCTTCCTTTAAGTGCTGGGATGAGGTCGGGTTAAGTGAGGTGAAAAGATCAACAAATCGCGAAGTGAGTTTCTTAGAATCAGGAGGTCGAGTCAAAAGAGTGTATAATTCAATGGGAGCTGGCAACGATTGAAAGTAAGGAATATTTTTACGGGTGAAATCTCTAACCTGCAGGTAGCGGAAGAAGTGCGTGTCTGACAGTGTATATTTCCCCTTCAGCTGAGCAAAGGTGGCAAAAGTCTTGTTAAGATAAAGGTCCCCAATGGTGGCAAAATCTTTATCCCTCCAGAGAAGAAAAGTGTTATCAGACAATGAAGGTGGGAAAGTTTGGTTTCGGTGGAGAGGGGTGTAAGAGGAGATCTCAGGCAGGTTAAATGATTTCCTTATTTGATACCAAATTTTTAAAGAGCTTGTAACTATAAAATTATTTCCAGCAATGGATTTTAAGGGCTGAGCTGAGGAGAAGAGGAGGGCTGGCATAGAACTGACGGGGAGACTTTGTTCAATTGCGAGCCAAGATGGGGTGTGGGCAGCAACATTACCTTGATGTGCGTTTTGCCAATACATTAACGCTCTGCAATTCGCTGCCCAGTAGTAGTGGCGGAAGTCTGGTAAACTGAGGCCACCAGCTGATCTGGGTTTGGTTAAATGTTTTTTAGCAATACGATGCGTTTTGAAACCCCACACGAAAGGTAGAATGAGTGAATCTAATAATTTAAAAAAGGATTTGGGCAAGAAAACAGGTAGATTTTGGAAGAGATAGAGGAATCTGGGAAGAGTTACCATTTTGATTGCATTGACACGACCTATCAGAGATAATGGTAGCAGTCTCCAGGATTCGATATTCGATTTTAATTTATCAATCATGTCCAGGAAATTCAGTTTATAAATTAACTTGGGGTCTTTAGGGATTGTGGTTCCTAAGTATTTGATTTTGTCTGTTACAATTTTAAATGACAGGTTTTTAAGAAAAATTGGGTCCAGATCACCTGTAAGGGGCATGAATTCACTTTTATCCAAATTTACAGTGTAGCCAGATATTTCACCAAATTTTTCAATGAGTCTTAATAAAGGGGGGAGGGAGTCTTCTGGGCGGGATAAAAACAAAACTACATCATCCGCGTACAGCGAGATGCGGTGGTCGACTCCCCCAAGGATTACTGGGGCAATAGAAGGGTGGTTCCTGATACTGACAGCGAGGGGCTCCATTGCAATAGCGAATAATAATGGGCTGAGGGGGCAGCCCTGCCGGCAAGATCGTTGTAATTTGAAGGTAGGAGATCTGTTGTTGTTAGTGATAACTGAAGCGGTAGGACGCGCGTATAGCATTTTGACCCAGGAGGCAAAGTTCTCCCCCAGACCGAACTCCCTTATTGCAGCCAATATATACGACCACTCAACTTGATCAAACGCCTTTTGGGCATCAAGAGCGAGGACAGCTATTTTAGAATCTTTACCAAAACTAGTGTACATAATATTCAACAGACGCCTTACATTAAAAAAAGAAAATCTGCCTGGAATAAATCCAGTTTGATCTTCATGGATTATATCTGCAATGCATTTATTTAGTCTGTTTGCAAGAATTTTAGTAAACACCTTAAGGTCACAGCCCAGGAGGGCAATAGGCCGGTATGAGGAGGGGTCTGTCTGGGTCTTGTCTTTTTTCAAGATCAGGGAGATATTGGCAGAGTAAAGCGTCTCAGGGAGCAGACCAATTGACATAGAATGATTAAACATTCTTAACATGAAAGGAGCTATAATGTCTAAATATGCTTTATAGAATTCGATGCCAAATCCGTCCTGGCCGGACGCCTTTCCATTAGGAAAAGAGCGGATTGCCTGTTTAACTTCCTCTAATGTTATGTCAGCATTTAAATCTGCTTGTGCTGAGGGACTCAATTTAGGCAGGTGGAGAGTGCGAAGAAATTCAGAGGTATGTGTTGTAGTAGTGGTAGACTTTGAGGTGTAAAGATCTTCATAGAATTCACGGAAACATTCATTAATTTTCTCAGGGTCTGTAGTAGTGGTTCCCGATTTGGCCTAATTTCATGAATCATTCTGCTAGCCTGGATGTTCCTAAGCTGGCGAGCCAGTAGTTTATCTGGCTTGTCGGCTAGCTCGAAGTGTTTTTGTTTAACTTTTAGTAACATTAAGCTGACTCGGTCAGAAAGGATAGCATTATATTTAGACTTTAATTTGGTTATTTCAACAAGCTTAGGAGGTAAGGCGGTCAATCTGTAGTCTCTTTCTAATAGTTTGAGTTGAGTCGTGACATCAATTAATTCTTTCTTCTTGTCTTTTTTTATTTTAGCCTCATGAGCTATGATATGTCCTCGTATAACAGCTTTAAAAGCCTCCCATAGAGTGGAGTCATTTACCTCGGGTGTATCATTTTCATAAAAATATTCTGTTATTCTGCTGGCTGTTTGCTGGCGAAATTGTATGTTGTTAAGTAGTAACGGATTGAACCGCCAGTTAAATGCGGTCTTGGTCCTACCAATATTTATTTTTAGTTCAACAGGGCTGTGATCAGAAATTATGATATCATGATATTTGGAGGAAATTATATCTGAGGTCAAAGTGGCGTCAGTCAAAAAGTAGTCAATTCTCGAATACGACTTATGTACGCTTGAGAAGAAGGAAAAGTCCCTATCGCTTGGGTGTTGCAGCCTCCAAATGTCAAGAAGGTTCATTGACTTAATTATATTATTCAGCGCAATGCTGGCATTAGAGAGACTGGTAGGGCGAGAGGAGAGTCTATCAAGAGAGCAGTCCAATACCGTATTAAAATCACCACCCGCAATTAGATGAGTGGATGATAAATCTGGAATAAGGTTGAAGACTTTCCTAAAAAAACCAGGGTCGTCAAAGTTAGGTGCGTAAATATTCAGAAAGGTTACATGCCGTGACAGAATGCGGCCTGTTGCTATTAAATAGCGGCCGTTAGGGTCAGAGGCAGTGGAAATATGTTCAAATGGGACGGTCCGTCTGATTAATATGGCTACACCTCTGGCCTTAGAGGAGAAAGTTGACTGATATATCTGAGATATCCAAGCACATCTCAACCTCCATTGCTCATTATGTTTAATATGCGTTTCTTGCATAAAAATAATATCTCCTGACAAAGACTTTAAATGGGAGAAGACTTTGCCCCTCTTCAAGCTACTCTGCAAACCTCTGACATTCCAGCTAAGTAGTGTTAGACTGCCACCTTGTGGCGGAGTAGGAGAGTTGTCAATCACAAAAGGATAGTAGATGTATGATGACGTAACATATCAAAAGACATAATAGGTACGGTACATTTAAGAAGAGCAGGCGAAAAAGGGAAAAACGAGAAGACATACAGACTAAATCCCCCCCCTGTCCACCCCCCCAAACGAGGTGGAACAAGAAAAACATAACCACTGAGAAACGGCTAGACACTGCAAGAAACCGTCGAACTAGAATAATACTCCTTGCTAAAGCAGAGAACATGACTCGCTAATCAATAGACCGGTAGCCCCGTCCACACAAATAAACGAAAAACACTCATATATTTAGCGGTTAAATAACACTCAATTCTTAGTGTGACTGAGAAACTAAAACGGGTACCACTAAAATGTCTTACGTGGGTGTCTGGGAGCGGCAGCAGGATGAATAAGTTCCCCGGCCGGGGATAGAGCTCACATCGGAGCAGCGGGGGATGTAATACATTTGTCTATGAAAGACTGGCATCCGTGGCATCCTGAAATATTTTCTGCTCCGTGCCGTGATTGAAGATCAGTCTGGCAGGGAAGAGGAGACCGTGTTTGATCCCGGCGTCCCTCAGTTTCTTTTTTGCTCCGTCAAAGGCGCGGCGTTGTTCGGTGACTTCAGGTGAAAAGTCTGGGTATACGCTGATTCGGGCGCCGTTGAAGGTCAGGGGAGCCTGCAGGCGGGCAAGCTTAAGGATTTTTTCCTTCTCCGGAGGGTGATGAATCTTAGCGATCATTGTGCGTGGACGGCCGGCTGAGGATGGACCGATGCGGTGCGCCCGGTCAACTTTGAGTCCACTTGAGAAATTATTGGTCCCGAGGAGCTGCGGCAGGAACTCAGCGAGAAACTGAGTCGGGTTGCCTTTCTCGACTTTTTCTGGTAGCCCAGTAACTTTAATATTACAGCGTCTAGATCGGTTCTCGAGGTCTATTAGCTTACGTTTAGTGGACATGTTGATTTCCAATAGCTCCGTGCACCGTTTCTCCAGGGCTGCGATGCGGGACTCGTGGTCGCTAGCAAAACCCTCCAAGTCGGAGATGCGTGCCGTGTGGTCCGCTAGGGAAGTCTGAACTTGTTGAAGGTTAGAATCAAGCGCGTTGAATCTGGCGTTCATGTCGTTGTCCAGTTTTCCAATAGCCGCTAAGACGCTAGCCAGCGTGGGTTGTGAAGTTGAAGGTTCATCGGTGTTAGCAGCGGGGCCTGGGCTGTTAGCCAGGCTTAGCTCAGGGCTAATGGCACCAACCTTTTCCATAGTAGGAACGGTTTTGCCGCTTTTCTTTGGGTTCGCGTTCGGATGCGAAGGGTTCTCCTTAGGTTTGTTTCTGCTGGGTCCGCTCATATTTCTGAAAGTGTTGATTTTAACAAATGTTTAGCGAGAGTGTGGTGGAGCCACTCGAAAACAGGACTACTCCATGCAGTGCTCACTAGCGCCTCCCCCTACTCTTTTTAATCCCCAAAGTTTTTCAGGAAAACCTTATGCTTCCTGATCAAACAACTTCTTTCAACTAAAGTGGGAATTTATTATGCTCCCCCCTTTCTAGGTACAATATGGTTGGCGGTAGCGGAGCAACACGCTTTTGTGGAGACCAAGGGTGGACGGGCAGGTTTCCTGAATGTCAAGGTTGGTGATCTTTCTTTAGCAAAACATTTTATTAAAGACAGAAAACTATGTTTAAAGCATTACATTCTAATAATTGTCATTTTTATTTTGCAGCAATAAATTGTGATCCGCCACAGGGGATCCAAAATGGCGATTTCATCCCAAAAAAAGAAGACTTCTATGGAATTTCAGAGGTTGTAAAATACACCTGCCAAAAACCGTATACACTCAAAGGTTCCAAATCCTTAACATGTTCAGAGGCTGGGGTATTCAAGCCTGATCCTCCAGAGTGTATCAGTAGGTGGCTTTTATAATTTTTCTCAAGATTCTCTGATGTAACCTGAGCCATGACTCTCACCAATACTCTATTTCTTTTCATTTTCTTTGCCTGCAGATGTTAATTGTGACGAGCCTGTTGTTGAAAATGGTAAATTATCAGGTTCTCGACCCCCCCATAAACACTTGAATAGTGTGACGTTCCAGTGCGATGCCGGATACTTCATGGTGGGAGAGAGGACACAGACATGTGACATAAATGAGAAATGGTCACCCGGACTTCCAAAATGCAAAGAGAAAGGTAATTCCTACGCGTTATTGGCTATTAATGCAAATGAGGGGATATTTTCAGTGTCTTCTTTTTCTTCAATTATTAGAACTATACCAAACTCCAGGATGGCTCAATAGAATTAATCCCCATTTAACACGCTGTCTGACCAGGGATTGAGTGCTCTTCCTGTGAAAAGCTGGAAACAACATACCAGCATTAAATAACAATACAACTACAAGTTTTCAACATAAAACCAGCGGCATTAATTCGTGACAGCAACTGTTTATTATATAAAAACGCTGAAGATGATTTGTCTGTTTAAATGGATTTGAACTAGTTTCCACAGCTTAAATGAATACAAATACACATTACATTTCATTTAGCTGACGCTTTTATCCAAAGCGACTTACAATAAGTGCATTCAACCCCGAGGGTACAAACCAAGAACAAAAAAATCAAGAAAGTACAATTTCTTCGAAATAAAGCAAAACTACAAAGTGCTATAAGTAAGTGCCATTTTAGTGCTACCAAAGTGTTAGTTTCAAAAAGTGGTTAGTTTTTTTTTTTAATTTTTTTTTTTTTATATCCGATTACAACTGTATATCCGATTACAACTGTAATCGGATATATGTGATCCAAACAAATCCCTGATCACAGTGTCCTGATTCCCCTTGTACTTTATTATTTTTTTTGGAGCAGTGGCTGCCACAACTAAAGCTACCACCACCACCAGCAGCAGCACCACCACCACCACCACACCTTCAGGGAAACAAAAGGGTAGAGTTTCTTTTGATGATTTTGTTTTGGCCAAAAAGCTTCTTTTTTTGGGGGGGGGGCGACTGATTTGATCAACCTGTTCAATGGGGTTTTGTCGGCGATTGTTTGTTACAAGTACAATCAAACCTTTTTTTACACAGCGTTTTGCACCATCTACACGTCCGGTGCTTAGCAACTGCTTGATGATGATCACACTCTGCTCTGAAACATGTAAATGAAGAGAATGAATGGAACAGTGTATGAGCCAGGCATGTAAACATCATAATCGAGCCACAAAACAGAAACATAACCACAACGGATGTGAGCAACAACGGATGATGACAATGAAACTAGCAGAGTTAGTTCTCTATTGCTGCTAAATTCTCGTCTATTTAGGGTGTTGGGGTACAGGTGCATTCTTAACCACAATAAGTAACTATTGACACTTCACATTTTAACATCCATTATCGCTCACTTCGGTTGCAATTGTGTTGTGTGGCTGTTGTGGATGTGTTGTCACTTATTGCTTTTGAAATGTGGCTTTAGCGTTCATGATTTCCGTTAATGTGCTTGTGTGAGAGTCGGCAATTGTACAATATCCATTGCTTAATATTGCTTAAAATTTCCCTGAAAACATTGGTCAGCCCTTGTTGATGCTGCATGTCCGGTGTTTGAATTCATCCGATGATGCTTATGTGTAACATGCAATCATTTTTTTTTTCTTCTTCTTTGTATCTCTGGTTCAGCTGCTCCTAAACCAACTGACGCACCTGGTAAGTCATCAAAAATAACCTGTTCTGTTACAGTTATTTCTGGCCTTTTACGTGATCTCATTTCTTTTTTTTTCTCTACCTTTTATTTACAGACAGTGGAAGTGACGGCTCAGGGTGGAAGTGGGGTCTTGGAAGTAAGTTTCAAATTCAGTCGATCAAACAGCAATAGATCAAGAAAGTAAAGAGTTAACGCTGATTATTTCTATAGCGTCAAATCATAACTTGCATTATCTGAAGGAACTTTACATAGAAGGTCGAGACCTTTAAAATGATGGAGAAACACAACAGTTCCCACAATGAGCAGCACTTTGGCGACTGTGGAGAGAAAAGAGGGGAGAGAGAGAGAGAGAGAGAAACACGTTTTCATTGTTATAAAGATAACAATAAGAGTGATATTTAAGAGGTTATTAATGATTGCAGCAACAAATAATAAAATAATGATGATAATAAAAATAAGCTCTGGAGTCAAAGTGCCACATTCCCAATCTTACTCTTCTCAGGTGTGGACGGTGGATATGTTTGTTGGCCTCATGTCCCGTCATCCTTTTTCACACATTTGTATTCTCATTAAAGTAGGCGCTGGTGTCGTTGTTGGCGGCGGTGTCATCTACATCATCATCAAGAAAAAAAAGGTAAAGGTTTTATTTATTCTTTTAGACTAACACCTGGAAACGGCTGCTTCCCTTTTATGGCTGCTGTATTGTATCCCCGACCAACCAGTAACAAAACCTAATCCTCTTTGTGACTTTTGAGACTTCTCCAACCTTTTCTGTTTTTGTATTTAAACGTCCTTTTCCTACTGTCTAAGCTTTCTGTCTGTCAGCTATTTCTAAATGTTGCATGCTGAAGTATGTTGTGTGCGTTCTTAAGGGTTTTATACACCACAATTGTCACAAGGGGGCACTGTTGTGAGCGTCAGAAGAACTCTCCTGCACAGAGCTGTCAGTCACTCAGGAGAAAGAGCTCTGCCCCGAGCGCCTTATGAGGTTTTAATCGTGTGGAAGAACAAATCAGCTGAATGCATCATGAGACAGCTTGTTTAAGTAGAAACGATAACCCTAACCCTGAACACCAGATTAAGACAAATGTCTGGAGAGTTGGTGTAATTTGCTTAAATATAAGGCAGATAATGTCTTTGAAATGCTTTAATAATCAGCCGAGAACTGTTCAAAGAACAATCCAGTTCCTTTTTTTAATTTCCCGTCTGGTTCGTTCAAATTTTACGTGAACTTATTTTACCTATGCAAAGTATGAAGCAGTGCTTAATAAATGTTTCCCTGGAGAAAGCTTGTAGTTACTGTCGGGGCAGAGTTGTTGTTTGAGTGTTAAGACGAACTTGTGTGTAGGACAGTATCTTTAAAATCATACTTATACAAGTTGGGAATCTTAAATACACATCTAAGCCTCACAACTTCAGGCTCTATAGGGCTGAATTTGGCAAGTCAGTGGAAAAAAGAGGTGATATTTCAGCCATTTACTCAGCACTTAGTTTGCCTTTCTGCAGAAGAACAGGTAACACTTTTGCTTCTAAAAAAAACAACAAATTTGGTCAGTGCGGCGGCTGCGAGTCATAGTTGGTGGTGTGTGTGTGTGTGTGTGTGTGTGTGTGTGTGTGTGTGTGTGTGTGTTTGGTATTCTCTTGGAAAGAAGTTGGTTGGGGTCTTCTCTACACATTAGCAGTAAAGTTGACCATTGTTGGGTTGCAGCTCTCAGAGAAGTTTTCCTGACAGTGAGACCCCAAAACAAGGAGAGGAAATCCCACTGTCGGTAAGAAGATTGACCACAAAGTACATTTTAACCTTTGTTTTTCAAATGAACAGATAACGATGAGCGGCACCTGTATATGATGATGTAGGACCAACATTCTTATCGCAGACGTATGATGCGTTTTCATTGTTTCTATCCTTTAGTGCGTTTTATATGTGGTAAATGGTTTATAAAGCGTTTTCTAATCTTGATGACTCAAAGCTCTTTACAGTAGAGTTAAACATTCATACAGTGCATTAGCAGCACTTCCTTGTTCTATTTGGGGCAATTCGTGGTTCAGCATTTTGCCCAAGGAAACGTCGGCATGCAGATGGGGAAACCTGGGGATCGAACTCCCGACCTTCAGATTGGAGGACGACCGCTCTACCCCTCAGCCACAGCCGGCCATATACGTTTGTGTGTCTATGTCCAAAGTCTGTGGTAGAGGTAACTCTGCTTCCCCCAGAGAAAACACTGCCTCCTCACTTGTCCTGTTATTTTTTTGTCCCATAACATCACATTTGCATAACCTTTTTTTTTCCTTCACTAACAGGGCTCTATGGGTTTTTACACTATGTCTACAATTAACACTACTCTTCTTTTTCTTTTGCAGAAGTAAGCATTAGCGTCCTGGTGGTCCAGCTGTACGTGATGTACTAATGAACTGAATGGAAGAGGGTCGCCCCTGGACGAGTGTTTGAACCTGCTTATGGCTTTGATTTGTAGAGACAGACATGATGAAATGTCTAGAGATCCTGAAATCTCTGCAAATTGCGCTCAGTCCTCAGCTGCTGCTTGTTGCTCTGGTTAGTCGACAGTAATGTACATATCTGATAATCTTTTAACTTGCCTTACTTATTCCTGCCCATAATGAAGACCAGTTCGAACGTTTTGTTTTGTCTTAATATTAATTGACATTGTGTTTGTCAGAGAAGCTTTATCTCCATATAGATTTTATACTTTTGCACTAAAACTCAAGAGCACAGCTCGGGCCACTGTAGCATGAAATGCAACAATGGTTTGGATTGAGAAAAAACTGAATGTATGCACTGCTCACCTTTTAAAAATACAGCCGTTCAGTTTAAATAACCTGTGTGATGCTGAAGAACCTATCGAATATATCTGTCACTTGTTTCAAACAAAGCTTGTAACTGAAATAGATATTGATGGCACCCCTCGTAGAGGGAGGGGCTCTGAGCCGATAAACCAGTCCTCTCAAAAAGGTGGGATCGAGCATCGGGCCTGTCGAATGTGTGGTGTCGTTTAAATGCCTTATTCCAAACAGACCTTTTACAACTGCTTACTGTTAGCTAATGAGGCCTAATCATGACTCTACTAAATGATGAGATGTCATATATTCGCCAGAGTCTGAACAAATTCCCCACTACTGTGAAAAACAGGAATGCTTCCAGTGTTACACGTTTTGACGGTGGCTACATCAAGATGTACAGAATGTGATTTGTAAAGGTTTTAGCACCTGCTCAACTTTTTATTTATTGGTCAAAAGAGAAATTAGTAGTTTTGTGTAAATTTGCCATAAAATATTTTGTAAACATGAATGAAATAAAAGTGTTCATGATACGCCTTTACTTTTATCTTTATTTTGCACAAGCTTTGCTCATCGCTACATGTTTGACCCACATTTTTCCAATGTTTTCTTTAACCAGAAGTCTCTTGGTCCCACAGCTTTTAAAAATACATTCAAAACATAAAACTAATTAAGAGACTATTACAAAGAAACACTAGCTGCTGTAAACATGTAAGGAATTCATTGCATGCATTCTCTACAGATGTGAATGTCTTTTCAACACTTTCAATAATACATTCCACAATTCTCTGATGCAATATTTTATTTTAAAGTAGCAAACAATCCAATTACTCAAATCCGCTTAAATAACTTTTATACCAACATTAAATTAAGTGCAAATATTTTACTTTTTACTCGACATCTTTTGCATTTCTGTGAGAAGAACCACTTACATAAGTGATGTCTTTCTTTTAAATACTAGATATAAAACAACATTTTGCCGTTAACACTAAAATATCGAATATTTTTGTCATCATTTAAGCAAAAAAATAATTGATTCATCTCCCTCCCCTGTAAAATAACAATCCATATTTCAATGAGTGATCCTGAACTGTTTGAGAACTAAATTACTATGTTTCCTTTCTTTAAATTGTTTAACTTTGAAGTTTCAGCAGCAAAATGAAGACAGCTTGGTTGCAAAATCCACATCAAGGTGAGACGAGATCTGTCCTTCACTGTAACCGATTTCAAATGGTGCTAGAAACAATAGTAGACTCTGAACACCAAAAGAAATCGGTCAACCTTGGAGATAGGACAAAGAGCTTGAGCTGTCCCTGCAGAGCCAAGGCTTGTTGACCACTAGGTGGCGCTTCACGGAGCGACACTGGATTCAAGATTTTTATTGTCAAATACACAGAGATAACATGAAGCAGTCGCTGGCAATGAAATACTTGAGCCACAGGCTCTCTTTAAGCAATGCTCAAGTAATAATCAAAAAAATAAAATTTAAATAGAATAAGTATAAAATAGAATATTAAAAATTTAAAATAGAAAATAAAATATATATATATACATATATATCTGGACTAGTGAAGTTGTCTCTTTTACCTTCATCACTAGAAACCTGCTGTGACACCTCGTGGCCTCCTGCTGCGGCTCAGTGAAACACATCCCACCCCAAGAACACTGATTTCAAATGGTGCTAGATAGGTGACGATACTCTAAGCCACCATCTGAAACCAGCTTCCAAGGGGGGCACACAAAGGACTTCCTGTGGCCTCAAACACCCTTGAAGGAACCTTTGCGAAAAAGTAATAATATCAATACTAGGGCTACGTTGTAGCACTTGCGAGCCCGAGCACCTGCACGTTGAAGCCTGTTGCCGTCGGGGAGAGAGCGGTCTCTGTTTTCCTCTCTGTGGCAAGGATAAAAGCTTCACTTCCTGTAGCCACCAGGGGGCGCTGTGATTTAAAGTCATGATTTCTGTGTAGATGTCATCAGGCTGGGACTCTAGTCTTACATGTCTAGTTTGGTCTCAATTGGACAATAAACGCTTCACTTCCTGTAGCCACCAGGGGGCGCTGTGATTTAAAGTCATGATTTCTGTGTAGATGTCATCAGGCCGGGACTCTTGTCTTACATGTGTAGTTTGGACTTTATTGGACAATAAACGCTTCACTTCCTGTAGCCACCAGGGGGCGCTGTGATTTAAAGTCATGATTTCTGTGTAGATGTCATCAGGCCGGGACTCTTGTCTTACATGTCTAGTTTGGACTTTATTGGACAATATATGTCCGAGATACAGAACCTCGTGTTTTGATGGCGTGTAATCAAACTTCAACGCCACGGTCACACGGCCTTAAAACCATATGAATATCTTCAGGGGGGGGGGGCTGATGATACACACCTGTAGTTTGAGTGAGATAGAACCATGAACACTGAAGTAACAGCATTTCGTGTTTCACGGCGAATTGATGAACTTTGACGCAACGCCACGGTCACACGGTGTGACGAAAAAACAATCCCTAAATAATTTTTTATCTCTATATTGTTGTGATGACACTCATCTGAATTTAAAGTTAAACTGATGAAAGCCCTGGGACAAGTATGTCAAAGTAAAAATGTGGAATATGGTCAAAATGGCCACTGAATCCAAAATGGCGGACTTCCTGTTTGGTCTAACATATCGATCCAAGAGACTTATTTGTTTGTTATGAAAAGACACATGCAATACTCAATTTTTGTACATGTCGGCCAATCGTAGTGCCGGGGCCGACCTTTAGGGGGCGCTAGTCAGTTTTTTTGCCACACCCATTTCTTAAAACCATATGAATATCTTCAGGGGGGGGCTGTTGTCTCACGTGTTTAGTTTGGACTCGATTGGATCATGTTTGTCCGAGATACAGAACCTCGTGTTTTGATGGCGTTTAATCAAACTTTGACGCCACGCCAAGGTCACACGGTGTTGACACTCATCTGAATTTGAAGTTGATTTGTTGAAAGCCGTGGGACAAGTAAGTCAAAGCAAAAAACGCCAAAATGGCTAAAATGGCCACTAGATCCAAAATGGCGGGCTTCCTGTTGCATTTTTCATTATGCCCATTGAGACTTTTTTGTTTGTCTGGTCATGATACACGTGGGCCACGATTTTTGTGTTGATCGGTCAAAGGGAAACCTAGGGGCGGCTTTCCAGGGGGCGCTGTGGAGCCATTTTGCCACGCCCAATTCAAATTACTCCAGAATACTAAAATATCCGCAGACCCTGAATTTCCTGCAAAGTTTCATAACTTTTTGAGCATGTCTAGACCCTGAAAAAGCCCCCGAAAGGGAAATAATAATAAAAATCCTTACAATTTCAATAGGGCCTCTCACCATTCGGTGCTCGGGCCCTAATTAGTAGAAGGATCACAAAGGGAAATCAACCCTGCGTAACAAGTTGTGCTTCTCTGTTGTCGTGGATGTGGTACGACCGGCGATCCCACGAAGGCATTTCCAAGAAACAATTCCGTCGAAGAAACTGAAACAAAAAGATTCGAGAGAACAAGAAAAAGTGGTTCAAATGAAGCGGCAGATAGACGCGTGGCTCGATATCTGCATGTCGTGTAATTAACAAAGAGCCTTGGAAAGATACCGTAGATATGAAGCAGCGACTCGAGGGACAGCCCCGACTTACAAATCTGCAACACACACACACACGTTTTTGATATTAGGAATTAATATTTTCAAGAAGACTAGATGTGTTCTGGGATCTGGGGAAACCTTTTTACTTGAACTAATTCAAGATGCTCCATGGAGATTGCAGCTTTCTCTCTTGACTTAAAAAACACGACTTCGGGGACAACAACAAGCGCTGGTCGACATTTAACAGACGAGCATCCATCTCTTACAGAATACTTGAATGCTTTGTTTACAGATGTGAATGATTAAAAAAGCCAGCGGCCAAAACAATGATACGCATTCGAAAATATTGGATGATTCGACTGTTAAATAAGATCTGAGAGAGGCAGACGTTGTGGTTTCATACCTCGGTTCATCCGTAGACTTTACCATTTGTAAATAGAACAATTAAAGGGGACAATCTGCTTGTATTCAGTTTTAAATCAGTGTCATTGCTTGAAATGTTTTACGTTCCTCATACTGCCCATTGCTGCAGCTCCTCTTTGCAGCCTCCGTCAGAAACACTTTTAGCTCCTGGCTCTTTTAAGGCCGCTCTCGTGATCTGATAGGAGAGCGTGCTTCATGCAGATGTGGGCCAACGTTAGCGCTGTTCCCGTACCGATACCAGCCAGAATCGGAAACGCCTCCAATACTACAGAAAATGCAAATCTATGTACCATTCCGATACCACGTCTTTCAAATATATTTGTTTAACCCCGATATAACTGCAGTTTTCTTTTCACAGCTCCTAAACAGCAGTTGAGCTTTTTACTGCCACTGGCACGAAGAGGTACCGAGAGTGAGGCGTCGTGAGAAAAGCTGTATGTTACTCATTCTTTCCAAGTATTTGATTTTCAAAGCAGAACCAGGTCAGACTACGATGATAACAATCACTGCCACACGGGGTCAGTAGTGTACAGCGGTTAAAATACACCATAAAAGTTGTTATTCTTTTATATTCACTGGTATCGATATCAGCCGATATGAAGAAATCAACGGTAACAGAATTAGTATCGGGACAGGAAGGATGGTAACGAACACTGAAAAAAGCACAATACGTCTCCTTTATGATTGAATTGATGACAGTGCACTTGTAGTGAAGCTGTCGTGGTTGTTTCCGAGCAGAGCGGGATGACGGTGCAGGGAAAGCTGGCAGCACCTCAGATACTACGGAGCTTAATTGTAATGCACTCTGAGAGAAGTGAGACCCTCCGGCTGGAGAAGGAAGTATGATTCACCGCCCTGGAAAGCAGAGGGAGGAAAGGAAGCAGGTGAGTGCAGAGTGAGATAGAGAGATGAAATGGAAAACCACAGAGAAAGCACCAGAACACCCCCCCCCACCCCCCTCTCTCTGACTTTCTCTCTCTCCGTTTCTCGCCTACACGACTGATCTGATCTGATACCCGATCCGAGCCTCCTCACGGATGTGTGAAGGGTCGAAACAGGAACACACACACACACACACACAAAGTAACACGGTTCGTCGTGCGTCTCACCTGCAGCAGCGACCTGGATGGCTCCTCTCCTCTCCTCTCTCGCCGCCTGGTAGAATGCGTTGCGCTCTCTCACCGATCGACTAGAAGGGGAAGAGCAAGGAAGTGGCAGTCAATCGCTGGCAGTGGGCGCCATGGTGCAGACACGCAGCAGTAATACGCTGGCTGGGTGGGGCAGGGACAGGTAGTGACCAGTTCGATGACATGCTGCCAAGTGTTGCAACAAAGTACCAAACCGCCCGATCGATTCCAACATCGTTTCTCCCACTGTTGCCTGTCTTCAGACCCCTCATCCCTTCGGAACTCGTGCGCCCACACACAGTCTGCCTCCACTCGTCTTTTAACCTCACTGGAGCCAGATCAGATGGGAGGACGGACAGAATCCCCACAGCTTTTGCAAGTCCGTTCTGTTTGTATGTGAGGGCGTGTAAGGCAATATAAGTGTGTGTGTGTGTGTGTGTGTGTGTGTGTGTGTGTGTGTGTGTGTTTGCACGGTAGCCACAGTGACGGTTTTGATCAGAGAGCCGGTCTATCTGGAGGTGTCTGGTTCCTTCGGCAGGCTCAACCCAACCCCGTCAATTTTCTTTATTTGGGCTGTTTGTTGCTCGTGTGCCACTGGACCTGTTGTGTAACGCTTATGAGAGATTTAAAGGGACAGGCGGCCTTCGGAGACAGAGTGTGACCCCCCCCCCCCCCCCCGGGGAAACTCCCCAGGGCCAAACACAGACTATTGAAACAAAACGGATTTTAACACCTGAAACATGCATGATATGACATTTTCTTGTGTAAAAACACTTTAATAATTGACCCATTTTTTTCAATTATGTTACTAATCAATGCTGTAAATACTGTACAGGGTTAAAAAATACAGCATATTTGAAAAGACGTGAAGCTGGAACGATACTTGTCTCCCTAACAGTGCGTCACCTTTACGCTTTGTGTTGATGTGTGTGTGGCCTCAGACGAAGCAGTCTTCACTAATTCATAAGGAAAGCCCCCCCCCCCACCCCCTGTGGTGGTGAGGTGACGGGGACAATATCAGCTTCCGCGCTGATAAAAGGAACCTGCGTCTCTACAATAATCATAAATACGCAGCCTCAGATAAAGCATTTGTTATATACCATCAGCACATTTATAAGAGAGAGCGAGTGAGAGCGAGAGAGGGGGGTGGGGGGTGGGTGGAGAGAGAGAGACGCTGACTGTGGAAGCTGCATTGCAGACCACGCGCAGTCACACACGCTCTTGCATCATCTCAGAAACGTGGCGTCTTCCGGACCTCCAGCGCCGGACCTCCAGCCAGCAGAACAAGAAGAGCTCGCTCTCGACCGGGGGGGTTTAAGACCCTCGTGCGGTCGCCACCTTCAACAGACACACCCCTGCTGGGGGGGGTAGAAGCCGACAGCACCTGAGTCCAGAGGGAGCCGGAAGTTTGACAGCTCGCAAGGTTCACAGCGATTTCCAGGGAGCATTGGGAGTTGGATTGTCAAATATTTTGGCTTAAATAAAATATATGGCTTAAAACAATGTTAAAATCAATAAATAGAAGCCAATATTCACACAGCTGCTCTTAAAAGCTCCACCTAGTGTTCAGTCAAGTGGAGACTGTATTCCTGGTCCACTTCCAATTTATTAATTCAGTTGTTTTTGTTGCTGCTGCAGGCTACAGAATCCTGAGATCAACACAGGGCAGCTCATGTGGAACTTGTCTACACATGCAGAATAACATTTGAAAAGATATTTACTATGTGGAAATCAACATATTCTCATCACACTAATTAAATGACTCATCACACTGAAATAATGGCTTTAATTTCCTTGTTGTTAGGACTCATTTCGTAGCTCTTTCAGGCAAAGATCCAGAGAAAGGATTAGAAAATTACGATACTTGTAAAACCCTGTGTTTCTAAGGCACAGAGAGAAATCGTCTGATTGATGAATGTAAGATAATAACTTCACAAACAGTGACAGGGATGTTCCCAACAAAACCTCAGTGACAACTCTGATTCCTCAGCTCGGGAATCTCATAAGAAATACATGTTAACAATGACCAACAAGTCAACTCAGAAATACAAAACAGACCTGTTTCCATGGAACAGTGTTTCTGCACAAGCTGTGTATAAAATAAAAGCACCTCTTAACCAATCAGATTTTGGGCTCCGGCTGCTCGATTGCACTAAGCCAATAAAGTGCAGCTTGTGGAGCTCCTCCCATCCAATGAGAATCCAGCTTTGGCCCGATGGCCTGTGATGCTGCGGCTGGAGGAGGTCCAGTGCATGTGAACTGGAGAGACGCCAAAGCAAAGTCACCAAGAGAGCAAGGTAAACAACTTCTCTCTTTCTCCCCCTCTTTTTTCTCTCTATCTCAGCTCCTCTACCTCGGGTCCTTAGCCGTGACATTTAGCCCTTTTTCCATCGCTCCCCTTCTCTCGGAGAGCAATGGATGGATGGATGGATGGATAAACAGAGAGAGAGAGAGAGAAAGAGAGGGAGAGGAACAAGCTGCTGCGTACTGGTGGAGGAGAAATCCAGCCCGGAGACGACTGCGTCACCGTCTCTGTCTCTCCTTACTACGCAGAAACAAATGTGTCTCGGGAAGGGCTTTGCCAAATCCCAGCGGCCCCGGAGGAGCGAAAAACAAATCACGTGACAAAAGTGCGACTAACCACCGACACCGAGCGGATCTGTTGTCCGATAACATACAGAACCCAACCAGTCATACCAGCATGCACGCTCACTTCTCCCATCAACTCCATCACGAGTTAACTACAACAAGCCGTCGTCAACAGCCCCGACAGAGATACATTTACAGAATATTCACACATAAGGAGATTTTAATCAAACATCCGTATTTTCCGATGAATACAGCAACGAACTTATCCTGTAATTTGATTTGATGGCAGCTGTTGTGTGCACACGGCTGCATCGGTGCCCACTCCCGTAGAACGCTGTGTCAAACATATAACACTGTTTCATAATAGGTCATGCGACACCATGCATGAATGTATTCGCCTATTTACACCGAGGTAAGCATCTCTATTCCGTGTTGTGACGGTGGCAAAAAAAAAGAAGAGATGTTTGAATACCTTGATAATTCTCGGCACAACATTCCTGACTGAGCTTCGCTGTTGTGTTAAGAATCCTCCAGAATATTCTTTTTGTTAACCCCTTTGTCGCACCTCGGCCCACCAGATCTGGAGACACTGTGCCATCTTCAGCATCCATGTTGAAACTCCCAATACCAGCTCACACAGGAACTACACTGCGCACACACAGAGACACACCCACACACACACAGAGACACAGACACACACATATATATACATATATATATAGTAGCGAGAGGCAGATCAGATCAGAACTACCAAGGAGGAAGAGGAAGAGGAGAAAGCCGAGCTTGTCCGAAACCACTGGGTCCACTTCAGGTGGAAAACTCCATGACTCTGGGCTTCTGCTTTCTCAGCTTCTGTTTCTCCCAACATGAAAAAGTGACGTAGCAACTAATCCAAAATCTCTCTCTCTCTCTCTCTCCCCGCCCTCTCTCTCTCCCTCTCCCTCTCCCTCCGTCTCTCTGTCTCCACCTCTCGCTCTCTGCTTACCTCTCAAACACACGCACTCTTTATTTTCATCTGCTTGCAGATCAGCCATTAACACTGCTGCTTCCAACGAGCACATAGACACAGAAATGGAGCAGACCACACAGAAATGCATATGTACGTGCGCATGCACGCACAGCCGTGCACACGCACGCACCATCACGCTATTCCTCTTCCTGAGTGTGACGCAGCACTTAATTCTCTGCGCTTTGATACCAGTGTTGTTGCTGCACAACGCAGCGTAAAGATCAAGCTGAGGCAGAAACACACTTGCTCGCAGCCACACAAGGAAAGACAGCATGAGCAGACTGCAGTAAAAGAGACCCTACCACCACGGCTCCCTGGCCCCCACTCTGTGACGCTGCTGTGTCCCCATTTCCCCCCATGTCCCCTGATAATTGGTCTCTGTGCCTCTCCGCTGCCCTCCTCTCTGCGAGAGACACACTCTGGCTCCTCTGTCTGCTGAGCTGACTGAGCCTCCTGATCACCTGACAACCCACTGCTTTTAAAGGCACATCACCAGCTTATGTATCAGTTGCATAAGCGCTCAGATGGTGTTTTGGCTTTTCAAATACTGTCTTACGAGAGACTCCGCTCATCTCTAAAGCTCCACCGGAAGAAATGCTTATCTATAAACATCTATACGTCGTCTTTTGTTAAAAAAACAAACATATGATGGTTGATACAGTGATTTCTGCATTCTGCTCCTCATTCAGTGTTAGTACTTTTTACTTCCTGAATAGAACGAGCATAGAAAAGAACAAAGCGTGTGAGATTTACCATGAACAGGCCGACCACATGTTCTTCCTCTTTCAGTTCTTGTTGTTTCCTGCCACCGACCTCATCCAAAGGAGACAAATACCAGTTCAATCCTCTATCTCTACTCAAAATAACACGACTGTCTGGTTTTAAAATGTCACAAATCTTATAAAATGACGAGAATATAAAAAACTGTAACTGTTAACTATTACGTGGTTGTACAACACTTTGTATTGTATGAAATGTTAGAGGGAAGTTGCTGTGTCTTTAAAATGACTGTGTTATAAATAGTCTGTTTTGGTTCAGTCAAACATTAGCAGAGTTTATTTTAAGAATTTGGGCCTTTGCAGTTTCAGTTGATTCTTCACGTACCTCCATCGGATGAGTTTTCAGTTCTAAATGCAATTTGGCCAACGGAGCTGTGGGAAGACAAAAGGACAGAAACACAATTCGTCAGTTCAACACCAAAAAAACAGAATAATTCAAGATTTAAATACTTGAACTTAATGCAACTTACTGCAGCACCGTGTAGGGAGTTTAAAAGTCTATTTGTCAATAATCTGCGATTAGGTTGAAAATTAAATCCTCAATTGAATTAGCCCCAAAATTGCCGGTGTAAATACCAAGGAAACTAAGAGGAACAATCTGTTCTGGACACGGCTGCGTCTCTCAAGCATAACGTCAATCTGAAACGAGTTTCAGTTTTCAAAAGATAAATAAAGTTTCTGATAGAGACATACTGTTTGCATTCAACAAGTGCCTTTACCAATAATTCATATCTCGCTCTTTTGAGTTTGGAAGAATCTTTCCACAGAGGAAATATGGTTTATTATGAAATCACAAGTGTTGGCTTGAACTGCAGTCAACGACATGTTGAGCAGCGCGGCCTCGCCGACCAAACCTCAGATTTGAAAAGATAACTCAAGGATAATTCAGAAGGCCGACTTGTCACAAAACATCCTTTTAAAAATAAAAGAATAACTTTCTTCATCCTCCTGGCTCATGTCTAGATTTTCATCTAGTGGCTGTCAATGTCCTTACCTAAAAATCACTTGTAGCCTTGTGACGTGCAAATTCCCCGGCGGAGTCAGAGGATACAAAGCCCACGGCTTCACCTTACAGGGACCGAGGAAAGGAAGGGAGAGCAGCGCTAACAGAATCAGCTTTCACCCCCCCGAGCTACATGGGAAACGCAGGAGATCTCAGGGATCAAAGCAGGTTTGCTCGGAGTATCGATCGGAGGATTGAGGCGAATCCTCTCTTCAGTCTCTACGTGTGTGTCCTGCAGGAGATCACTACACACGAACACGCATTCTAAAAAGGAATTTCGCGAAGCGCCACGTTTCATTTAATGCATCTCAAACCCGAGTGAGCTCATGTGCTGGTTCCTTTTCTTTTATCTTGAGCCAGTCACCCAATCGTTCTGCAGCCTGTCGCTGCAAACAGGAAGTTTTACTGTGACTGTGGTTTGTGTTTATGCTGACTTGAGACGTGCTGCCGCTTTAAAAGACACAATCCACGTGCTGCTCCTTCCTGTCTGCTATTTATGCTCCTCATCCAGTGGGCAGTGGGTTAATTTTAGCCGTGTCATCTTATCTATCAACCATGCTCTCGTTCCACTTCCTGAACCTTAATCTCTCCCCTGGAAAAGTGCCCAGTCGGCTCCATTCAAATATACTGGATCCCAAACGCTCGCACACGTGCATTTAATAGAACACATGACATGTTGTTGTGTGTTTACAGTGTGTTGACAGTAAACAGTGATCATGTTCTGTCATTACCCCCCCCCCCGATCTGCAGGGACCACCTCTTCAGCTCATGGTCGTGTCGACTGAGAAGGAAGAGACGTCGCAGCAGCTCCTGAGGAAATCCCAGGTATTATTATTATTATTATTATTTCAGGACATTTCAAACATTAAAAGTAACTAATTTCATTTAATTTAATTGTGACACTTTGACAATCTGGCCACACCTTGGATTTGAAGTTTTTTACATGACGTAAACAGAGGCTCAATCAATGCTGTTGTACCATTTCTTGCACGGTAAATATCGCTGGTTTTCCATGACGTGCACTGGCTCTTACCTTCGAGAGAGAGAGAGAGAGAGAGAGAGAGAGAGAGAGAGAGAGAGAGAGAGTCTAAAGCAGCACCTCATTTCCCTCTGTAAAAAAAATAAAAAATAAACGAGAACAACAATATTTATCTGGAGAGGAAGAAGATAAAGTCTTATCTGGATCTAGTCAAATCTGGTTTTGTTAGATTCTCTAATATGTTCATTTCTATGCTTCTCAAACATGCAAATCCAAATGTGATGATATGAGACAACAACAGATGTGTCAATCCTCCTGTGGACAGAGTTACTGGGAATTTACCAAAAAAACAACAACTCATTCTCGTTTACGGTACATGTTCTTTCCCTGGAAAAATAAATCTGACTCATTCCAACAACAATGTTTCTGATACTTCATGTTCAGTGCGTCAAAGCTGCAGGAGCACGCCCCCCTGTGTTGGAAGAGGGAATTACTCCTCAGAGGGTTTGTTTACATCAGGAATAAAAAGTGCGTATGACATAGAAACCTCTGGATGGAGCCGAGTGTGGCGCATGCGCAGGAGGCGCAGACGCCACAGCTTTCCAAACAATAAAAAAACAGAGTGAGGAGGAATCAATAACACTAATTATAACAATATGTTTAAGAAAACTTAAAACTCATAGAAGGGAAAAATATTTCTGAAAATGGAACCATGAGGAAAAACAATCTTACATAATATAAACTTCAGGTCTTCACACAACAAAAGATTCTTGAATGAAGTGGTACTTATTTCTTTAAATATGTTATTGTTAAAAAACAGAATATTTAGCAGGTATATAATACACAACAAGATACTGACAAGTATTATAATGTCACAATTTAAAAGTAAGTAGTATATATATATATATATGTACATATGCATATATACATTTCCAGAAAGAAAATAGCAGATTCCTTTTGTTGTTGTTTTTTAAAAGTACACTAATTTAAAAGTACCTGTAACTTAATCCAACTTCTTTTCCTGCTCCTTAGAATTGAGATGAAGCAAATAAACGAGTCTTCATCACAAACATCGACGACGAGCGCAGGTCCCACGCACATGAAAACCTGAGACTGTAGAGATATGAAAACCAGAGACTGTAGAGATATGAAAACCAGAGACTGTAGAGATATGAAAACCTGATCAGCAGCAGCCGGGTCCCTCAGTCCGGAGCGAGAGAGGAAGTGCGCAACATCTTCCTGCGGCACGCACCTCCATCTCTCCCTCCTTCCATCCCTCCCTCCCTCTCTCCTACCATCTATCCCTCAATCCTTCCATCTCTCCATCCCTCTCTCCCCTCTTCCATCTCTCCATCCTTCCATATCTCCATCCCTCCACTTCTCTATCTATCTCTCCATCCCTCCCTCCTTACATCTCTCCATCCTTCCATCCCTCCACTTCTCTATCTATCTCTCCCTCCCTCCATCCTTCCATCTAACCATCCCTCCATCCATCTATCCGTCCATCTATATCTCTATCCATCCCTCCTTCTAACCATTCCTCCATCCATCGCTCCATCCATCCGTCCACCTATCCCTCCATCCTTCCATCTAACCATTACTCCATCCCTCCATCCATCCCTCCATCTAACCCTCCATCCTCCCATCTATCCATCACTCCATCTTTCCCTCCATCCTTCCATCTATCCCTCCATCTAACCCTCCATCCTCCCATCTATCCATCACTCCATCCCTCCATCTATCCCTCCATCTATCCCTCCATCCCTCCATCCCTCTCTCTGGCTCTGGAGGGAAATGAGCCACCACTGCGCACAGACACGTTTTGTTTGTTACCAGGAAACAGCTGAGAGCTCATTTCCGGGTGACGTTGGAAACTGCGCACGACTTTGCAGCAGCCAAATCACAGTCGAAGATAAAAGAGAGACGCACTTTAAAAAAGAAAAAAGAAAGCATGCGTTACATAAATCGAACGCAGGTGAATGATGATGACATAGTGGGTAAAATAATGGAGGAATAATAAAGTACGGGGGAATTAAAAGGAGGATAAAAAAAATAAGAGATGGAGACGCAGAGTTCCTGGAGGAGGAGGAGGAAGAGGAGGAGAAAGAAGAGGAAGAAGAGGAAGAAGAGGGGGAAGAGGGGGAAGATCTACTCACAGTGTCCGGGCCTCAGAGCTCCGGGCCCGGTCCTCTTCCTCCTCCTCCTCCCTGGATGAAATCCTCCGTTGCGCCTTTAAAAGAAGCAGCTCTTGCGTCGACATCTTTTCACAGCAACACCAGCAGGCCACGCCCACCCGCACACACCCCCGTTTCCTGATTGGACGACGCGGCGAGTTGCGTCGGCGCAGTCACGTGCTTTTGACGCATGTTTGCAAACAGGAACAGGGCAGCGTGTTGTTATGTATGAGGCAGGGAAATAATGAAATAAATATATTAATGGTATTAATACTAAAAATAATAATAATAACACCAGTTATACTAATAATGATGCTAATACAACTATAGTAGTAATAATAATAATAACAATGATAATAATAACAACAGTAGAAATGGTAATACTACTAATTATATACTTTTTCGAAACAATACTTTAAAACAACATCAACAATGATACTAGTACTACTACTTCTACGAATAAAAATAATAATAATGATGGTGATGATGATGATCGTAATGATGATGATGACAAGAAGAAGAAGACGGAGACGAAGACGAAGAAGAAACATTATAATAATAGACTTTATGTATACAACAATTTTCAAAGTTAAAACAAAATAAAACATGACAGGTCAATAATCCAAACTAAAATCAAATAAGAACCCCAACACTGATTTATGATTAAAATGAAACAGGTAGGACATATTAAATAAACAACAGTGAATTGGAATTAATAAAAAGATGCATTTTTAAGAAGGGATTTAAAATCCAGGCCATGTGATGGAGGCAACTCACAGAGTGTTCATAACAATCATAATTATATGATCAGCGTTGATTGAGCCTCAAACAGCTTCGTATCCTGATGGTTTATTATTATGGAAAGTAACAGCCATTGATTTTATGATCCTTAGCTGTTGTCATGAATGGAAAATGAAATCTTGATTCAGGTGAAATCACTCTGACATCAGATTTAGGAAACTTTCAAACACATGTTCCCCTCCCTCAGCTCCATGCCACGTCCTGATGATATGTATTTACTACTTCTCTATAGGCTTATTGAGTATGTGAACAATAAATTAATCTGCAGGTAAAGCAGCTTTCTTACATACAGCGGTATTTGGACAAAATAACATGTGGATGTTTTCAAGTTTCAAGATATATTTGTCACTTACACTTAAGTATTGCATGTTCAGATTACTTACTGATGCCTATTTTGAATCATGCTGATGTAATATTGCAAATTTTACCATTGTGGGCCATTGTTCAGTGAGAGGATGTGCTGATAAAGGAGGAATAGCCCCTTTGCCCTTTGGGCTCGTATCCCATCATAAAGCTATTAGAAAAACAGTATAGAGTTGTAAAATGAAGCATTGATTATAAAAACTAAAAATGTACAGATGCATCCAATGATGCCCCATTGACCAAGGTGGATATGGAGACAAAACAAGTAGCTCATTTGATCCATTTGTTACTGTCTGACAGCCACTTAAATCAACCACAGTGTTTCTATTAGATTATATCCAGTAGATTCTGATTATAGATCCAAGCACTTTAATCTAAACCTTGAATCGTGTTACAGAGAGGACTTTGTGACCAGGTCCAGTTTCCTTGGTGTGATTCGTGCTTCCTCGGTGTGATTCCTGCCTGATTGATTCATGTTTTCCCAGATGGGCCTGACTGCAGCGACACGTCTCCTCGACTCTGCTCGACTCTCCCACAGACTCGTCCACACTTCCTGTACATGCGGAGCAGCTGCAGACTCCACGAACTATTCCATGCACCAGACGCAGACAGTAGAGGGCTTGTTAGCCGGTTTCCTCCTGGTTCCTCCTGGTTCCTCCTGGTTCCTGCTGCCTGGCAACATTGCAGTCACCTGATGCTGCAGTTTGGCTTTAGTCCTGTTGGCTTTAATAGCTATTTTCTCATCTTGAATAGTTTCATTGCCTCCAACCCATTTCTTATTTCTCATGATACAGCACTCGTTGATAGATTTGTGTATATTTACTGTAAAAAAACAAACAATAAAGCTATTCTTGATGTTATTGTTCAACAGCTTTATGTCGCCTGCAGACTCATCCTTTGGGAGAACAATGACAGTGCTTGTTGTTGTGCTTCCACTTCATCACATGCAGCACATCTTGTTGGTGTGCACTACACTCTTGTGGCCTAAGAGGTGCACAACACCCAATACTTCAAAACGTGGAATTATTCACTGCAACAACACAGCACTCAAACCTCCCAGTGTTGACTTGGTGCACAAGCGTTTTTGACATAACCCTTTTCTACCGGAGTACAGCCAACTTCAAAACAGAAATAAGCAGAAAGGTTTTAAAAATATTAACAGAAATAAAGAACCTTCAGCAATCTCTCTTGTGAAATCTCAAAAATATTTGATCTTTAGCTGCAAGAACCCTGTCATTTAGGTTTGTACTCTACCTTTTAACCTGCAGACCACAGGCTGGCTGCAGTAGAGGTCACACATCCCACCTCCTCCATGTTAGCAGACGGGACATGGGGCAAACAAACAAAAAAGTACACGTTAGATACATTTTTCTCAAAGGTGGTTTATGTCATATCAGATAGTATTGCACTCTGGACTTTACTTTGAAAAATCTCCAAATCCATTCAGTAAAAATGTTTGATATTCAGTATGTAGGTAGTCAGAGAGCTCCTGAACACAGCGTGTCAGTCTCTCTCTGAACTTATTAAGCAAAGTGTTTTTAAAGTACTTTGAAGTATCCTGAAATGATCAATTTTCTTCCGTGACAATCCTGAAATGATCTATTCCACAGTGAAAATGTTGGACTTTACTTTGAAAAATCTCCAAATCCATTCAGTAAAAATGTTTGATATTCAGTATGTAGGTAGTCAGAGAGCTCCTGAACACAGGCATATCAGTCTCTTTCTGAACTCAAGTTGTATTCAAGTTTGGTTTTAATTAGTAATATGATTCAATCAAAATGGTGGAAATACATCATAATTGACAGCTCATTGTAGATGTGTCGTCCATCTTTATAAACGGTCAATGCTCAAGACTATGTTTTGTATTCAGTAGACTTCCACAATAGTGTTATACTTTGAAAAGATTGATAAATATAATTTGTTCTCGTTATTTCACTTGCATTTGTTTCTGTGATGATTCGGTTTAACTGTGTGAGATCAATGAAGTTTAGTTTATCTTATAAAGACCTTCAGGTGTTTTCCTACTCTCATTTTAAAAAATCATTTTCAAGTTAATGTTCCAACATGTTTACCAAGCGGCTTCATTAGAAACCGTTCACAGACAGAACAACATGTGGAACAGACTCCCACCGGGCTGCAGCTACAGTTTGGCAGGACTTTATAAACCATGATTCAATAATTACACAAATTGTTTCCTTTCAGTTTTCCTTTTCATTTTGTTCTTTTCTTTTTGACTTCAATGTCTCCAGCTTGCCCTCGGTTTGCCCCCAAGGCCACAGCAGGGGGCATCCTAACCCAACAATCTGTCAGACCTCACTTTCTGCTCCGTGCTGCCCTCTATCTATAGTAAGGAGTATTACAATGTGGAATTATATACAGTATATAACTTTTAGTATATATAATTATGCTATGTGTGTTGTGTATGAGCTTATATCAAGGTGTGTACATTTTAAATGCACATTTCATTTGAAAAAGTATTTTGAATCAAATAGAGCAATTTGTTTTGTCATCCTCGTAAATTAGACCTTTAACAACTTGTAGTATAATTACGCGATTTGTCTGCAACACTGATGTCAGCTTTTGTACATTAACACTAGTTTGCAGTAACCCAGTGCACAGACTCTTCCCTGCAGTTTACTACAGGGTGTGATGCATCTATGGTCGGTTGCATCACTGGAAAAGAGAGACGATGCTTTCCAGATTGTTTCCTACAGCAGATGTTGGTTGTTCGACACATGACAGCACAGAGCGCCGTGCAGGAAACAGGCGGGATATCAACTTTCCATTGTTATTTGTTGTTTAGGCGTCTATGGAGACAACATACTCAGTTCAAGGTTATTCAATTTGCATCTTTTCAGAGCATTTCTTTCATTTTATTCTGTGAAAACGATTCAGAGCAAAAAGCCTCCACAGAAAATCCTGTATGAAGTAACTCATAACACACAGACTAAAGTGTGAAAGAGTCATTAAACAAAAAACGATTTAAGATTAAACGGCCTTTAGAACGGCTGCCTGACGAAACGCTAACATGTGTCTGGTCACTCCCTCATGTGTGCACATTAGTCAGCGGGGCCCCATATTTGTCTAAGAGAGGGCCCCTCCCTTAATGTGGATCCCAGCTTTGAAATTGCATAGTACATTTCCCATGATGCATGTTTGTTTTTTTCAAAGTATGTGAAATTATATTAAATTCCTCCCCAGTTATCATGTGCTTTAGATTTTGAGAGAACGTGTCTACGTGAGTGCGGGCGGATACGAATTGTTGTGTTCATGCATGGAAGGGTGTCGCATGAGAAGAGTATCCTTTCACTGCGAAATCTTTTAATGAAGTTTTAATAAAGTGCAGGAGATTCCTGAAACTTCCTCTTGTCTTACTTGATTTCAGAGTTAATAGTTATTCTCCACATGTTATGAAACTTTTATAAGAACAATTTAACCATAAACGTTATTCTAAATGGTTATAAATAAAAGCCCAAATAGAAAGAATAAATGAAACTTTAAAAAACAAACATAAATGCACATCTTTTCTACATTGTTTATTCTGTAAAATAAGTTCATATTGCAGAAACCTTATATTTTGTATATGTTTGTTGTATTGCATCAGAATATGTGGCTCTAGTTTCTCTACCTCATCCTTTCAAGCTGCCATTTTTTTTAATTTTTGTGAACTTTATACCACGAATGAACTTTTTACAAATAAAATGTTTCTAAAAGTGCCTTATTAATCAATTAAAAGCTCTGCTAAACCCAGAAGAAATATCAAACAGACAAAGATCGCATTTACCTCTTACCTATCGTTACCTCTACGACCAAAATTGATGCTAATACATGAGGGGCTATCAGCCGCTAGATCTGTATTTCCCCCCAGGAGTTATTCCAGACAGAGAAATGCTGAAGTTGCGCCAAATCTACCTGAAGTGCCAACAGGTGAGTTGCTGCCAAGGATGTGGATTATACAGGTGTGCTCCATCTGCTGCCCCAAGTGGCCAACATCGGTTATGCAGGTGGAGGCCAAAAGTCTCAGCTCAAGAAATTAATAACAATAATAATCACAACACAATACTAATACTACTACTAATACTCCTCCTCCTCCTCCTCCTACTACTACTACTACTACTAGTAAAGGCCCTTTCTATTGGCTAGGATATCAAAAACAGAAGGATTTCAAGTCCTGGCTTGTGGATTGATATTCACTGTATGTGTCTTATATTTAATCCCTTGAAAATCACTATATATTGTCCATAGTCATCTCTTGATTTTATTGATTTGGAAATGTTGTTATTGCTTTAACTCCAGAGATGTTGTCATGGAAACACCAGCCTGATGATTCCAAAGAGGAAAAAAGTAGGCAAACATTCTCTAAGCTGTATTCATGTGTTTCACATTTCACGTTTTAGGTTTCAAATAATTCTCCTGCAGGATCCTTACCTCGCAACCTTTTCATGAACCTGCGAGTTCATCCCCTCTTCATTTTCACCCAAGGCTAAATGTGCAGACGACACCTCCTGACCTCAGGGTCCCGCTCGGTCCCTCGTGTGCGCTCTCCTCCCTCCCACCCTTCCATTCCGCCCAATATTATCTTACCATCAATGAGCTTGGAAGAGGCGTGCTTTGGCAGGGCCGGGGAAAAACATGACGTGGTTGGCAGCTGTGTCTACGTTGATGGGGGGAGCCTCCCCACAATAAAAACAACCAGCTGAGTTTTGTTTTTTATAATCCCAGATTCCATTGCACGTACACTCCTCTTGGCCGACTGGAGGAGCGGAGGGGTGGAGAACCTCAGTTCTGGGATGGGAGGGGAGCTGGGCCGGGGGATTTATGTGACGTTAAAGAAAAGCTGCGAAGGAGAAGATTAGGAGTGATATACTGTAGGGGTCCAGGGGCCGGTGGGTGGGAATTTAAAGGGTCCAAATTACAAATCATTTAACTCTAAAGAAGGGCTGTGCAATACATGCTGCCATTTGTTACACATAGCTTTTCTTAGCCTGTATATTGGGGTCATAGCTTTGCAGATGTTAAGTTACTTCCTTCCATCGTTGTGATTCTTTTCTATGAAGGTAAAAACTTCTGCTGAATAAACAGCAGCTATTGCAACAAGTAACAACACTTGCTTTACTTCATAGGGACTCGTTCTTCATCATAGAGTTATTCCAGTGATAAAAGCTCATAGTGAGGCCTCTCCATAATCCACATATCTTCATGTTGGTGTTAATGTTTATTGTCGTTGCTCTGAGCAGATTCCACAGATGGTGGCAGTGGTTGGTGACCATCCAATAACCCAATGATTACATGGTTCAGACAACTAACAGTACTGCTGAGCACAAAGCCAACTTTTGGAGAATTTAAGGGGAAATGTACAAATGCAGCTCGACGAAATGTGCATTTTGTGTGTTTCTGAAAGACAAAGAAAAACAATAGTTTTGCCGGGGGTGTCTTGACTCAATGAACTGAAACAAAGAAGAAATATCTTTACTATGCTAAAGAAGAACTTTGATGCACATGTCCAATTTGATCTACACCCATGAATTATTCTCTCGGAGATCTGTGAAAATGTGGCTACAAAAAGACCTTGTACAATCCTGTTGTAACAAACAAACAAACAAATGGACAGAGGTAGGAAATGTGCATGACTTGATACTTTGAGGGGTAAATGTGAAAATATGGATGTTTTTTCTGTGTGACTTTAACCTTTGAGTTCAACAGAGGGGAGAGAGGAGCACTTGATACCCTCACGTCGGTTAGGGGCTGTGTAGAGTAAGATGATCGTAGCTGAGGAGTCACATCACAGAGTTCAAGGTCAAATAGGTTGCAAATACCAGGTGTGCACAACAGATCATACAGTAACATTCACGTCCAAAGGGATTTACACCGTTTAAATTTGAACTGTGGAGAAGCTGCCTGGTCTCAGATTATAGATGACGGCATTCGACTCAATGTATTTATGTGTATATTATTTCGCTTCTTGAGCAGTTGTGACGACGGGAAAGTTTCACGCGGCCGCTGAATGGCCTCGAGGAAATATTTTCCAGGGGCAGGGTGGGAATTCATATCAGGCCGGATCTCGTGATGAAGGAGCGGGTGTGGATCGATGGGAAATGAACTCGGTCACGCTGTCATGTACATGTGGACGGTGAGAGGATGAAAACTTAAATATACAAGGTGATGGATGAGTGAGTGGACGCTGCAGTGACATGGAGCTCGTAAAGCGTGTGGAGGAAAGGCAGCTGGGGGATGTTTTCACTGCCCCACCCACGCCAGGCAAACTAACTGTGTGAAGTGATGTCATTACTACTGCTTATCCAAACCAGCTGTGTGACCTTATGGGCTGTGTGGGATTTAAATTCCAGGCGTATGTATTTATGCACGTTTGACTCTTTCGTTTTTTTATGATGGATGTTTTCTTTTTGAATAAAAACGAGGCTGGGACAAAAAAAAAAAAAGACAGTTCATCAAAAGTTGTTTACTTTTTAATTTTCTTTATTTTTTTTCATGTTAAATCAAATTTAAACCGCAGGGTGCGAAGAACAATGACATAATCACACTGGAATGTTAGCAATGAAAAGCAAAAATGACATTTTTCCTTTGGTGCTTTCCTCCCTGGTTTGTCTGAGTTTATAAGGCAGAGGAAAGAAAAACAATCTGACTTCAGCCACAAGATGCTTGTTTCTCGCCGTCGTAGCACCTGAGCATCTTTGTGTTTGACCCGGATCGAACATGGTGAAGGTGCCACAGAGTCCAATGTTATAGTACAACACAAGCTATGAAATGAAAAATTCTTTGGGCACATGATAATGAAACGTACACAGAATACAAACCAGACAGAGTCACCATTCTATACACACTGATCAAGAGTATACTGAGAGTAAAAAGAGCTTATACAGGATATTTAAAAAGAGAATAACACTGACAATGGATGAGCTTCGCGTTAACTTTGTGATCTCGCTTCACTTTGCAGTAGCAGATTGGTGAATTCATTAAAACTCGGTGAGCCGTCACTCCACTTATTTTACAAAAATTGTAAACATTCAAGTCGCTCCACATCAGTCATGCACACAGTTCATACAGTGAGCAGAAGAGAAAAGCTGTGTAGATCCATGTTTAGATATTTACAGTACAGATGCAAGTACATGTTGACCCACACACACGTGCAGGATTTGCCACACGCACACATTCGCACACATCATTAACTCAAACAGACGAACAGGACGAGAGCCCGATGGGGTTTCTCTCTGAGAAGCTTTCAAGGCACCGTGGTTTTGTTTCCTGTCAATCTGTCCGTCTGTCGAGGCTTTTCACTAAACCGAGGAACAATTTCATTCGCGAGCTCATTCTGTTTTTCCTAATCGAGGGTTTTGGTTGAAGCTTGGAAGCTGACGACGAGCACGAGACCCCCTGCTGGGTGTCGACAGCACGTGAATGTGACTCCAGAAGTTGCAGTCGTCGTGGGAACCAGTGTTGATTAACGCGAGACTACACAACCCTGAGCTGCTGTTCTCCCCAAAAAAAGGAGGTGTTCATGTGTTGATGGGGATTTGTGTTTGTTGAGGGGGGGGGGTTGGGGTGGTTCCTGGGCTGCCATTCGTCGGTCGTCCACTTCACAGCTCGGTGTCGGCCGTCTTGGCGGTGGAGTGGCCGTTGGTGGGAGGGGGAGCGGGCTCGGTCTTGGGGGCCTCGGGGGTCTCTCCGTTCTCGCTGGGTTTCTCCTGAGTTTCTGGAGGGGGGTTGAGGGGGGCCACAGACACAAGGGTGTTCCCCTGGTTCTCCTGATCCACGGGATAGGCCTCCTCCGCCTACAAATACAGAGCAGATCCAGAAACTCGTTATGGAAAGACTGGATGTAAAAAATACCTGCATATCATTATCACTTCACTGACCCTTCACTATGGATCTAGATGAAAAGTTTAGGATATCAATATCTAGTGTGTGTAATGACAATGTCAGTTCAAATCTCCATCTTTAATAGAACAAAGATCTTTATACATCGGATCACTTCATTAATGTGAGATGCTACCGGCAAAACCAATGTTTTTGAGACTTTTTGCTACAGAAAACATCCAAAATACACACGTAGGTGTTTATCCATTCCTGGACCAGCAGATTCAAGAAGAGCTTCATCCCTGCGGCTGTCACCCTGCTGAACTCTGCACCACAGCGATAGCAGCCCCCCCCCCCACACACACCTTTTCCACTGACTATACTTCCCCCCTCCACCCTGGCTTGGACTGCCACACACCTTCCTCCAACCACTGAACATTTGTACATTTGCACTGACTGTTACTTTTTTTACTACTGTATATCCCGCCTATAGTGTATTCATATTTATATATTTTTATCCTGCTCATAGTGTATTCATCGTTCTTATATCATACAATTCCTCTAAATACTGTAATATTCCATATATATATTTCTTACTGTACAGATCTTATCTATTAACATTTTCACTGTAATATGCACAATACTCTGCACTTTAACTGCCTTTCTTGCACTTCTGGTTAGATGCTAAACTGCATTTCGTTGTATAAGTACTTGTACAGTGCAATGACAATAAAGTTGAATCTATCTATCTATATCTTTTATGTTACGATACATCTGTAGATTTCCCTTTAATTCCCCAAAACTTAGCATTGTACCCAACATGCAGTCCTGTGAGTGTTGTCTGCAACATGCATCATCGCAGGTGTCACGGTAAAACTCCCTCCTGCACAAAAATCTTGACTCTTAACAATTTCCTTTGTGTTTTCTACAGATATAAATAATAAAACATTTATTGGGTATTAATAAATCAGCAACTCTTACATTTAAACTTTTAAGACCAAACAATAACTCTCGACATGTAAGATATAAACCTTCAAAGGTTGGTCGGTAAAATAATCTGAAGATGACAGAGTTGATTTATTGATCAGATACAGTTCTGCACACAGATGCATCCTTTAACACCCCCCCCCCCCCCCCACTGTTCCTCAGAAGCTCCCATGTCCTCTAATGTGGTCGCCGTCATGTGATATTGAGAGTGGCGCAGAGAAACAGCTGCGGGATGAAACAACAAGCTCTGCAGATGAATAAGGCAGCGGCGAGGAGGGTGTGGGTCTTTGGATGCAACACACACACTCAGCCTATTCTCTCTGATAGCTGTCCAGCAACCTTCCCTGATTAAAACACTGACAGGAACTGATTCAGAAGTGAGGGAATCGACCTGTTTTGAGTCCAGCTGCAGGGAGACGTGAACCTCACCCCAAAAAAAATCTATGCAGTGTTGCAGGATCTATAACTACAACACATGCAAGTCCCACAGATGTTACTTCAGAACCAGTTTAGATGAAGAGAAATCAGAAATCATTGGCTGAACCATCTACCAAGTCAGTACCTCGGCTACATCGGGCGACATGCAGTGCAATACTTTGTACGTTGACTCTTAACACAACAAGAGAAAACCTTCTCACCAGCCTCACTCCCTTGGGGTCGGCCCTGCGTGGGCATTTCAAGTAACCGACAGTGATGGCGATGGCAGAGAGCAGACCGGTGACCAGAACCCCGACGAACACGGAGGAGCCTGACGATGATGATGATGGGGTCTCAATGCCTGTCACACCCAGCTGAGAACAACATGGAAAAGATGAAATCGTGGTCAGTAGAAGGAGGTTGGTAAATTCCCCAGTGGAGAATTAATGTTGATTGAGAAATAACCCAGGTTATAATAAACTAGAGTTAATTTCACTCATCATCTGGTGCTTATCTTACATTTTCTTTCAGACTTTCACTCTGGAGAGCTTCAGCCAATGTTCCCGGCTTAGCTGCAGGGGTAACAAGCATTAGAAATAGATCAGTGCTGATGCAAAACCCGATCCAAAACCAAAGAACAACAAATACGTTTTACAAGTTCATGGTCATATACTGTTTCATCAGTACTCACCATCTTTACTGGTCACCAGCATGATGCTGTCGTCTTGGAAGATTTCTAGATTGCAGGGTTCGGCCTCGCACCAGCCTGCAGGGTTCTCCCGAATAATACCTTTGGATGCCTCCTATGAGAAAGGATGGAAGAAGATGAGAGTTCAATGCAAACTGCACTTGTACAATCAAAAACTGTCTGGATAAACCTAGAGGCGCAATAACGTGAGATGCGTATTATAATATAGTTAATTTTCCCTATTTTGAAAAACTTAATTCACTGATTGTAGAAAATAATAAAGGAGCTCAACTCAAAACTTGCAAGCAAATTAAACTTTGGTGTTCCTGACCATCAGTGCACTTAAGCCTTCGTGTGCGTAATGGAGACAAAAAGCAGTCGGATGGAAAACTTGCTGACCACACCTTCTTTTTCCCCACCTTCACCCTGAACTATGATATCACCCCATTGCACAACGTTACGCTTTGTGATCTGGGAACGTGCTTTTCATTTTCTGTAATGCGATCCAGACAGCTCCCAGTGATCCCACAGGACCGCCATGAGCAAACCCCCGAATCCTCAGTTAGTTGGGAGTGGACCCGCAGCTGGACTCCGCTGTAACGTCCTGATCGGTGAGGAAGGGCGGAAGACTCGAACAGATCACTCCCCTGGATCCTCTTCGCTCGTCCATCTGTCTGAGTCACTTGTGACCCATCATACGCTGCTCATCTTACTCTCAGGAATCTCATACTCACAGGAGTTGACCTTACGTGGCTCCGACAACTGGAGTCAGACAAGTTCACGGCAGCAAATTTAAAGCTTCAACAACACAAAGGTCTAATGCGACACTGAAATACTCCTGAATGCATTTTGAACAACCTTGCATCGTTGTTGCTTTGTTAACTGTGTTCCAGCTCTTTCATTCAGCCATCCACTCGTTTTTTGAACTAATCAACATCTGGCTCAGGCCTCTGGCACAGCGCGCCCATGTTTAGTTTCAGGCCGAGCCGGACAGATGACTTCTGCAGCTGGTCCCGGCTCGGTGGATGTTACAATAAGGACCCAAATGGAGGCTAATGTAAAGTATGCAGACCTGGCTCTGACCTGGACCGGCTTTGACACAATTAGGATTTAACAGTGCAAAGAGAAAACTATAAATGTGTCATAAAACGGCTCCAAATACGACATTTTCTAGACAGGCTGATATCTAACTCCTCGTCTTCCTCTTGGGGCAAAACCTGAAAAACACCTATTTTAGTAGTGAAAGCGTTTCGCCTTATAAAAGAAAAAAATCACTATATGAAACCACACCCTTGCAGTTCCTCCTCTGGCCCTAAGGACCTCGGAGCAGGAGAGGAAACGTTAGTCGTCCTCTTCATTTATCTCCTGCCAGGAACACAGTCTCCAGATTTACAACGCCCGAGGAATGTCTGAGAAAAGGTCTGCCTTTATCAGGGGCTGTATTTCCAACTGTGGCTCTTTAAAGGCACATTAATCTCATTCACTCTGGGGGTGATACAGGTCCCTGTAAGAAAAGAATGTGTCACTAGATGTTGCCGGATTACTTTGGATCAGTGGATTACTTTGATACCGGAGATGGTCTCAGCTCCCAGTTCACTGAGGTTGTAAATGTTGTGGGGATTAATCTCAGCGGGTCGTTGGTTCGATACCGCCGGCGTTTGGCAGTGGCGCAGGATCCTGCTGTCGTGTTGGTGGCAGATTGAAATCTTACTTTTACAAGTCATAGTGTAGAGATGAACTCACGCAATTTATCGTCACTACCACGGCCCTGACGGCGTTGCTCGGTGTGATGTCATCTTTTCCAACGCACTTCACCTCAGGCTGTGGAGACAGATCGATGAAGGAGTTCAGGAGAAGACAGTGAATGTGGAATGTTGCGTCCATTAAAATAGAAAGGCAGCGTTTGAACATTGCACAGGCAGGTACTCACCACCATCAACTTAACGCCACTAGAGACACCAGCGGCTGCATCTATCCGGTTGTTGCTGCCGGGGGGGGCCACGGTCGTCCCTGAGGCGTCCCCATCCATCTTGTCTGGAATAATTGGAATGGTTATAATAGTTGCTGGGAATGGGTTATCTGCAGGAACCACAGAGGCTGCAGGGTCTTGACCTCCTGCAGTCGGGGCAGCGGAGGCGTCTGGAGCGGCAGCATCTGGAGCGGCAGCATCTGGAGCGGCAGCATCTGGAGTGGCAGCATCTGGAGCGGCAGCATCGGTCGCAGCAGCATCGGTCGCGGCAGCATCGGTGGCTACAAACACAATCCACCGGACAAGGACGTTATACACGGGAACATAGTGGTTGGGAAGTATGACATGTGAAGGTGTCCGTCACTAGATTTAGGAAAATCGGAATTTTGAAAATAACTTCTCAAAATAGCCACTGCTAATCTCAAATCTCATTTATCAAGGCTCCTACCAGCGTTGGCGCCGGCGGTGGAGTCGGCTGCAGACGTGACCTCGGGTGCTATTGTTGAGTCATCTTGACATATCACCTCATCTGCAAGGAATGGAGAGAGGGAGGGTGGGGGAGGGAGAGGGAGAGGGAGAGAAAGAGAGAGAGAGAGAGAGGGAGCAACATTAACACTTTCAAATTCATCTGATGAATCAAAGCTCTTTGATGATCTGCTCGGTATAGCAACACTTTTTGTTCCAGGATTTGAAAAGTCAGACACTGTGACCCCCCCCCCCCCCCCAATCAAACTGAACAGTCACAAGACAAACATCTTATAACTCTATGATATCTTTTGTCCTACTTCAATTTAGGGGATAATCCTGCTCATGTTCAAGTATTGGGATTAAACAGTAGCTCCTATAATTTCGGTCTTATGCATGTGAATCTGCAGAATCTGTTGTTAAGGGACAAGATTTGGCGGCTTGAAGCCCTTGAGCAGGTTTCGCTTGGCGGCAGGTATTGGAGAGCAAGAGAGGAAGGATCATATTGAATGAAACACATCAGCTTTTGGCTTTTTAGTGATGACGTCTAGACCAAGAATCCAGAATCCACTAGATGGACTATTAAGGTTAAATATGGGAAAGAATAACAATCCTAGAATACCAGCACCTTCTCTGAATCCGAGCGATTCAATTTCTTCTTAAGTAATAAAATGTTTGGTATTTGGGGATGGAATTTAAAGCACACACTCTTTGGAATGGGGGCTGAGAGTTGGTTTGAACAGCTTGGCCGTGCCCAACCTGAAGATGGCAAAACCTATTAGCATGTGTGTTTGCTAACTAGTGGTCACACATGGGCTAATTCTCACCGTCTGCACCCTATGCAAATAAACTGCTCCATCAAAAGGTCACGGCCTTTTCACTCCACATTCGTCCTCTGGGGAAAATCGTGTTTCTGTAATAATACTGGGATTAAGTTGGGTGGCGCTAAACACCTCTCTGACCTAGCAAAGGTATAAGAATAGGAATCCTGACCTATATCCTGATGCATGTAATAAAAACTCTTACTATACAAGCGATCCCTCCTCTCCTGATCTCACTGCCGAAGTCGTATCACCGTGTTCAGGCCCAGACTGGCATCAGAAGTAGAGAGAGCTAAAGTTCTTCCGACGCTAACAAGGCCTAGAACCCTTAAAACCATTTCATCCTCTCCAATCACCTCTCAGCACTCTCCACTTTAACATCGAACCAAAACTATGCTGATCTGTTCGGTGCACCACGCTCATTATTTGGTTGCAGGTGAATTATGTAACTGTGTCGGATTTAGATTGCTTAGCCTGTATTTGAAATCCTGTAAACATAAAAGGCTTTAAATGGAATAAGTTCCTTGATGGCCAGCATCATATTATGTGTTCCAACAGGCATCAATTTAATTTGATCAACTGCGATTTGATCCATTTAATCTTTAGGTAAAAAATTAATATCTTTATTCTTGTAAGAAGTGGTTTTATCTGGACAGTCGGATCAAATGGCTCAACAATGTCCAAGGCTGCTTGTGTTCTGTAGTTTATCTGACAGGAGATAAATCCATTAAATGTAATTGACTTCAGTTTCCACATCACAGAATTTACCCAATACCTCTTCTTTTAAGGCTCTTCACTGTCGATATGCTCATGGCTACACATGCACATGGACAGACACACACCATATACACACTTTAACCCTGCTGAGACTCTGCACTATGCAATCAGAGGTCTATACACAGCCACGCTCCACCACTGTGGACACAGTCACCTCAGACAGCTGTGTCAGAAATCCAGTTGTTTCCAGTCCGGCCCCTCGGCATCAGCACGAGGCCTCCGGACCTCTTGTCTCAACACAAACGCAGAACACACACACACACACACACACACACACACACACACACACACACACACACACACACACACACACACACACACACACACACACACACACACACACACACACACACACACACACACACTCCTGCTCAATAAACACAACCTCTGTCTCTCTGCAGAAAGCAACACGGCTCAGTCTGTAGACTAGATGCAACCGCTGAGTGCAAGTAAATCCTGCTCCTCACTCCTGTCTCCACTCCTGGGCATCATCCAGTGGGTTTCCTTCCCAGGCTGTCCTCCTTGGAGCGCTCAGCCTGGGTGTTCCAGGCCTGGACGTGGTGTGTGGTGTGTGGTGAGCAGCCGGTGCCAGATGTAGAGAACTAAATCGGTTAAAGAGGGGATATGACTCGGGCCCAGATCTGAGAGTAACAGATCTGATGCTGCATTCTTTTGCCCGGAGTCGGATGAGGCCAAAAACAAATATAGGGCAAGATGAATGCAAAATATTTAATTGGCAAATTGCGCCTGTGATTTGGTTTATGTAGAACATTAAGAATGTTTTCTTTTTCTGATTTAATCTAAGTGTTGCTGGGATGAGTTGCAGTTGCTCTTCACCATGGGAATGTAAAACACTGAAAAAGTCAGTTACACGATACACCGGGTCTTTAAAATAAACCAGACCCTTGTCAGGAACTTCACACTGTACATATACGTCTAGATTTTATGGAGAAACAAGCGTGCATTGCACATCATCACTCATTCCTTGAATTCCAGAATACAGAATGTGGTGGTCCACGCTGATAAATCACATTATGAGGCTGAGAGATGAAGTCAAACACATACAGATGTCAGGTTTCCTGGGTTAAACTGCATCGGGAGTTGAAATCGTATACATTTCCAAGATGTTGAGACTACAGTGGGAGAGCAGGGGGGGGGGAACTGTTTCTAATCATCAATTCATATAATGAAGTCGATAGGAAATCATTTGGTTCTGTTTCCCTCCAGAAAACCTCTTTTCAACTGTCCTCCAACTCTAAATTCATTCACCGATCCGCAGCACGCACAGGGCGGCTGCGGATCAGGACTTTGAGATGGTCGTCCACTAACCAGAGGGTCGGTGGTTCGATCCCTGAAACCCATTCTGAAGTGTCCTTGAGCAAGAGACCCAAGATGCTGTCTGTTTATGAATGTTTTGAATGATGGAGAAACTAAATAGAAAAGGTCCTGCGTGTAGAAGAACTGTGTGAATGTGACTTGTGCTTTGAGTGGATGATAAGACTGGAGAAGCACAACATAAATACAGTCGACACTACACACACACACACACACACACACACACACACACACACACACACACACACACACACACACACACACACACACACAAGGCCTACGTAGCTGACACGTGTGCGAGGCCAAAACAAGGAAAAACACACATCATTGGGAACATTAAATTTGGGCAGCTGTTACTCACAGCATGAAGAAATTAATGAGGTAATTTTTGTTGATCTCAGTGAAGCTTTATTTGAGTTTCAGGTCCAACTCTGCAGGACACAGCCTGATCTCCTGCCCTGGTGTCTGAGGAAGACAGAGATCTCAAGAAAACAACACAACCTCTGTGATTGTCGGACCTTTCCTGACCTCCCTGACTTTCTGCTGCTGCCTGTTCTCTGGTAAGTAAACTGTTATCATAACCTCCAAAAGGCGACGGCTGCACCCACACAAATAAAACTCTCTTTCTCTCTCTCGGTTTTGGCCTTTGAAAGGATTGGGGATTTTCTTTTCGTGCCGCTGGCGCCTGTGGTGATGCAGTTTGAAATCAGCGAGTTCATTTTCTGCAGATTTTTCATATCACAGCCCAACAGATTGTGTGAGTGTGTGCTCACGTCAGATATCATCTGTGTCGCTCAGATTTATGTGAGTACATGGCAGCAAAAGCAAACAGTGTCACCCCTGATTACCCGGGGGCAGTAGGAGGGTGTGAGCCGGGGACAGAAGTCCGTCACTTGTGGTGTTTTAAAGTGGAGGCCTGCTTCCTCTCTGGGGACACTGGGGCGGAGTCCCGATGAGCTGGGGAGCCACGCAGCTGCTGTGAAGTCTCCTCGGGGAACTCCGGCCATCCCTCCCTGCACATGTGCTGCACAGGCACAGAGCTGTCAGACCGCTGACATCATGCGTGAGGAGGGAGAGCTTCGACTCCGAATCCTGGGACTCGCTTTCGACCTCCACCCAGACCGCTGAGAAAACAACTTGGCTGTGGTGACGGGACCCGCCCTGCTGCCGTCGCATATCCACGACCTCCAAGTACAGACGTCCACAGAAGAAATAATAATTCACTCATAGCAGCTATAACAAAAGATGAGCTTTAGACAGCAAGTAAAGAAATAATGATAATCCGTTATTCCATGAAATGATAATAAAGGCGAACAGTGATCATTGCTTCTGTCAAGAGCCCAAGATGAAGTCCAACTCAGAGTGAGTAAAGCAGCAAATCTTCATCTATTGCAAAAGTGTTTGTGTTGATAAACTTATAATGTCCTTAAGACTAAAACACCAGTTCCTGCAATCACACAAACACCATCCACCAAGTGAAGCCACAGAGAACAAACCCACTTCACTTCTACTTCCTCCTCCAGTGACAATGTGTTCCACTCGGGTTCCTGAACATGAGAACTATTTTGGTTTCTGAGCAGACGAGTGGCAGGACTTGACCCTTTCCACCCGGCCCACACCCCTGGTGTTTCTTAACAAAACATGGGAGATCATTTTGAAAACAGCACAAGAGGAATTAACAAACAGATCTGGAATGTTATTCATGCACAGCCTATAACAGGATGTGGCTGTAACAGCACACGACGTGCAGTGACCTCTGCAGAGGTCAACACGCTGAGGGCGGCAGATAACATGCACCGGCGCTGGAACACGGACCCACGGCTAAGAGACTGCACGGCTCTGGAGTCGAGTGATTAAGTTTCTGTCTTTCCTTAATGCACCACTTCAAAAACCCAAATAGAGGGAAAAGGGAGAATGAAATGGTAACATTATGATGGATAGCAGCTACCGACCATTGTTTTTATTCAACCCCTAATTTCAGTCATTAAAATAGTTTTAGCAGGGCCGTGAAACTTAAAACCTGTTTCCAAAACACTCCATCCATTTTGTTAGCAGATCAGAAAGTGGAACCACCAGCTGCTCCCTCCCTGACTCAGAACCAGGCCCGGGCTCCAGCAGCAGATGTCCATGGACGGATTCCAGCTGCCTGTTTTTACACGAGACCGTGTGGGGAGAGGTTGTAAAAGGATATAAAAAAAACGATAGAGTCCGAAACAATCTGGTTCTGATACGACTGAGGCCAGGGAGACGAAGTGGGAGTGGGGGGCGGATTGAGAAATAACACCAATAATCAAACTCTGCAGTTTCCCTCTGCACGGAATCACACCCGCTGTGTGTCTCCACATGCGTCCACACACAGTGTGAATGGACGTCGTGTCAAAAAAACAGTCTTGTGTTTTCAATTAAGATGCTTGGCTGCAACAACACGGCTTTTTACTGAACATGAATTACCGGGAGCAATTATTCTGGCAGTCAAAAGGCCTCAGTCAAGGCTCATTAAGTGCTTTTATTCCCCAGGGGATCCACTATCCACCCCCCCCGCTCCATAAAGACAGCCCTGTCTGGGTATCCAACGTGCACTCAAGTGCCTTTCTGCGTCGATTGCTCCCTGAATGTTTGGCAATCGCAGAATCCCGGGATCAATCACGGAGGATCACTGAGCTGCTGCTGTAGTTTGAGTTCTGAGCCAGTGTGAAAACGCAGGGATGAGACGAGAAGCTTCACAAGGAACACACACTTCTGTCTCATAGGGCCGAGCAGGGATATCTGCAGGTTCTCGGCCCGGACGCTGCTTGTGCTGCCAAATTTTTTGAGAGAATGAAGGAGAATTGGGAGGAGAAGGCGACTTTCCCCTTCCTCCCCTCTCCTCCTCCCCCCCGTCCTCTTTACTGGTAAAACCAAACAGCTGTAAAATTGCAGCGGGGTGCCAAGGGAACAAGGAACAATAAGCTCCACCAGAACAGCAGTAATTGGACGAGTTAGATCTGAATGCGAGCGGCGTCTGCTTTCCATTAAGATTGTTCCACTAGGTAAATATTGTTGCTCCACGATCGGTTTCTCAGTCAACTCCTTTTCCTGGATGATCATTTAGTTTTGTGGCGTCGCCGTTTCTTTTTGTTTTTCTTATCGTGAATGTGTTTTCTTTGGAATGGAGTCGGATTCAAATGAAGATAAGTCAGAAAGGAGAGCGTCCTCCCCTCTCGCTGTTTCACGCTGATGAGATAACTAAACTTGTCACGTGCATCGTGGGGATCATGTGTCTTGAGAATATTTGAGTGATTCAGCTGCAGACTCGCTCGTCGGCGGTTGGACAGAACACAGGCTCCGGGTTTAATTACTCTGAGAGCTCACGTGGCCCCAGTGGACACACACCCGCGCTGACATAAGAGCGCTATCTGCCAAGGCTTACATAGAAGAGACCCACGCCCTCCAACAGATGACGTGAATCAAACTTCATCACAGCTCGGGACTGAAGGAATGCCGGTCAATAGCTGAGGGCCCCTGAGAGAGAGAGAGAGAGAGAGAGAGAGTGGCAATATTGTGCGCTTGTTTGCGTTGGCAGGGCGAAGCCGTCTGAGGAAACAAAGATCTGTGCCCTGGCAAGCTGGATTCTACTCTCTCTGTTCATCTTCTTGGTACAAAATCCAATCAGCGTTGAGGATTTATGACATTCTGTGCATGACGTGCATCGATCAAGCGAGAGCAAAACAAAAGAGAATCTACTGAGCTCTGACTCGAGGGTTAATGTGGTTTATTGTAACAGCGATTGTCACAGCTCGTTCTGCTCCGCCCCGAGGCCTCTGACTTCATCACAGAGAAGCTTTGCAGACGACGGATGAAACCAGCGAGACGAGATGTTTTTCTCCGTCTCCAGAGCAGATTCGAAGGCCCGGGTTTTCCCCTGGAAACCTTGAGAGAGGGAGCGAGAGAGAAGGAGAGGGCGGGAGAGAGAGAGAGAGAGACGGCTTCGAGCATACTCCAAGACGCATTGCATGACATCATCCAACATCGCAGTGCGTGCCCATTTCGCTGCTACATATTTGCACGAATGCATAACTCCTGAGAGACGGCCATGGGAAGCTGGGGCCAAAAACCAAGTCTGTGTTTGCCAGAGAGAGAGAGTCCGGGAGATCGGCCTGCTCCTATGAGACCAGGAGGTTTGCTCCGATAAACAAGAGTCAGACACGTTCACCAATCAGGTGCATCAGAGGCTCTGGTCTCATGCATCCTGCCTTCACATCCACTCTGCTGTCCTCCTGCTCCTGTTTGTATGAATCCCTGTTTTCTGCTGATACGTTCTGCAGCTGCAGATGCTACAGATGTTATTGAGTGAGCTGTAGATGCACACAACACAGACGTGTGAGGTCGGTGTGTGATGTCAGCTCGCCTGTGATTCTGGTTCAGATCGGTTCTCCGTCTGGACAAGTGCTACATCCAAAGCCTCTGTGAAATGAGTTTGCTGTTTTCTATGGTTTATATTAGGAGTCCGCGATGTGAGGAAATATATCATTTGAAAAATTCAAAACGTCACCATTTCAGATTGGGCTCCATTATTTATTTGACACATTCTTTACAGCAGTTGTTGCAGAATTGTGTTTGTTGATTTGTGTTCTTCTGCACAACATGGAGGCCGGCAGGGAAAGTGTATGATGGTAACACAAACAAACACGACATGGACTTAAATAAAAACTACTCCACAGACCAAACTAGACTCAAACTAACATCTGTTACCACAGATATGGATCAGGTCCATATCAGTAAGGAGTCTTTGAATGAGAGTCATAGTCAAGTGATCACAACAAAGATGGATGGAGATACGGCCCCTATTTACAGATGTGTAGGATTTACTTCCATTGTATTAGAAAGGCTTGTATCGGAGGAAGTTAGATTCCTCACTTCTTAGGGAACTATTTCATTACTTTGCACCATCAAGGTTCTTACACTGAAATTGAACAATTACAATAAAAAAACTGGAAAATGGGGCCAGGGCTCGTGGACAAAGAGTCTTCTTCATTTGAACAAGACGGTCATAATGAAGCGTGAAACATTAAAACTGTCTGTGTCCTTGTCTGCGAATGTGGACGTCACCAGACCTCTGACCCATATACAGTCACATAGTCCTATATTGTAAAAATCAGTCCATGAGGAGACAGAGCGTCTCTTGTGACTCGGCTGCTGGTGCAAAATGTTCCAAACACCAAAAACAGAAATAGACCAGGAGGTATAAAGATAAAGAGGCCTGATCTAGATCCAGGAAATCGTTACGAGCAATAAACTGAGACAAAACTTCTCTCAGAGCCAAATGTGGCCGAGCCCCTGCAGATTCACGCTGCCACGCCGGTTGGACACAAGTGTCAACAGTGTGGCAGGAGCATGTGAGCGGGGGGGCGGCTTCTGGATGTGGTAAATAATTGAGGATGATTCGACGCACACGAGACAACACACTTGCGGAATTCTTAAAGGGCAAATCAGAAGCTGCTAAAATCCAAATCCGGGGTGAAAGGCTCGGCCAGGGAAGGATACTATTTCGAGTTTCTATTAAAAAGAGGAAAACAACACAACTACGCCTGATTGGCTGGGGGGGCAGGGGTGTGTCATAGGGTCATATTTGTCTGCTTTACAGACAACAACAGTGGTAAACAAAGAACACAGGTGAGATTTAAAATGTTGTTCCTGTATCGTGGCTTTAATGTCTTAGAGGGGAGGAGCCTGGAGTAATTAGATTTCCATGTAAATCTAATTACCATCTGTGAAGCTGCCGATGCGCCGTGCCTGTTAATCGTGCACGCTGCTACGAACATGTTCCGCCATCTCATGATCTTTTCCCTCTCGGAGTAAACCCCGGGTTATTTTCATCGGTGTGGAACACTTCCAAGGTCACTCCTGACATTTACCGCACCTCTGCAGAAGTCGTTAGCAGGAGCAGTCCAGCTTTACAACCAGCGAGGAAGCAACACTGCCCGAGCCACACATCACCCTGCAATTAGCACCAGGCCTCGAGACTGCCCCAGTGCGTCCACTCACATCCACGTGATTACACACACACACACCTACACACACACACACACACACACACACACACACACACACACACACACACACACACACACACACCTACACACACACACACACACACACACACACACACACACACACACACACACACACACACACACACACACACACACACACACACACCTACACACACACACACACACACACACACACACACACACACACACACACACACACACACACCTACACACACACACACACACACACACACACACACACACACACACACACACACACACACACACACACACACACACACTCACATAATTACTGTTTGCACGTTTGTAGGCAGATGTTTACAGATGCAACAACAATCTTTACAACTCACCAGAGATACAGTCATGTTCAGAATAGAATGCAACACAAAGAACCAATCGGACCCTATTCGTAGTAAAGAATACAGTGATGAATTTTTTTGGGAATTCGTGCGCGTGTGTGTGTGTGTGTGTGTGTGTGTGTGTGTGTGTGTGTATGTGTGTGTGTATTCAAACACATGTTAGCTCCACCCAGGTGCACTGCAGGATGTAAAACATAATTATTCTCAACTGCAACTTTCCACTGGTGAACATGCCCCTTTGTGTGTCTGCAGCTGCGCCCCCCCCCCCCCCGTGAACCGTTCCTCTCTGCATCTGTCTGCACCCTCATGGCTAAACACATCAAAGCAGCCCCACCCCCACCCCCCCAACAAGTGTGAGTATAGAGTCTTGAGTCCATAATGTCAACGATTTTTTTAAACGAAAGCAGCAAAATTCCGAGTGTCGTGAGGAAATGAAATGAAATGAAAGTTTCATTCACAGCCTTGATGCCCCAGAAAAACTGTTTTTTTTTTAACTTGAAGTATTCCACAAATTCCACAAGCAACACAAGTGTGGAGAACACAATCAGGATAGCACAGTTTAGTGATGTGAAGAGTACTCACTGCTGAGCAGCAGAGCGCAGACCACCAGGACCCCCGCCATCCTCCTCCACAGCCGGGTCATTCTCCACATGGACGCAGCCATCCTCTCTGGTGGGAAGGTGTGCGAGAGCAAAGGAGTGTTGGTGAGTAACGGGTGAGTGAGTGAGAGAGTGGGAGGGGGGGGAGTTGGTTGGGAGTTTCCTGTGAGGTCTGAGTGAGCGGGACAGTCAAGCAGGATAAAGCGTGGCTTGTGTTCTGTTGCTCTTTATATGGTCCCACTCCTTCACCCTCTCTCTCCCTCTCTCTCTCTCTCTCTCTCTCTTTCCACACCCCTTCTCTAACTGCTTTTCCCCCCAAAGCTTTCCTCCCATGTCCTTGTGCACACACACATGTGGGCACCAGAATGACGACGGCGGCGGCGGCGGGTGAAGCTGCACATCTGGCCCGATGCCTTATCTGTTTCCTGGAGAAACCGCCGGTTCTCCTTTCCCGGACGTTTGCAGGATTTGTTGCAAACGGCTTCTGTGGTCGCACGTCAGGAAGTGTCAAGGGATGATGTTGTAGACGAGGTACAAGTACAAGGTATTTCCTACTGGTGTGTCTTTGAGGAGAGAGCGCACCGGCTCAGTGTAACGTCAAAACACATTTTAAACCTGGAGGGTTCTCAGGAGAGTGATCACCTCGGCAAAGGCTCCTGGTAGATTTCTCTTAATTAATCAACATCCACGAACTATTCAGGCACAATGTTGAAGTAAGGGAAAAACAATTCCTGGCTCCACCCCCCCTGATCCAGATCCACACCATTCTTCCATGGGGTCTCTCATGACCCACCCTGCCTCCAAGTACCAAGTTTTAAGTCAATCCTTCATGTAGTTTTTGCGTAATCCTGCAAACAAACAAAACAACACAAACAACACAACATCCTTGGCTGTGGTTTTTTAAAACGACACGACTTCAGCTGGACTCAATCTGTAGAAAGGTGTTAAACGAGCTAAGTGTGACCTAATCCTCTGTGTGAAGATGCACCTGGTAAACAGGAAGCACTGGTCCTGCCTCCCACATGTTGTGTACATGTGCTGATTGGCCTGTTAAAAGCCTGGAGCTTTACACACACACACACACACACACACGCACACACATAAACACACAACACTTGGCTGCAGCTTTTGTGTTCCCCTGGACAGATGACGAACAGCCCGCACTGAGTCATCTGCTGAAACACACAAGTTCACATGTACTGTACACGCCTTTTAGAAATGCTTTAACAGACACACAGGCACACACACACACACACACACACACACACACACACACACACACACACACACACACACACACACACACACACACACAATGACCTCATTGACCAAAACACACATTTGGTGATTGCTCCACATCAGCAGAAAAGTGACAAACTGCTGCACTGATTCGAGGTGTGTTGTGTAGTGTTGTGTTGTGTTGTGTTGTGTTGTGTAGTGTTGTGTAGTGTTGAGTGTGATGCTGGGTGTTTCCCACCCGTGTGCACACAGCGATGGGCTGTTCCAGAGACGCAGGCGGGACACATCTGGAAGCACTGCAGTCCCACTGCTGGGTTTCTGCATGAGGACTGCCTGGAGGCGGAGCTTGTCAAACAATGCAACCATAGGAGGCGGAGCTGAGCCAAGAGGGAGGGGGGGGGGTGTTCACAATTAATACTGCAGACACTGAAAGATTTAAATGTTCAGAACTGGTGTAACAGCGCAGGAAGTTGTTTGCCTTCACCCACTCGTGCAACTTCAGTCTACACATACATTTATTTTTTTTCAGATTTAAATGAGGTCAACGTGAACTTTGACCTCTGACCACCCAAATCTAAATCAGATAATCAATAAGACTAAATTAAGAATTGTCCCAATTTTGAAAGGATTCTCTCGAGGTGTTCGCAAGAAAACGTGTTTACAAGGCAAAAATTGTTTTCCCCTATTTTTTAGTCTTTATCTGCAAATTCTATATTCAGATTTAATGAAATTCCCAAAGTGTTTTTCTGATTCATAACGTCGACAAGAACATGAGGTCACTGTGATCTTGACCTTTGACCTCTGACCAGCAAAATCAAATCAGTTCATCATAACTTGAAAACACAGCGAGAATTGTACTGAGGATTTACAGTTATTTATCTCACATACTACAAAGCTCAAGTTCTAGAATAACTGAATTTAACTTGCTGGGTATTGTTTCACCATCTTCGTGAATCAGAACCACATTTTCAAAGTGTTGGTTAAAAAGTCGTGTAATATGAATATAACTGGACCGTTTATCACATTCAGACAATACGACAATTAGAAAATACATATGAAAAGAAATCAGGTAAACTTTTATTTCTGAAGACCTTTAAACATATGTGAGGGGAAGCTGATTAAGTTTGTTTTTCTGGGAATGCAATCCAACGTCTAATAATTCTTTCTCAGTATCATAACTTACAAGATCATTATGAAGGGGCAGAAGCCATCAAATAAAAATGTTAAACTGCCCAAATACCTAAAAAAAACCCAACATGAACGTGTAATGCAACATGGCGTAAACCCCTCATTAAAATTAATAGGCCTCTGAGCTGGACACGGTGATATAAATACTGTATGTGAATATATTTACCATGTTTTCACGTAGACTCAGTCCAAAGAACTGACTCATAACTATGACACAGCACCATAAACCCTGGAGTTAACTCCTCTGCTCCATCCACAACAACATTCCTCCCCAATCAGCTGTGAGCAGTTTACAGATTTATTTTCCAAAACAAAATCACCGGCTCTCGAGGACCCGTCCCTCCCAGTGTCATGGACAATCTAATTGCAGACAAACAAACAGTTATTTTCTTCCATCTTATTTCACATGAATTTCTTTCTTATCTCAGGTTTTCATTAAAAATGTCGTTTTTTAATTCAGATCCTGTTCTTTTTAACCCAAAACATAAAAAGCTTTGAGATATTCCAGTCAGGGATTCCTTGAACATCACAGCACAAGTGAAAAATGACCTCCTCAGTGTTGTGGAAAAATTGGTAAATGCTTTATCTTAATTCTTGTAGAGCGACTGCACTTTTCCCCTGCATCGAACTCTGGCCCCGCCCTTGATTTTGTTCCATTCAAACATGACAAACAAAGACTTCACTTGTTTCCATTGGCAGCTCATCCTATGCACCTGTAGTCATTTCAGTTTTGGGTCTTCTTCCATTGTCGTAGTCTTAACATTGTCCCACTGGGAAGAATCATGCCATCTTATGATATTATGATATCTCTTTTCACTGCTACACAGATATTCATATTCCTTCCCCTGACTTTTCAATATCAACCCTAAGATATTAACGACTAGTTGGCTTCCTTCAGGTAATCCGTCCACCAAGTTTTGCAGAAATCTGTTCTGTAATCTTGCAACCAAACCAACCAAAAAATGTACCACGAGTGTTCAGAGCCTCAATCACCTTCCACATGCGTCAGACCATTAACACACTGGAAATCTGGGAGTTATAATCGATAGCTATCTAACTCTCGGACAGTCATTCATGCACAGATATCCAGGCTGGACTGTATCTCCTTCTACCAAAGTCTCTCTCAAGCTACGTCCAAACCAACACTATCCTTATATCCTTATATAGTCCAGGCAAAGTAGCGTTTTACGACCGACTAATTGTAAAATAATTTTTTTCAGCATAGATCATTTGTATGAGGTGTCCAGAACAACATACTAAAAGTCCTAAGAAATCCTAGTTGAGGAAATATGTTTAATTCTCATCAATGTGTGCCAATAAGGCCCGGCAACAATACACCCCAAAAAGACTATTTTTTTCCTTTACTCCAATCAAAATAAAACTTTACACAATGAAAGTGACCATGAAACGTAACATTTTTTGTATTACAAGTTTCTTTTGAAATGAATTTGACAAGCACATGAGCTCCACACTTATTAAATATATATATAACATATTTCCTCAACTAGGATTTCTTAGGACTTTTAGTATGTTGTTCTGGACACCTCATAGAAATAATCTATGCTGAAAAAAATTCTTTTACAATTACTTCTATTTTTGGCTCCAAAATGGGCTACTTTGCCTGGACTAATAGGGCTGAGCAGCAAATCAATATAATGTTGATCAACAGCAATCTGACAAAAGTTTAATTTGAAAGTATTGATATAACGTGTTTGTGTAGTGCGAGTACAGATAACACATCATTCATCTACATTAGATTTGCAGAATGTTTTGCTGTATGTCTCTACAACCTTCACTCAGGAGCAAAAACTAATCAATTATATATGTAGACATTTATGGTGATAATTATAAAAACAACGATATGATATCTCTTCTATGGTCTCATCCCTGTGTGTATCTCAGAACCTCTTAAACAAGTTTGGTAAAAGGGCTTCGTCTCTGTAGCTGCGGCTCAGATCTGGAACAATCTGCCTGAGGCCAGTTCATCTTTTTTCAAAATGCATCTTAAGACCCACTTTTATTCTCTGACTGTATTTATTTTTCATCTAATTCATTGGGTTATTTCATTTTACTTCAGGAACATCTGTTTTCCAGCCGTTATGCTTATGTGCCTGTCTGTCTTTGTGAATACAAAATTGATACATCAATGGAATAAACCTGAAACCTGATGCTCACATTTTCAGTTGACATCTCTTTTAACTGCTCTCCTGGTTGTGTGCACTTGTGGAGGATTGTGTGTGACATGGCGAAGCATGCGTCTGTTTACAGCTGGAGAATCCTGATTAGCTAACCCTGGCGGGGGGTATTTCTGAGAGGGTTAGGGTCACATCTCTTCCTCCTTTTCCTCCCCACTTCTTTTCACTTGTTTTAAGTTCACATGCACAAAGAATCTGTCCAGGACATCACGAGGATCAGCACATGGCAGCAGAGAATCTGACCCCCGGGGACCTGTTTGGATTTTTCTCTCCTCGAAGGAGGTTTTTGCTGTTTTGCGAGTCTTGTCTCGGAGCCAGCTGGACGGAGTCATCGCAGCAGCATGACTGACATGTGACTGTTCTGGCTAACAGGCATAAATATGGAGATAATGTCGGTTACATTAAACACTGGCAGATTCCTAAAATGCATGAATTTGAGAGCATGAGATCCGGAGGCTGAGTTGTTGCTGTTTCCAATAATAGTCCTGCTGGTGGCCTTGTTTCCCCTCTTCTGTTGTGATCCACTGTCTTTACTGTGTCTTCCAATCTAAGATATCTGTTCTTCTTCCAGACTGCAATGAAATAACAGTTTTTCATATTTCATATTTCATTCGTTAGTCTGCTTTAATCTTCATACCTGCACTCAAACCTTGCTTTAAGGTGATATATTCACCCCTGTCTGCTTGTTGGTTTGTTTTTGAATGCAAAAAACAATTGAACTGATTTGAAATAATGTATGGAATATTGTTTTTGATATTGATATTGCGAAATCAGCCTCTGTCCGTCACCGTTTAGTAATGAATAGTTTCTCCACAAAAAAACAAAGACAGCAAAACTTTCTGTAAGAGTCTTAGGTCCAGACAACATTTAGGCTAATCTCTATTAGGAGCTATCTGAATATGAATGCAAACACAAATAAAAAACCAAGAGCTGATGCCTTAAGTCAGTGTGTCTCCGCCTCTTTTGCTCCCGTGGGCCGCCACACCCTGCTCGAACCTGATTGGTCGAAATAGAAACCAGAAGGCCTCTAGCCCCAAAATCTAGTCCCTCGTAGATTTGACATATTCACATGCAGTTGTAAATAGAGGTCGTCCTGCTCCGTGTGTCTCAACCCACCCTACCTTCCCCTCATCCATTTACCTCCCTTCCCTACCTACATCCCTTCATCCTTCCTTTCCTCCTCCCTCCTCCCTTCCAATTCAATCCGGGGGCATATTTCTCTCATGTCTCTCCCTATAGCTTCTATCTGGGGGTCGGACATCAGCTTGAGGCGGAAATGTGCCTGAGACGGAACCCCCACACTGTTTCTCCATCCGTCCAGTCCACAGCATGTCCTCCCAGACCAGCATGACAGAGACATTCTTCATCCATCTTCATCCCTTCATCCGATCCGCAAAATCCAATACAGCCTGAATCTCCATGAACAGATTCAGAGGACTGTCGTGGTTCGGTCCATGCTGGTGAGAAAGATTCGGATGTGGGACAGTATAAGATGCCATCTGTGTCATAATGATTAAATCAGAGTGTCCAGATGTGGGGAGTTCTCCCTCAGAGGGTCTCCAAGGGGTGTGGAGCTGGAATTTGTACATGCAGATTATTGGAGAGGTTTCTCGAAGTGGGGTCATCAGTCATTTGACCGATGGCGCAGAGGAAACCAGGAAAAATGTTCTGTCTCCGTGCGATGACACTGCCTGTGCCTCCATCCTCTCCTCCCTCATCTTCCTGTTGACCTGTCCATCTATCTGTTCTCCCGCATCAAATTTCCTCTTCTGTTTCCTGCCATTCTCCTGGTGCATGACGGGTCTCCCCATGCCCTGTGTGTGCAGACAGACCCGGTGATGACCCATGAATGACAAACACGGAAATGTATTTATATAGTCAACCTCAACCCTGTCGCCTGTGCTATCTGGATGCCCGGTCGAATTCCATGTGCGTTACATAAGACCGTGTGAAACTGGCCGAGTGTTTCCGCATCGTGATGGGGTGGGGGGGGGGGCAGCACCAGAGTCCAGTTTCTCACCGAGGGAGCTGCGTGGAAAGAGAAACACAGGAAGACATAAGAGTAACACAACAGCCAGGGCTCGAGTGTAGCTGCCGATCAATGTGAAGTGTCCATACACGTTCAGGTCAGGAGGTCAGGGGGTCAGGTCTCAAATGTGACCTGTTCAGAGGAAATCTAACGGTCCTGGGTTCAGTTTAAGAACCCCGGCCTTTTAAGCAATTAAGTTAAAGGCTCAATCCCAAAATCCCAAATCCAAGAAAATCTGAGATAACAAAAGCTGCAGCGTCGAGGACATGTTGTCACGAGCTCGTTATCAGCAGTGACATGTCATCCTATTGCAGAGAACGGGCGGAGACAGAGGCAAACAGGAAATATAACCAAGGCCTCTTTTGTTCTTACATCATGTTATGACAGACCCAAAGAAAGTTTCTGCGTAAACACAATTTTCACACACAATACTGCTGGATATGTGCGGCAGGAAGGGAACCGAATATATCGATACACACAGTCCTGATCGACTCCAGAGCTCTTATTCATTTAGTTCTGATGTGCATGACGTGCTCACTTTGATGAGAGCTCTGCGTTGTTACACCACGATGCCAAAATCCTGATTCCTCCTCCTCCCTCCTCCCCCTCCAGCTCTCCTCCATCCTCTCCTCTGCCTTGATCCCTTACAGATGTTCTTCCTTAGCACTCCCCTCTGGTGGAAGCCTACTCCTATTGTTCCTAAAATCAGTCCCATGGCACCGGCCGCCCAAGCCCAATGCACAGAGCGGTGCAACGGTTTCACGAGCAGACTTTCACTCCGGGGTTTAGTGAACATAGCAACAGGTTTTGGAAAACCCCCCAGCTCTGGTTAGGAGGAGAACCTTCAGTCCTCTCGTACACATCCACCCACATTGCCTTTCTCTCTGGCTCTGTCTTCTCGTGACCTCATTTTTTCGAGTCTCCGCTCTGTCCCCGGCTTCCTCGTGTCCTTTCCCCGTGTTTTCTCTTTTTTTGAAAAGGGCAAACTCCACAGGCCTGTAACGAGGCCTAATTGGCTCTGATTGGTCGGCTCTGCAGACATCTTGAAGTGATTTATGCACAAGGTTGAGAGGGTTGTGAAGGGTGGGAGCGCCCCGGGTCGCAGAGGTGCTCAGTCCACAACCCCCCCCCCCCCCCCCCCCAAGGAGAATTAAATCCCTGATCCAGATTTTCTTCTTTAATATAGGTCCATGCATATTAATGCAGAATGTGCACGAGAGAGATCCTTCACACAGAATGAGACCGGAGCATTTAGCCTTTTCAAAAGAGGTTTCACAGCTCATGTTTCGCAACCATACAGTATTGAGCAATCATTTATTATCCCTTAATGTCCAAGTTACGTGACTGTTTCTATTCATCACAAGAGAAACACAAAGAGTGCATAGGGCGGGAGACACATGAGGACAAGAGACCCCAGAACACAGCTTCAGATGATCATCTCTTTAAACTTGTTAGGTGAACTTACCAGGAGCATCCTTTCACAGAAAAATGGAACGCGGCCGCTTGCAGGATACCAGACCAGTGCACGCCAGCACAGTGTTGGCACGCTGCAAGTACACAATAAACTGTGTGTGTTCTGGCAGCGCACGGCCAGATAAGGTCTGTGGGATTAATTCATTAGTGTGCCGGCTGCCCAGATGGCTCTCATTACACGTATCTGTTCCATTCATCTCTCTCACATGAGTCAAACTGTCAGCGGTGGACTGTCACTATAAAACTGGGTGATTCAAGACTGTTGTATCTTTTTATTTTATGGCAAAGGTTGGTAGTGACTGATATTATAGGCTTTTAGGAATCCATTTAAATCTGCATGAAGCTCAAACAAATCACATGAAACAGATGTTTTTTTGTTTTTCATCGGTTTCTTCCTCCAAATTTGAAGGTTTAAACTTTTATGCTCCATATTTTTTCCTTTGTTATTCTAATATCAAACTATGTGACTCAAACAATAATGAACAGCTGTCTGAACTCTTTCTCTGGAGGAGTGTGATTCATTTTACAAGGGAGTTTTGCCTCAAAGCTATTCCGCACACAAACCACGAGATGGCGCTGTGAGACCAGGGTTGTAAAACCCATCTCGAGTTTAAAGACATCAGGGGAGAAGAACTTTCTAAATGACTCAACTCTGCTCTCTTGTGGCAGCAGGAGAGACCAACATGTAGGTTTGCTCATCTTGATTCTTGTCACAGGGAATCGACCATATGTCACATTGAGGGAGAGAGGAGATCTTGAGAGATACAAGTCAAAAAGAAACACAACGGACAATGACAGAAGACAATGGAGATGGACCTTAAGTCAAGAGGACGAGGAAGAAGACAAATAAAAGAAGAGACTCACACAAAATGCAATCCGAGATCATATCAGATAACCTTCACACCTTTTCATTCAATAACAGAATATAAAACCTCAATTTTTGGGGGGGTATATTGATGAGTGGTGTGTGTTTTGAAGCAGGGCGCTACACACCTCCACCCAGTCCTTCTCTGAAGTCTTGCTCTGGGCTCGTCAGGAGACGCTCAGGTCCTGCACATCAAATATTAATTTCACAGAAACTCCTAGGCCTTAAATAATTCTCAAAGAAGTGTGGCGAAAGCAACGCCTTGCTATCCCAGGCACGTTCCTGTCTGGACAATGGAATTCAAGGGAGCACGGGGAAGGAGACGGAGGGAAGGGGGGAGAGAGGGAGAGAGAGAGAGAGTGAGCGGGAATTGGATCTATTGTATTGGCCGATAACAGATGGCTGGCTTGAAGAGGTGTGCAGTGTGCAACAGGCAGTGTTTAATGACAGCAGATTGTGGTTCAGAGTTGGTGGTGACAAATAGAGATGATGTTAAAAAGTCATTTTTAACCATGAAGAGTTCAGAGTTCTGTAAATATCTGGTGGATCTTCTCCATCGATGGAGTTTCCACTGGCCTTGACATCAAGCTTTTTTGAAAACCCTTCTTTCATCGTTGCCCAACAGGCCGAACCCAGCACCTTGTCCCAGTGAGTGTGATAACATCACCTGATCTCATCCCATCTGACCCCCCCCCCCCTCTCATCCAGGCCTTCACTCCAACCACAATTACACCACACCGGATGGATGATCTCGCACTCATTACCCCTCCGCATCAGAGACTGTGACTGAACGGATCTGTCCCCTCTGGTGAGTGTGTGGCAGGTGGTGTGTCGACTTGGCCCCCCCGCCCCAGTCCCCGGCCCTGGCGAGCTGATAAGAGCTCGGCGTGGAGAATCAGACAGCGGCGCTCTGGCCTTTCAGCAGCGAGCAGGAGAAAATGAGCCATGAAGGGAAATCGCTGGTGATTATCTTTATTATCAGCCAGGGGAGTAACCGTGGAAACGGCGACCTGTAAGGGGGGGAGGGAGGGAGTTAGCGATGCACAAGCTGTTCCGGCAGCCTGCTGATTGGCCCATACAAGCTCCAGTGGTAATTAACATCTGCATATGCAAATGAGCGCTCCAGCATCGGGAACTTTGGATTCCTCACCTGAACCCTCAAGCCAGGGAGGGATCTGAGTTGTGTCACTGTGTGCATCTGTAAGAGTGCAAACACACACACACACACACACACACACAAACACACACACACACACACAAATCCAATTATGTGTGTTCTGTGACTTCAGATTCTTAACACAACCCCATCCCTCCGTGCACTTGTGTGTTTTTTTAATGTCCCTGCTCATTTGCATTGCTGGAAAAGACCGACTCCAGCACTTTTTGGAAGCACAGTTGTTCTGGGTGGAGCGTAGGCCGTTGGATCGAATGGACGACACCCACCTCTTTGTTTTTGCTGTGCGGTGCTAAAAGAGATGAGGCCACACGACGGGACGCTGACAGGGAGCCTGCTGGTGGGGGGGAGCCTGCTGGGGGAACCTCATTACCATCTCGGGGGGGCAGGGACAAGTGGCGTCCACAGGAAGACACCGATCGGCAGCCTGCAGATAGGAAGAGTCACAGATGAGAGAGGTAGAAGTCATCGTCAGCAAATGTCAGGAGGAAACTTTGGTCAATTTTGAAATATTGGGCCTTTTTGCCTCATAATGTTTATTCCAAACTATTGGAAAGAAAAGCTCAATAATACAGATTTTCACATTTAATTTAATCCAGTTTGTGTCTAGATTTCAAATATAAAACATCAACAAGAAAACATTGGGTTTCGTAAACTCTGGGGGAAATATTATTCAATTTCCCTATTTTATATTCTGAAGGTTCAGTTCATAGATCATTATTAAATTAATTAATTCATATCACATTTTACTCCGAAAACATGTGTCAGAAATATATTTTTACAGCTGTTTTCATATTTGTGAAGAGATATAACAAACATCTAAACCTTTAACAGAAATACGTTGAGAAATTAAAACAGGAACATGGATGGGATTTATTCCAGCACTTGAAATGTGTGTGAATTAGTTAATGTGATAATGCATCATGTCATATGTAAAGATACTTTTGAAGAAAACCTGTACTGGAAAAACAACATAATATAGTTTCATGTTTCTATCTATTATCAGATGTTTGTTTGTTTGTCTTACACCCAGGACTCTTCTGATTATTCCCATGTTTATTCACGTGTGCATCTGTTTCCAAACATCACACCATTAACTGGATCATGTGTGACGTGCACATGTGTGTGTGTGTGTGAGGTTAACACATGCTCCCGAACGAGTCTCTGACCCGTGAATTATGCAGACGTGGCCGGCGTGTGTCGTGCTGTGGCGTTCTAATGAGCGAGCGGCGAGACCGGCTGAGAGTGACAGCTCCACTATAAATAGATCCTGTGCTGAGAGCTGGTGACACTGGCAAAGCATGGAGAGGAAGAACTGAGCCTGGAAATGGTTTCTACCACTGGAACAGGGAGAATGCTCCATCATCTGGAGGAGACAGAATCAGACAAAGGATTTTAAAGGGATAGTTCAGCCAAAAATGAAAATGTATTTATTGTCTACTCACCTTTATGCCGATGCAGCGTTTGAATCCACACTTGAGGAGTTTCAGGGGTTAACAGCATTGCAGCTCAAATTGAAGTTAATCGCGACCTTTTCTTCAAACGTAAAACTAAATAAAAACAGAAAATGCCTCCATTCTGCTCCTGTGGTGTCATCCAAGTGTCCGTAAGCTCCGACATTCAAATTCCACTGGTGTCATTCACACTGTGTTTTTAGCCTAAATGTTGTGATGCTTCTCTCCTCGCCTCGGTTCTCGCCTCGGCAGCAATCACAAGTTCTCTCTGATCTCGTAAACGTTAATTAGAGCAAAGTTACAGTTTGTTGTGAAGCACTTTACATGTTCACCCATGCACTCGTGGGGTTCGGTGTGTTTATCATCTACAGATGAACAATTCTGCAAACACCGCAATAGATGTTGATCCATAACCTGTTTATGATTAAACACATGGTGACAAAATGTCAGCTGTGATTAATACAGAGGTTTTCACCTCATTTTGCCTTAAGAGATAAAACAAAGACTAACAACCATTCGGATCAGAACGAGAAGCGACGAGTTCCAACAAAGTGTCAGGAATCGTTTCATTGTGAAATTAATACGCGACTATTCTTCGAAATGGGGTTGAAGTCACCCCTGGCATCCTCTCTTGCCAACACGCATTAATTATTTCAGAATTTGCCTTGTAATCCAGGCTGAGAATCCTACCCAGAACGAATGGGATGTCAGCTTTACGCTACTACTTGTAAAGGCATTACAGGGCCTTAAGTCCCACGTGGATTTGAATTGGTCCCAGCAGTGCAGGATTAGAAGCAGCGGGGATTAGAACCTTCCCCAGAGGAAATACAGGAGAAGGCCAAGGGACTCGAGATGTAGAATACTGCTTCATAGACTGGGATGAGGAGCAACACTGTTTCTGCCTTAGACAAAGACATGACAGCTACTCAAAAAAGAAGACAAAACATCTGGATCGCCTCCTGATGGCTGGACGTTGTGTAGATTATAGAAGTATAAACTGCACATTACACAAATGCACTACCTTCAATAGGATCGACACACCTTGTGTGTATATACCTTGCATCCTATTCATATTGATCCATTCTTGATTCAGCAACTCTGCACCATATATGTAAAGTGTTTGTTATCGATCCATATTTGTTGCACTGCACTATTTTCCTCTGGTCATATTAGTGGTGAAATGTTTCTTGTGTATAATGTTTACTGTTGCTTTATTGTCTTGTACAGTTTATCTTTATTGCACATAGTGGTCACGTTTAATTTATGTGTATTTGTGTAAGTCCACCGAGCGCAACTACACCAGAGTCAAAATCTTTTTATTGATTTAATCGTTAGAAAATCTATTTGTTTGTTCCTTTTTTATTTTAAATAGAATAAATCTATAGAAACATGCTATTCAAGAGACCAGAAACATGATTTCTGAAGTCACCCTGACCCTTGACCTTAAAAATGTGAGAGTCTGAACATTTCAGCCAAATTTGTCATAATTAGTGGTAAAATGTTTGTTGTCCACATTGTTTCCTGTTGCTTTACTGTCTTGTACAGTTTATCTTTATTATACATATAGGTCACGTTTATTGTATGTTGCATTTGTGTAAGTCCACCGAGCGCAACTACCAGAGTCAAACTCCTAATTTTGTACTGATACATAAATCTGATTGTGATTGAAGCTCTTTCCTAGTGCTCTCTCTGCCCACTCACCTGCAGCTTCTGCCTCCTGCTTCTCTCTCGTATAACAAAGCTGCATCCAACCGGTTGGACAGTTATTAGAAAGTATGAGCACTTGCACTTGCGCCTCAGTGGTCGTCCGCAGTCGTTTCCTGCCGGCTCGCTGACCTCGGGGCCATTTCGTCTCCAGATAAACACACTGACCCAAACCTCCAGCAGAAACCTAATGTGATTGCGTGGCCCGGTGATGCTGCACGAAGACAAACTATCACCATTCAGCATGCTACAGCCGTGGGTTACTCCGGTATAGCTGCTGGCCAGGAGAGGAAGTGAGTGGGAAATAGAGGATGAACTCAGAGAAGCAGGTGAGGGCCGAGCTGTAAACTTTGTCTCCCTGGCGCCCACACACACTGGAGGAGTTTGGGGATGTGCCAGACATGTGCCTCAGGACAGAGGTTTTCAAACTGTGAGTCCCCCCCCCCCCCTGATGGGAGGTGTGAGGAGAAAGTGACAGGTATAATACCACAGCGCTGGAAACAGCAGGATACTGGATATTGTGGTTTGGCTCCTTCATCAACACAGTCGGCAGCAGCAGCTTCAACGAGGCAATTTGCAGCACTCCCAGACCCTCGGTGCACAATTGCGCAATTTGAATCAAACTCACGCTCCTTCTCTTCTCAGTAACTCAGTCAAATCGGCACAAACACAACACAACACAAACCTTTTTATATTCAGCGTGCCTTGTGTTTCCAGCGGATGACATTATCTCTGGTGTGTAAACGAGTAAATGTCTAAAAATGTGCTTTGAATTCGTAGGGAAAAGAAGAGGAACTGATAAAAGCTCATTTTAAATATTGCCAACATGTAAATAAAGGGTAGAAACCAACAGGCTACAGCTGGATAGTCTTTGTTGATGAAGTTTCCTAATTATGTTTCAACTTCTCTTATTTGTTGAGGGAACATGCTTGAAATCCTTAATGTCTAATCTCATTGAACCTACAGAGGGGACAGGGCAGGAGGTGATTCCATCCCATAATCCCTTGCAGCAGGAACAAAACCTGTTTTACGCTTGTGACATGATTCAAAACATGATGTTTATTTATCCGATCTCCAAATCCCACAATTCCTCGAGAGATCCCTTCAAATTTGGCTGAAATGTTCAGACTCTCACATTTTTAAGGTCAAGGGTCAAGTTGGCTTCAGAAATCATGTTTCTGGCCTCTTGAATATCATGTTTCTACAGATTTATTTTATTTCAAATTAAAAAGGAACAAGCAAATAGATTTTATAACGAGTAAATCAATAAAAAGACAATTCAATTAAATTATAATTAACTCTGGAACCTTGTTAATCCTCAATTTATTTGCTTAACCTTCGTTTCTTGTATTTTCCTTTCATTATTATTATTATATAATTTCAACATTTAAACCATGTTTGTATTATTTTTATATTCAACATTTGATATTTTGTCTAGGAGTGACAGGTTGTTAATTGTGTCTAAAACAAAAAGACGTGGATACAGATTTCAGCTCTATGCAATTTTTAACCAGCAAAGTTTATTTATATATAACAACAGTACAAAGTGAATCCTTGGCTTGCAAAATAGGTGTGCTTCATATTTACAATAGGTACACAATAATATATTATCATAACAAAACCAAAGCAAATAAAAAACAAGAGAACAAACTTTTTTAAATACTTTAAGTTTCTTACAATTTTTCACAACACTTTTATAAAACAAGAAGAACAGACAGCCATTATTATTATCATCATCATCATCATCATCATCGTCATCATCATTGCCAGTAATTACTATTTTACAGAACTCCAGTGTCTAAAAAGGGTTTGTTTACAACGGGTTTAAAATGGAAGGATACTCATTTTATACTTGGTGATAATTGAGATTATTACATTGATCTGGATTTCAGTTCCTCAGTCTGATGCCATGAAACAAACAATAAAAAAATGCTTTTGTCTTCTATAGGGATGATGACATGTGCCAGAAAAGAAACGCAACAACACCTCTTCGGCAACGCATCACACCGAGAGCAACACAAATAAAAAGTGCACATAGCATCTTCAGTTTGCAATCAGCTTGAGCTGGAATGAGGTCGTGTTCATGAGCGTCTCTCCGTGTCACTACTGGCAGTCAAACTTCCTTCTGCGCTGCAGAAAGAGTAAACATGCTTCCTTCTTCTCACTTCAAACTGAATTGAAAAGGTTCCCAGAATCAAGCATGGAAACAAGCAATGAGCAACAAAAACAAACCCCCCAAAAAAATCTCTTTCACAAAAGAAAAGGTGCATTCAGCTGTGATTTAAGACGCGTACAAAAGGGCTTTGGGGGAAGAATCGCAGTTCGACTGTTGGCAGCGGCTCGACGTGGAGCAACCGCACAGAACTGAGGCGTGAAATATAACGCATGCAAAAAAAACCTCACACGACACAAGAGGAGGCGATGATATATAAATGATCTTTGAGGGAAAAATCAAACACACTCTCGACTAATTTGTGTGTCTCTGATTTCAGATCTGACGACAGGGGGGGGGGACTCCAAGTGTCGGAGGGACTTTAACACACCTACAGTTCATCCCTTGGGAAAAGGAAAAGGCATTTACGTCCTGTTAAAATGATAAAAAAAAAAGCATTACTCCATACAAGCAATGTGAGGTATGAGGAGGATACAATTCTATTCGCTGAAATTGGGAAGACACCTCAATCAAAAGGAAGAAGCTTCGTGTGTTTGCACTCGGAATCCGTTGTGTACCTACATGTTTGGGTCAGGGAGCGAAACAAGGTGCTTGGAGCAAAACACAGCTACTCTTACCCACTTCTGCCCCCCACTGGCCAGACTCAGTAATAGCACGTCAATCACCACCACATCTTACATGTCTCCTTGGCTGCGAGTTTGATGTTTCTTCTTTTTTTTCCTCCATCTCCTGATCACACTGTGCTCACAACTGACTCACATCAAAGAGCAGCTTCAAAGCCGGAGCAGGAAGCTAGAGCTAAAGGGGTTCTCTCTCTCTCTCTCTCTCTCTCCCTCTCTCTCTCTCTCGCTCTCTACCTTCCCCTCTCTCCCTCGCTTCTCGACACTTCTCTTCAAACAGCGCAGGCAAACCGAGCGCCGAGCCAGGCGATGTCTGCCTGAGCCGGGCCCGTACCCTCTTCACCTTTCCTCTTTCTTTATCTGGCAGCCGAGCGCCCGAGCCAGGTATCAACCCCCCCCCCCCCCCCCAAAAAAAAAACACGCTGGGCTCCGAGAAGCTCCGAGAGAACTAATAAGATCGTGAGCATGCAGGTGGGTATCTAAGGCCACAGAGAAAAAGAAGCACCTTTCACCCGCCCATGGTGTTTTTCACACTCTCAGCACACTCTCAGCACACACTCACACACACACACACACACACAGTTGCAGTACTGCACTGTACAAACCGTTAGTACTACCAATGTTCAAGTACTTGATGTAAACAACAAGCAAATATATATCTGAGAGGAAAATTAAATCCAGAGGACGGAATCTACAGTTTGTCGTCGTCCAGCTAGAAGGTTGGAAGGTTACATCGGCCTTTTAGCTGGTGACTGTTTGGTTTTAAGTCTGAAGACGCATCCACAAAACATGACACACACCCTGTCTTATGCTCCTCCTCTTTTTCTCCTGCCTAGGTTTCGTACCTTTCTTGACTTTTTAAACTCCAGTCACACGCGCTTCAACCTCAACCGGCTCCACACTCAGAAATACGAGAGCTTGGCTCCCTCTGTAAAGCATAAACCGATTTTTGACACATTAGCGAAGAATCGGAAACGACAGGATCTTTTTGGCACTTGGTCAAAGTCGACCCACGCGGCGTTAGGCTTTTTATTGTCCGTGCGAAGACGTGGACGGTGGTCGGGTAAGATCTCCCATCAGCTGCCGTCTCGACTGGCCAACAAGAACTGGCCGGACTCGTTAGCACTTGATAAAATCAAAAGATGGACCCTTAAAAACATCGTGATGTGCGATCGCATGCAGAGGAAACAGAAAGTTCCCACAGATACAAACAGAGTTTTACCAAAGGGTCTGGTCTGGTATCTAATAGGCTCTAAATGCTGTGAAGATGGACGACACGACAGATCCTCAAAAGAGAAGTGAAAATAACAGGATCACCCCCTGGTGGCTGACTGAAGTATAGGTCTTAGATCCCACCTCCTCCATGTTAGCAGATGGGACACGGACCAAACTTAAAAGTCAAAGAAGACATTAGATACATGTTTCTTTCAAGTTGGGATGTTCATCCAGTGTTTTATCCAGAAGGTGAAGACCTGTCGTCCATCTTCACTCACAGTCACTGGTTTGTAGTAACTGCTCCTCTCGCAGGAACGTGGTTGAGAACCGAGCCGGACGGTTTGGGGTCAGGACGGTTGACACTTGATGCTGTAAATATCTACGGAGCTCAGTTCAACTGAGTCCCTTCGTGTTTTGATAAAACTCAAATAGACGTACACTCAAACAAAACAAATAAAAACATTTTTGTACATTCACAGACACTGATTGGCAAGTTATCGACCGGTACACACACAGATGACCTCACTGCTGGAGAAAGCCTTGGACGCCCGGTGTGATGCTGAGTCAAGGTCATCTCCTAAATACACTGTGGACCTCGTCATCGTCCTCAGTCTCAGCATGCTGGCTGAGCCGTGTCCACCACCAGCAGCAGAGTTCATTTGACTGTTCGATGACACGCGTGCACAGAGATTCCTGTACACTTCTGATTGGATAAAGAGCAGAGAGACGTTTTGTGTCCGAGTCACGTTGAAGCATCAAGTCCGAGGAGGCAGGGAAGGAGAGAAGACATGGATCATGGCCTGTGTAACGACCACGCCCCCCCGATGCAGCGTCCCTATGTCCATGTCTCTGTACAACAGCATCCTGCGGGGGGGATTTCAACTGCAACTGATAATATTCACATGTACAAGTACAAAAATAAAATCTGAGAAATCTGAGCGTCGCTGTCCAACGTGAGGTTTGCTCCTGTGCTTCACGCTTCTTCTTTTTTTTTGTCTCACACTCGGATGAGAGTTTCTGTCTGAGTAGAGAATAAATCTGTTTCTCCGTTTGCTCTCACAGTCTTTGCAGGAGTCTTCCTCAGTGCACACACACACACACACACACACACACACACACACACACACACACACACACACACACATGCATGCACCCACTTTCCTGTTAAACTGAGAGAATATTTTCTTTGAGAAAACTAAAAGCAAACAAAACTAAATAAATACAAGCCATGTTGTTGTCTTCTCTGCAGATGTTCCTTCCTTGTGCCACTTTGGGCCCCAGCTGCAGGGGCCTCTGTCTCAGTCTGTGGACCCCTAGCTCGTGAAAGCCAAAGAGGGAGTGTAACAAATGAATGCAGTTGTGTGTCTGTCGGGCCGTGAATACAAGAGGTCCCAGGTCCGGCTCGTGGTTGAGGCCACGACGAGAGGTAAGTCATGTGGGACCATTTTGGAAGGTCCAGTAGAGGCTGTGGTCCGCGCTTCCTCGTTCCCTCTGTTCACCAGCAGGGGTCACTCTCAGCTCTCGAGGGACATTGCAGAGATGAGCTGCTCCACCTTGTAGCCGAGCCGCTGTTTCCTCGCCTGCTCGTCCTGCTCCAGAGCCGCCATGATCTGTACAGACGCAAAGGAGCAGGTCAGACACCAGGCATACAAGATGTGTGTGTGTGTGTGTGTGTGTGTGTGTGATTCCATCCTTGTTATGATACATTTACAGAATTAGATTTGATGACCTTTAATAGCGAGTAATGGGCGTCTGCTGCTTTGGTGTTTCAAAACCTAGAATTATACATTTTTTACAGAGCGGTTCGGATTTTTAGGTTTCTGCTACAGACATCACACGAAAGAATTACATCAGCGCCTTTGTCTCTGACAACATTGAGACACATTTGTGTATTAGCTTTTCCTGTTTTATCTTCTCAGCCCCATCTCGTACATTTTGGCATTTGTCAAGTAGGGTTCAAAAAGGGATTGAGACAGGCTCTGCTCTCATCTCTCTCATCTGGCGTCTGGCCTGTCAGGACCAATCTGTGTCAGGGTGACACCAACATACACGGAAAAGGTCTTTAATATGAATGTAAAAGTGTGAAAAAAAACACATGTATTACAATGTGTCTTCCACACCTTTCAAATGGGTGCATGCAAATGCTGCAGCCGTTATTTGAACAATGGTTTGCTGCTGTGTATGTTTATTACATTAGATCAATTTCACATCAGTCTACACTGCGCTGCAAGCAGTGTTTGATTCAATAATTCATAATTAAAACAAAATAATTCATCGGTCCTGCTTATGCAAAATGTGATTTAAATTATTCTGAAGTAAAAGATGAATAATGGATTAATATGAGGGGGGGGCATTTTCCATGTTGGGTCACGTTTTAGATTACAAATATTATTTTTCCTTTACTTATTCAGTTTTTTTTTGTCACCTATTTATTCAGAGGTAGGAAAATAAATCAGTAATAAATATTAATAAAATATCTGGTTTGCGTCGGGCCCCTCTCACGATCTCCGCTGCTGTAAAACAACACACAGAACTATGTTTATTCTGGTGCTTTGGGACATTTCATGAGGTGTATCATGTCTCCGTTGATGGGAAAGTCATTTAAGTCTTTCCGTCCTTCAGCCAGTCACGATCACAATATTCATTTTCAGGAGTTTGGCGTTGGCAGGCTGTACGAGAGTGCACCGTTTATGCAGTAAAAATTAACTGTCTGCTTTTTGTCGTAAAAAAAACATGTCGGCAGCGCTCTCGCTCTCTTTTTACTCCGCACGGCAAACCTTTGTTTGCTGCCGGTCCTCCTGCGGAACACAGCCTCTGCCTGCCCACCTCCCATCTTCCACTCATCTGCTTAAGTGCTCTTAAAGTCTGGCAGCTACGAGCACAGCGCTTCCTCCTCCTCATCGGGCCAGATAGCAATCTATTATTAATCTGCAGCACTGTATGCAGGTGCAGCTCCCACCACCATCTCCCAAATCCATTTAAGCAGGCCGCCGCTCTGGCCTGGTTCGCCCGCCTCACGCAGCCCCTTTGTGAAGGGCGGAGAGAGAATGAACGAGCGTTTACAGGGACCTAGATGAGGTTTTTCTACCCTCTGCGATCTGAAGAGATAGGAGACACTGGATGGGAGTGAAGAGGTGGATGTGTGCACCCGACAGCAGCAACTGCAAATGTTGTAAAAGCCCGTGTGTTAAATGCACAGAGAGCAAAAGGGGTAATGGGTAAAAAGAGAAGAATTGCGAAAGGAAGGAGGAGGCAGAGAGAGAGAGAGAGAGAGAGAGAGAGAGAGAGATGCTGTGGTCCAACAGAAAGGTCAGGCTAATGCTTCCCAGAGGAGGACCTGACATTAGAAGCAGAATGTCTCCATGAATGCTCTTTCCTTACTCTTCCTTCCTTCATTTCTATGTGATCTAACAGCCTGTGTGTGTGTGTTTGCGTGGCCTATGATTCTACTCTAGATAACAGGTAGCTCATTCTCACTCAGCACAGGCACGCTGAGTGTGTCGACATCCACTTTCTCCTTCACAGATCAGGCACCCTGCCTTGTTAAGCTCAGGTCTCACCACACACCTCTGGGCTTTGGGGAAGTCTACTGAAGACTCGGAGCTGACCTCACTAACCTTCGGCAGATATGAATAGCCTGCAAACACCAAGGGCGAGTTATACATACGTTAAAGTGCGGGTTAACTCCGCGGCGTGCCTTTCGTTCAATTTTGTGCTCACAATCTGCCCGTAATTAGCGGCTGATTCACGAGGGCAGGAGCTCATTATGCAATCAGCGCCTGGGACTGCCCTCCAGGTAAAATGTGTTCAAGTGGAGTGCAGCTCGGTGGTGAGTTCACGGGAGGAGAGCAGCCAGCTCGGAGAAGAAATTACACTGCATAGGAATACTTAACATTATAACAAAACATTTTATAAGAGGCACTGGTTCAACAGCAGCTGAGAAAGAAAAAACCCCGTTACATAATAACTTATAATGTAACCTCTCTGTTGGACTTTGGATTGTTAATGCGTCAGGAGTCATTACATGGAAAAGGCAAAAAGCGAGAGAGGGAAAATAGAGAAAGAGAGATAATGGATGGAGCTGGTGTCAATGTGGAGGATGTTTTTAATAGAGTATAAAAGTAAATGTCTTATTAAATTCAATTAACAATTACAGCATCTCCTCTTTGTTGGGTGTTCCCTACTCTGGTGTTCTGCTCCTTGTTTGTTTAGGCTGTGGTGATGCTGATTGCTGTTTTTCTTTATGGAAGTGTATTGAGCCTCAGCAGATATAAGAAGGAGGAGTCAGTCTGCAGAACCTTGAGGCTGCTTCACCCCCCCGCTGCTGCAAGAAGAGCCGTAGAAAACCAGAAAAACCCTGGTCTGGTATATCGGCTGTTTGTTGTGACCTTGGTTGCTTGTTTATTCAAAGTTAATTATTAGTGAACGTAACACTTGTTCCGCATCAAATTTGAAACACTGCACTTTCTTGGGCCCTTAACAACACGCGAGACACTGAGACTTCTGGAATTATTAGATAGATGATAGATCATGCAATGGTCATATGTCCTTATTTTGCATGTGTGTGTGAGTAAATACATGAGTGTAGGCAGATATCACCGACCTCCTCGCTGTACTTGCTGATGTAGGAGTAGATCTCGTTGAGCGCACTGATCATGTTGAACTCTGTTGAGTGGAGTCTGGCCTGCTCTGCCAAATACGCATTCATGTCCTGGTCGCTGATGGACGGCAGCCGGTTGATGTCGGCGTAGTACCTGAGGACACAGCAGACCAAGCAGCGACTTTAGAGACATGCTGAGTCGCATATTTAAGTAATAATATCACTTCCACTAACATCGCGTGCCTGCTAACACAAAAGACTTTAACAGAATCTGGCTGAGTAGTGAAGCTAAAGAGAATCGTGAATCAATTCCCCAAATATCACAGCTTTTATTTCAAGAGGATGCAAAAAAGATGAGACAAGTAGGGGGGGTGGGATCAGACTGAGGCTGCTCCGGCTCCTACCTCTCTACCCAGCTCTTGTAATTGGGGATGTCTTTAGCGTAGAGCAGCTTATTGGACGGAGAGTCTTTGCCGAGGCGGTGCTCGGACGTGGAGCAGGAGTCCATGAAGGTTTGAGCCACGACGGACAGACAGGCGTCCGTGATGCTGCTCTTGTGGATGTCAAACACAAACTGCGGGTTCTTGATCACGTTCACCCAGAAACGCAAGGGGAGGCTGCAGGAGGGAGACAAAGAGAATCGGTGAGAGACGGACAGAAGTTATCGGAGAGGGTCTCGGTTCGAGCCATCGTGTGATGAAAGAAGAAAGTTACATCACGGTGTACAGTCGCCTCACCAGTTGCTTTTCCATGTGTGACGAACGTCTTGGTCGTGAATGGCATGTTTGTCCGCCTGCTCGTCCAGGAAGTCAAACATGTATTTGATGGCCAAGGGAAGAGAGCTCCCCCGGTGGACGGTGCTGAACAACGTCTCAAACAGGTCGTCGACAAACTTTTGTAGTGTACCCTGGGAGAAAAAATAGAACTGCGCTTAAAAACACAAGCTGAATTCAGCAATGTGGTGTTAAATGGTAAAAATTCAGAGTGTAACATTTAGGTGAAAGAGATCTATTGGCAGAAATTGAATATAAAATAACCCTAGTGGTATTTTTGCTTGTGTGTAATCTTCTAAATTGTACAAATTGTTGTTTTCTTTACTTGAGAATCAGCCTTTTATATTTAAACGATTTATATTTACATCAGGAGTGGGTCCTCTCTATGGAGGCCACCATGTTTTTAATAGGATCCCAAACTAAACATCTTTTGAGTTTTTATGACAAATGAAGGTATTCGGCTGCAACATGCAACTTCAACACTAGATGTCACTAGATTCTACACATAGAAGCTTTAAGAAAACTGAGCATGTTGGGAGTCTGGGGGAATATCGATGTACCTTGGTCGCTAGCAGCCGGGTCAGATAAATCTCAGAGACCATCTTGCTGCCGCGGTCTCCTTCCTTCTGGTCCCCGTGCTCGTGGTTCTTCACCAGATGCCACACCTTCACACCGCTCTCCAGATCGGGGGTGATCATGGGCGCACGCGACCGCAGGCTGTCGGGACTTCCTGTGTAGCGGAACGACGAGTCTGTCCGGGGAAAAGACAAAGAGAATTATCGGTAAGACTAAATGACTGTGATTACAAAAGCTTCCCTTTGTGTGATTTAAGCATATACAGCTAAAATAGCACACCCACAACACACATCTCTCCTTTGTAACTCATTACAAAGCTGAATCCTGCTCTAAGCCAGGCTGGGGGGGGGGGGGGGGGGGGGAATTGCAGTGGTGCATAATTTCATAGAACAAGCAAAGTGCTGAACGGGATGGAAGGTTGCTGGTGCCTGGCTTTGCATTGACTCGTGCCATCCCTCTTGATATCGGTATCCGTGGTGACACAAGGTAAAAGTAAAACCCGTTTTCCTACACAGGACAGCGGCATTTAGAGAAAACAACATATTTATTCTCTGGTTCCCACGTCGTCCATCCTGAATTGTATTTTTGTTCCGTTTCCCTGCTTATATAATCCCTGCCTCTGTGTCTGGCTGCTCTTAAAAGCCGTCATAATTGGCTCTTCGCTGCCACATCGTGCCAACGCCATGTTGGAAATGTCCCACTCTAATTAATGCATCAAAAGATCCTTAATTTGTCACGCTCTGAAGCCACCCTCCTTCATCCATCCATACGTACACTCTCCTCTGCTCTCATGCTCCGGCCTCGTTGCTCTTCCTCACTCAGTCTGCTGAATGATGCTGTTTTTTAGTTTCCCTAATTAGCAGGTATCTCCTGCTGGCACATGCTCTCCAGAGATTCAGGATCTCCACCAGAAGCTTTCTCACCTGCCTTCAAAAAGCTGAGCTGGGCAACAACAAAGCTTTTTGCCGCCGTTACAGCCACTTACAGGTTCCGAGTCAGATGGGCTTGCACCTGTGGATCGGCCCCGAGGGACCCGGGCCTGAGGAAGGGGCTTTGGGTGTACGTGGCTGCGTGCAGGGTGGATTGAGGTCCCAAATCCCATCTTAATCCAGTCACTGGATTTTACTGCCTTGCTATTTCGCCATCCCCTCCGTCCCCCCCCCCTGCACCCCTAAGCCTTTTCCTAACTCCCACTCCCTCTATATGACCCACGGCCCCTTCCCTCTCTCGCTGCCGTCCCCCCGGGGTTGTGTTCGGGCGGATTCTGAGGCTGCAGGGAGGAGCGGGGGGGGGGTGCCGGTGGTGTAAATTGAGTCAAGATGCTAAGTGTTGAACGTTAAATTGGTATGAATCCATCAGCAAGTGTCGCGGTGCAGCTGTGCCTGCGGCGTCACACAGTGATTGATGAGGGACGGGCTCGTGCCAGCAGAGCTTCTGCTTCCTCTGCCGTGCAAACACACAACGCCAGCGTCTGAGCAACCGCAACAAGTAACACACAAAATAAAACACAAAATAAAACACAACAATAACAGACTGAAACCGCGACAGATTCTAATGGTTGAGATGCTTGAAGTGTAACGTCCAGATTAAGCAGAAATAACATCTCAACATCACTTGAAGGTTTCGTCCACATCTGTCTTTCCTCACAACAGTAAGGTGCTTTGTTTAAGAGAGTCATAAAGTGTTCTGCAGTCTTTTAAAGGTCACCACGGATACTCCTCATCAGCTCCGTTTCAAATGTCACTACACATTAGTTCACAGAACCCACCCTGGAGAGGAGACGCTTCCACCGAGCACCTCCAGCTTCAGAGACTTGTAATTGCTCAGAGAGAAAAAGGAACTCAGTTCTTTTTTCTTTTCTTTTTTTTTGGTGGTCGGCAGTTTAAAAGCAGTGTTCACTTTCCATCCCCGATCTGATAATTGGCCTTGCTCACTTATCTTCTTCTGTTTGTGTGAAGCACCATTCACACAGAGAATAATTAGCAGGCACAAGTCGCCTGGTGCTGCTGTGTGTGTCTGCTGTGTGTGTCTGCTGTGTGTGTCTGCTGTGTGTGTCTGCTGTGTGTGTCTGGCTCAGGACACACAGTCGATAACCAGCGGCACCGAGGACAAGCACATCTGAGGTTTGGGTGTATTTCAGTGACTGTGTAAGAAAGATGGACGACGTGTCTCCTCTTCCTCCCGCTGAACAGTAACGATGCTAACATGTCCTGGGTTTAAACGCTGACCTCATACACCGATGATGTAATTTGGAGTCTGTTAATTGGAGAGGAGAAGCTGATGCAGCAGCTCGACCGATCCAAAGTGAGTGTCAGCTGTCACTCATGACCTCTCTCCCCATTTTTATACATACGCATCATTTTTGGGGAGCTGTCAATTACCGAGGCAGGCTGCTCTGTATTGCATCATCATTACGAAGGCATCAGGACTTTCTCTCAATCGCACCTCTTCCTCATTTCTTTCTCTTTCTCCATTTTTCCCAATCTTGTGCCGTACAACTGAGTTTGGACCCGAGCTGGTCAGTTAACGATGTTGGAGTGAGAAAAAAAAAAGGCTGCAAATCCCCCCCCCCCCCTCGGCAGCACAAAGACGAGCGCCTCCAAACAGAGCCGAACCCTCAAGGAGAGAGAATCTGGCTTTTGTTCATAACTGGAACAAAAGCATTATTGTGTGTTTGTGCAGCAATAATAGCAACGTTTGGAAGGAAATAACGGTTGATTACCTGTTGAATAGGCTTGAAAATCCATCCATAACTGCATAATATAATAACAGCATATGCCAAGTGGCAGTTCTCAATCAATTAATCATTTCCCAGCCACAAAAAGAGTCTGAAAAGAACAAATCTGGAACACAAGCTCACCGTATCTGCTGATGGAGGAGCGTGATATGCTGGCCGAGGTCGGGATGTTGTACGACGAGGTCTGTTTCGGCACCAGAGCCACAACGCAGCGGTCCGACACCTGCGAGAGAAGAGACACACATGCAACATGCTGGCATCATATGGTTTGGATGATTTACATGCTATAATTAGAATAAAGTGGATTTTTTTCCTTTCTTTTAATCTCACATTTAGATTTTTGCACCCTTTTCGTTTTGCTCTGCTTGTGCTCGATATTTTTGGTGGACAGATTTCCTTCACGCATATTCAGAAGCAGCGTTTTTTGCACGATAAGAGCTGGAGTGCAGGAAATCTGTCCTGCACTCTGTCCGGTTTTGAGTGAAAGCATTACAAAAAACTAAATGTGTTTCTCTTTCAAACTAAAAGACCACACTCTTGAATGAAGACAGGAGAAAAAAAACACATTGAATCAGAGTAATGATACAGATTACAAGAGGGAATGTCAGGTTCAGAGTAAATAATCTCACGAAAACAAAATGTATCCCAATTCCCTCGGCTACCCGTCCCTCCCTGTCACATCTGTCCTCCCTGCTGGTCGCTACCACAGCTCCATCGGCCGCGTGATGGCTGCACTCCACACGCCTGTCACTGTCATCGCCCGTTACAAACATTAGAGACATGGTGTGAGGTTTGAAACGAGGATAAGATGCTCAGAGGAAGAGCCGAGGGAGGAGAGGGACCAGAAGGCTGCATGTCTCATGGCGTAAAGGAAAAGGAGTACATAGGTATAATGACTGCATTAGAGATGAAGTGAATCCGACTCAAAAAGAGAAAGATGAAGAGAGGAGGCTGTGTAAGAGACGGTGTGTCATCAAAAAGAGTCAGAAACCGAGGTTCATCCTTCTCCCTCGGCGGGTTTCGTATTCACAAAGGAGCCTTGGCCTTACATGACGTCCTCCAGTCACTTCGGATCATCTCTGCAAGAGGCTTCTTCACTGAAACCTAACCGTGCATGAAATGCCAATTCCACCCGAATCAATCTTTAATATGCGAGCATTACCACTGCAACTAACGCAGCAAACAAAACTTGCCGTTCTTTTTGTTCGGAGCTAAAACAACAAACAGACTTGCTGGCTGGCATTTACAGCCCAAAACCCCGAGGAAGGATTTCTGCTTCAGACCCGGCACAGAAAGAAAAACTGACGAGCCTGCGGTGGAGACCTAAACAAAAGCAAAACGCCAGCCTCCAAAAGGAAGACCTCAAAGAGTCGATAGAGAAGAGGGAGACATTTCTTCTTTTCATATGTTTTAGCAGGAATTGTTTTTTTTTCCGTCAACATCCTTTGTGGGGAAATAAGCCGCTGGATGTGGAAAGGACAATTACTGAATTCCTGCTTTCTCTTGAGAGTAAACTTCCCCTAATTCCCCCCCCAGTGTCGTCCTCACCCCTTTGTCCCACACTTCCCAAACTAATCTCGGCTGTGTTATTAGTTGGATTCGCCATCTGGCTTCTACCGGCCACGCTGGAGAGGCGAATGAGGCAATCTGGACGAATCCTCTTACTGATGCAGCTCTGGCTCTCAGACCTCTTGGAGAGAAATGAAAATGGTCGCCATCACCCCCCCCTCGACTAAAGGTCTCAGACCCTTCGCTCTCTCCTTCCCAATTTTCTCTGCTTTCCTGCACCTGATTTCTCCGGCCTCTCCGTCCTGCAGCTGCCTCTCGGCTGCCGATGCTCAGACCAGCTCTAACACGACACCGATGTGGGCTTCCGTGACGTTTCCATGATACATTTTCCCTGGAGAGCATGAAATAGCCTCTCTGCCTTCCCTTCCCTTTTTACACCTCCCTCCATCTCGCCCTCTCTCTTTCTCACTGCTTTTCATGGCTGACAGAGAGGCTACAGCCGAGATGGGTCCTTGTGATAGAGTAAATGATTGAAGGCGTGCAGATTCGCCCTTCAGGGATAATCCAGTGTGGGGCTGATAGGAGGCAGGTATGATAAGGGCTGTGGGTCCCGCCTGTGATAAGACCTTCCATTAGACAGTGTAGAGCTGAGCAGACAGCAGAGTGTGGTCAGCCCATATCTTTCACTTCGCACGACCCCAACACGAGCCTCAGCCCCGGTCCCGGCCTCGGTCTCCTCTGGGTCCAGGCCTCGGCCCCCTCTGGGTCCAGGCCTCGGTCCCCTCTGGGTCCAGGCCTCGGTCCCGCCCCGGACCCCTCTGGGTCCATGCCTCGGTCCCCTCTGGGTCCAGGCCTCGGTCCCCTCTGGGGCCAGGCCTCGGTCTCCTCTGGGTCCAGGCCTCGGTCCCGCCCCGGACCCCTCTGGGTCCATGCCTCGGTCCCCTCTGGGTCCAGGCCCCGGTCCCCTCTGGGTCAAGGCCCCGGTCCCCTCTGGGTCAAGGCCCCGGTCTCCTCTGGGGCCAGGCCTCGGTCCCCTCTGGGGCCAGGCCTCGGTCTCCTCTGGGTCCAGGCCTCGGTCCCGCCCCGGACCCCTCTGGGTCCATGCCTCGGTCCCCTCTGGGTCCAGGCCTCGGTCCCCTCTGGGTCCATGCCTTGGTCCCCTCTGGGTCCAGGCCTCGGTCCCCTCTGGGTCCAGGCCCCCGGTCCCCTCTGGGTCCAGGCCTCAGCCCCCTCTGGGTCCAGGCCTCGGTCCCCTCTGGGTCCAGGTCTCGGTCTCCTCTGGGTCCAGGCCCCCGGTCCCCTCTGGGTCCAGGCCTCAGCCCCCTCTGGGTCCAGGCCTCGGTCCCCTCTGGGTCCAGGCCTCGGTCCCCTCTGGGTCCAGGCCCCGGTCCCCTCTGGGTCCAGGCCCCGGTCCCCTCTGGGTCCAGGCCTCGGTCCCCTCTGGGTCCCATCACTTCTGGATTCGTGCTCTCAGATCCCGACACAAATCACGCTCTCTCTGCCCAGTAGCTTGGAAACACACAGTCAGGAATGACGAAATGTATAATGGACGATTGCATGTGAAGGCGACTCCTTCTCATGGTGTCACATAGCGTCGTTTGAAGAGATTAAAGCCAGTGTGCATACTGACTGAATTTAAGTTGGGTTTAAAAAACAATGAAATATGTCACGGAGGAACCAGCGTTAGTTCTTACAAACCACAGATGTGACTCGGGGTTGCAGCAGCAGAGCAGGATTAATCAAATGCGTCTCTCTTCTTCAATTGAAAACGATATTTCTTCAACGTATTAACTCAGGGAACATTCCACCTCCCGAAAATCTGTTCCATTCCCTCCTGTCTGCGATGTGTGTTCAGGTTTACACAGAGAGCAACAGCTATAGATTAATGAACAGATAGCGGTGTAGTAGTATCCGTTGTGTCCGGGGCTGTTGAAAATAGCCCAAAATGCCCCAAGTGATGTCTGCTAGTGTGGGTAACAGGATCTGGCTGGCAGGCTCCTCCCGGTGTGGTCATCGCTGTCTGCTCTGCCGCAGAGAGGAGGACACACAGAGGTCAGCGGGCGGGGGGGGAAGGAAGTTTACAGACCAACTTTACTTTTTGTTTTGACGCAGTCTCAGCCAGAGTGACTCAGGACTATGAGACGTCTGGTTCCCGTGCTCGTGGGACTCCTCAGGTTTACTGGCTGGACACTTTCCAGTCTCAAGATGATAGAGATGCTGAAGGTGGAGAAGAAAGCTGAGACAAAACCGATCAGTCGGTCAGTGTGGGCCTCTCTGTGCAGATCAGATCTGTGTTGTGTGTGTGAATGTGCTTTTGTCTTCTTCTCTCTTTATCTATGAAAGAGCGACTGTTCAAAAATTACAAAATAAGAGCACGTGGGCTGGGAGGACGGGCGTTGAGTCCCCTGAGGATGAAGGCAAAGGTTTGGAATACAGATCCTGAACTTCATTTTAAACGTGTGTATTTATGTTTTTAATTCCAGGAAGGTGTACATTTCCATTTCATTTCCAGCTTATGTAAACCATTATTACCCAAGTGGCCGGGTAAATAGCCACAGGGGTTTCGTGGGCTGCTGAGAGTCCAATGAATTTTAATGTCGCTGTCTGGCTCCGGTGTCTCTGTTACGGGAGAATTAGCAACGACTCAAGGTGTTGCCCAGTCTCACGCTGCATATTTCAGACCCCCCTTTCAATATTTCCACTTTACAGCTTCCCGTTTTTTTGCCTTCAAGCATTTCCCCCCCTCGCTCTGGGGCCTAATGAGCTGTGCTCCCTGGCTGTGATGGAGATGGCGTACGACGCACAAAAACACATTCAGGCTCGCTCGCCGGGGCCACTGCCAGCTCATCAGAACAGTAATGATGCACAAGTGTCTACGTCGTTTCATCCCACTCTCATCTGTATCGCTGCCCTGTTCCGCCACGCTGCCTCTCTCTCTCTCTCTCTTTCTCTTCCTCTCTCTTCTGCATGTTGCCCTGCAGCCTGCCACCGTCTCCTCTGAAGTTGCAGTGCTGGGCCTTTTCCGTTCTGCACGGGGGAGGAACTTTAGATCCGTGATCAATAGCGGCCCTCAGATCTGCCACAGAGTGAGTGATGGCGTGGAGCGGGCCACACGCGCGTTATTGTTGTGTGGCCTGTGGTGTTTCCCCCGCGGCTAACATCGGCAGACGGATTGCGATGCGAGAGAATGGCCAAAAAAACAACACAAGAGCCCATTGTGGTGCGGAAGCAAACATGCTGCCGCGGCTTCATCAAGGATTAAAGCACCGCGGAGACACCGGAGAGGAAGAGGAGCACAGAGCCAGGGAGGGAGGAGAGGAGAGGAGGAGAGGAGAGAATGCCCCCAAATGAGTTAGAAAAAAAAACAATAAACAAGCCAAAAGTGCAAAAGTGAAACCCTGAGAAAGTTGTGACAGTGAAGGTGAGGACAGAGCGGTCGGGTGGCAGGGGAGAGGAGAGAAGCTGCGTGGCGCCGAGTCCCCTGTGAAGGACACCGTGACGTGTCCCTTCCTCTAATGACTCCTGCATCTGTTCAATTATTCTGCTTACTCTGCTGGGGCAGGAGTTCACACTGACCGCCCCCCCCCCCCCACTGTCACAGCTTGAGCTCTGCCAGACCCCATCTCCCCCTTTTCCTGCATAAAGATGGAGCGGCGTCTCCCGGCGTCCGGCCACAGCTGCAGCTCGGTCCCGGCCGCTGCTCTCGACCAGGTCGCCTTCCATCCAACCCCACGCCGTCTTAAAGCAGATGGCTGACTAATGAGAGCTGGAAGAGAAGCACGACCTGTGGAGATGGCTGTCTTCACGTTACGCCTGGTTCCTTTTACTTTCTGCATTTTCATTCCTCTTTCTTTTCTGGCTAAATCTCACTGCCTCTTTGTCTCATTTAGTTTTATTTAAACATTTCAGCAGCCATAAGGTCTCTGAAACTGTTGCCACTATATAACTTTAATATGTTGTAAAGGTTTTCCAATGTATATTTTGTATTTGTATATAGCATTTTTGTGTAATTAGAGACAAGACTTTTATTTTGACGCCTCCGCTGAGCTGCTTGTTAGAGTGAGAGACACAGAGAAGCAAGCAGAGGTAGTTACACACATGTCTAAGAGTTCGTAGAAGATAAGAAGATTCCTTTTCAGAGCATGCAGCCAACGAGCTATTTTGTCTATTATCTATTATTGATACTGTGTTTGCTAACTAGCTAACGTTGTATGTTATGTCTAGGGTTGCAAAGGGGCGGAAAGTTTCCGGTAAATTTCCTGAAACTTTCCATGGGAAGTTTAGCTCGGGAATTTGGGGAATTTTGAAAAAAAAAAAAAAATAAGCAAATTAAACGCTGAGCAATAAAAACATCATTCAAAACTCTATTTTAAAGATGTATGGAATGCAGCACACACTGCATGTTCAATATCAACCCTCCACTGTGCATTCTTCCATCACATGCACAGATAATTCCCAGAATCCTTCACTCTACAGCAGAGCTATTGAGGCCTGCTGTAGTGTTCAGGACTAGTCAGGTAAGTTTCGATGATATTACGTATATATTAGCATGCTGATTGAGGATTGTTCATCTGTTCATCTAGCCTATTTCCATTCATTTATCCATCAATTGTAAAATATGTTTACAGACGATTCCAATTGTTTGGCTAACTATTTATATCTCTGGCATTGCATTTGTTTTGTTACAATGGTTAAATTTTGAAACAGGAAAATGTCCTCTAACGTTTTACTTTGAAACAGGAAATGTCCTTTAACGTGTCAGGTGACTTGTAATCAGGAAGTGAAGGAAGAGCATGGCTCAGAGCCCCTGTTTTCAGTAGTTTTCCAATCCAGTTGAGTCTGCCTGCATCTTATGCCTTTTGATAGCATCGTTGGTATGTATTGATTTGTTTTATTGTTACTTATGATCGCAGATGATTATTTTTGTGACAATGTTTAGTTTGGTAAGTTTTATGCACAAAGTCCATCAAGTCATTATAGTTAATGACTACTCCGCTATGACAGAATAAATAGTCGATGATATGTTAAAATACAGTGGTTTACAGGAACATATGTAGGCAAATCAGCAGTAAATTCATAAAAAGTAGCGGTTAAACAAAGCAGTTCATTTCATTGAAGAATCAGTATATTTACATTGTGTGTATGTGTAAGGTTAAAGAGAAAGCATTTTGTTTGTATTCATTATGCCTTTTGTGTGTTTTAGTTTTACTCTTTCTTACGTCAATAAACCTGTGGATAACGGACAACGGTCTTCAGAGTCGTGATGTCAAGAAGGAGTTTGTCTAACTGCCGAGGTGTATCACAGCACATATACTGAGGGCAGCATAGTAAAACAACGGCTTTCTAGCGGGCAAGATAACGCAGCCAGCTGACAGACGCTACCAACAACGTCATCACACGCAGCCAGTGGATGACCATCACGCAGCCAGCTGACAGACGCTACCAACAACGTCATCACACGCAGCCAGTGGATGACCATCACGCAGCCAGCTGACAGACGCTACCAACAACGTCATCACACGCAGCCAGTGGATGACCATCACAACGGTGTCTAAACAGAGGTACGTCACCAGGCAACGCCATGTCCGAAGAAGCAACTTCATTGAAGACGCGGTCCCGCGCTACGTCTTCTACTGCATACTCAAAGGTATCCTCAACGGGGTCTGCTGCAGCTAAAGCAAGAGCGAGAGCAGAGGCAGCAAAGGCACGCATGTCCTACGCCGAAGAGGAAATGATCCTAAAGCTAGAAAAAGCTAAGCTAGAAGCCTCAATAGACATGCTCAATTACAAGAAAGAGACAGCTGCAGCCGTAGCTGAGGCCGAAACCCTTGAAGCTGCGGTAGATGCAAATAGTGAAAGACACAGTTTCATGTTAAATTTGGACTCCAGTCCTTTGGAAGCTGCACAACGCACAGAACAATATGTGATTGACCAAGCCAAATCACAAAACACAGACGTTCAGCTGTCTAATGATGGTGTCGTAACAAATAGAGGGCCAAACTCTAACTACGAAACTCCAGCTTCATCTATCAAATCTGAAACCAACTCAGTCCATCCGGCCCAAGCCAATATAGCTCCCCATCATACACATGGCCATTATGCAGCTTCTCAACCAACTCGCCTCACCTCACAGCAGCCTTACATCTTTGAAGATAAAAAGGTCGATAGGACACGCAATGTTAGGTTTGACAACCACAATGCCACTCCTGAGCAAAGTCTTGGACCTCAAAACGACAAAGGTCATCCTGCTCTTAAATCCTATCCCACATCGTCAAACATCAATAATGACAAATCCAACATTAGCGACTTCGTGAGATACTTTGCTCGTCGTGAGCTTGTGGCAACAGGTCTACTTCAATTCAACGACACACCTCAGAACTACAGAGCCTGGAAACGTTCTTTTCAGAACGCAACAAGAGGTTTGGACCTGACACCAAGTGAGGAAATGGATCTCCTGTTTAAGTGGCTTGGCAAAGAGTCAGCAGAACACGTCGCGCACATAAGAGCAATACACATCAATCATCCATCAACAGGCTTGGCTATGATATGGGACAGACTTGAACAATCTTATGGCTCCGCAGAAGTAATAGAAGATGCTCTGTTCAAACGTATTGACGGCTTTCCAAAAATAACAAATCGAGACTATTCAAAACTAACAAAGTTGAGTGATCTTTTAATGGAACTAGAGTCAGCCAAAGCTGAAGGAGACTTACCCGGCCTCTCTTTCCTCGATACAGCAAGAGGCGTCAACCCAATTGTACAGAAGCTCCCCTTCGGTCTGCAGGAAAAGTGGGTGTCTGTTGGATCATCCTACAAGCGGCAATATCACGTGTCATATCCCCCCTTTGCCTTCTTCGTAAACTTTGTTAGCCTTGAAGCTAGTGTAAAAAATGACCCAAGTTTCAACTTTGTCTCTCACTCAGACATGTCTCCCAGGACAGAAAAAACAGCTTGGAAGCCAAACAGACAGCGAGAAGTCTCGGTTCACAAAACGGAGATATTTCCAAAAGCCATCTCTGATCCTAGGGAGCCCTCAACGAAATTCGACGACTGTAACAAACTGTGTCCAATCCACAAAAAACCTCATCCTCTACGCAAATGCCGTGCATTCAGAGAAAAGTCCATCGAAGACCGAAAGACATTCTTAAAAGAGAATAACGTCTGTTTCAAATGCTGTGCTTCATCATCACACATTGCAAAGAACTGCACATTTAATGTTCGATGTTATGAATGTAGCAGTGAAAAACACCACACAGCGCTTCACCCTGGACCTGCACCCTGGGTTGAAGGCACATACTCGGCTCCAGAGCATGGCGGGGAGCAGGATAGCTCTCCACAACCCCATGTCACCACCAAATGTACAGATGTCTGTGGCGGAGACGTGACGAACCGATCCTGCTCCAAAGTATCCCTCGTGAAAGTGTATCAAGCCGGCCACGCTGACAAAGCAGTGAAGATGTATGTGATTCTGGACGAACAGAGCAACAGATCACTAGTTCGTTCACAGTTCTTCAAAGTCTTCAATGACCAAAGTCCAAGTGCTCCTTACTCATTGAAAACATGTGCTGGAGTAAAGAAAGCGACAGGAAGGAGGGCCAGTGGCTACATCGTGGAATCTTTGGATAGGACCGTCAGCATCCCACTACCCAGCCTCATAGAATGTGACGACATTCCAAATAACAGAGATGAGATTCCAACTCCCAATGCAGCTTTTTATCACGCACACCTAAAGTCAGTTGCACACCTCATCCCAGATATCGACCCACAGGCCCAAATTATGCTTCTCTTAGGTCGGGATATTATCAGGGTCCATAAGGTCCGCAAACAGGTCAATGGCCCACACAACCTACCTTATGCTCAGAAGTTGGATCTGGGATGGGTCATCGTGGGAAATGTATGTTTAGGTCACGTTCACAAACCACCGACAGTGAGTGCCTTCTACACAAACACCACGGAACGGGGACGCCCTACTCTCTTCGAACCGTGTCCTAACGTGTTCCATGTAAAGGAAAAATACAGTGACATCCAGGCCACAAATCACCTCCAAACACATCCTGAGGAGATATCAAACTGTGATGTTGACAGCCTAGGACATAACATATTCAAGCAGACCAAAGACGACAACAACATGGCTCCGTCTATCCAGGACATCTCCTTCATGAAAATAATGAAAGAAGGACTAACAAAAGATGCAAACAACAGTTGGGTTGCTCCATTACCCTTTAAATGTCCACGTCAACGGCTCCCCAATAACAGGCCACAGGCATTGAACCGTCTCAAGTCGCTCAGGCGCAACTTTGAAAGGAAGCCTGAAATGAGAGACCACTTTCTCATTTTCATGGACAAGATGTTCAAGAATGGTCACGCTGAGTTAGCCCCTCCTCCCAGTGAGCATGAAGAACAGTGGTTCTTGCCAATATTTGGTGTGTACCATCCAAGAAAACCAAAACAAATACGAGTGGTCTTCGATTCCAGTGCCCAGTACAACGGTGTGTCGCTCAACGACGTATTGTTGACTGGGCCTGATCTGAACAACACGCTGCTCGGTGTACTGATGCGCTTTAGAAAGGAAGCAATCGCCTTTACAACGGACATAGAACAGATGTTCTATTGTTTTTCAGTAAGGGAAGACGATAGGAACTTCCTACGTTTTCTATGGTTCCAAGATAACGACCCCTCCAAAGACATTACGGAGTATCGAATGACGGTCCACGTCTTTGGAAATAGTCCTTCACCCGCAGTAGCGATTCATGGACTGCACCAGTCTGTTCAGGTCAGTGAGCTCGACATCGACCTTGACGTCCAACGTTTTGTGATGCGTGACTTCTATGTAGACGATGGGCTGAAGTCCCTGCCCACAGTCCTAGCTGCGGTCAACCTGTTGAAAAAAACACAGGATGTTCTCGCAAAATCACACCTAAGACTACACAAGATCGCAGCAAACAACAAGGAGGTCATGGAGGCCTTTCCGGCCAAAGATCGTGCAAAAGACCTTAAAGACCTGGATCTCAGTGCAGATACGCTGCCAATGCAGCGTAGTCTTGGAATCAATTGGGACCTCCAGACCGACTGCTTCCACTTCAGCGTCTCTGATGAGATAAAACCCTACACTCGACGGGGTGTCTTGTCCACAATCAACAGCCTCTACGATCCTCTAGGGTTTGTAGCGCCAGTCACAATACAAGGCAAGGCAATTCTGAGAGAACTCACAACTGAGAAAGGTGACTGGGACTCGTCTTTGCCCCAAGAAATGGAGGAAGCATGGACATCTTGGAGAGCATCTTTGAAAGAACTGTCCCAGCTTTCTATTCCCAGAGCCTACACTACAACTTCACCCCCAGCAGCTGTCAGAAGGGAATTGTGCGTCTTTTCTGACGCATCCACGAAAGCTATCTCCGCTGTGGCATATCTAAAAGTAACTGACTCTGCTGGAAATAACCATGTGGGATTTGTAATGGGCAAAGCCAAGCTGACCCCCCGTCCTGAGCAAACAATTCCGAGACTGGAACTTTGCGCAGCAGTGCTTGGAGTGGAGTTAGCAGACCTAATCTCAGCAGAACTAGACCTTCAGCTCGATGCTACAACTTTCCACTCAGACAGCAAGGTAGTCCTTGGCTACATTTCTAATGAAACCAGGCGCTTTTATGTATATGTGAGTAACCGGGTATTACGTATCCGAAGGTCCTCTAACCCAGATCAATGGCGCTACGTGTCAACAGAACAGAACCCTGCGGACCACGCTACACGTTCTGTCGCTGCAGGCCGTTTGAACGACACAAACTGGCTGAGTGGACCTAAATCTCTGTACACACCGGAGACAAGTGCCTCAGAGAGCACCTACGAGCTGGTGGACCCAGGTTCAGACCCAGACATTCGCCCTCTGGTGTCCACTTTGAGTACTACAACAACATCCAAGCAGCTTGGTTCTCAACGATTCTCAAAGTTCTCATCCTGGAAGTCTCTAACTCGGGCCATTACTCGCCTCATACACATAGCCCGTCTTTTCAACAAGACCTTGAAGAACAGCCCTTGTAAGGGCTGGCATCACTGCAAAACAGGATACACTGTTGAGGAGTCTGATCAAGCGTCGCACATCATCATTCAAGCAGTACAGGAGGAAGTCTACAGTCAAGAGATCAAATGTATCCAAAAACATGAGCAGATCTCTAAAAGTAGTCCTCTCAAAAACATGGATCCTTTCATTGATGCACACTGCCTTCTCAGAGTCGGAGGCCGCCTCCACAATGCAAACCTCGATCAGAGTGAAAAGACTCCAGTGATTATTCCTGGCAAACATCAGGTTGCAACCTTACTCATCAAGCATCACCACGAACAAACTTATCACCAAGGCCGTCTGTTTACAGAAGGGGCTGTCCGTACAGCTGGCTTTTGGATAGTTGGTGGCAAAAGAAAAGTGAGCAACATCATCCACCAGTGTATAACCTGCAGAAGGCTTAGAGCCCCACTTACAATTCAAAAGATGGCCAGTCTTCCAGCAGATCGTCTCTCGACAGAACCTCCCTTTACGAATGTCGGGCTTGATGTGTTCGGCCCTTGGAGTGTCTCTTCACGTAGAACAAGAGGAGGCCATTCACACAGCAAACGATGGGCCGTAATCTTCACGTGTATGAGCATACGAGCGGTTCATATTGAAGTCATAGAATCCCTTGACACATCCAGCTTCATCAACGCGCTAAGGCGCTTTCTTGCTGTGCGCGGCCCTGTCAAACACATCCGCTCAGACCGAGGCACCAACTTTGTTGGTGCCTGCAAGGAGTTGAAGATACCCTCAAACATTGACAACACAACTGTGAAGACATACCTGTCAGGCCAAGGTTGCTCTTGGACCTTTAACCCTCCGCACGCCTCTCATTTTGGCGGTACATGGGAAAGTATGATTGGTCTTGCAAGGAGAATTTTGGACTCCATGTTCCTTCAGCTGAAGGACAAACTTACCCATGAGGTTCTGGTGACCTTTATGGCAGAAGTGACAGCCATTATAAATGGCAGGCCTCTTGTTCCTGTGACAACTGACTCTGAGGACTCATTTTTACTCACTCCAGCTGCTCTTCTCACTCAAAAAGTGAATGTCCTTTCTGCTCCTACTGGAGAGTTTGGAGTTTCAGACCTCTACAAGCGCCAGTGGCGGCAGGTCCAGCACCTGTCCAATACCTTTTGGGACAGATGGCGAAAGCAATTCCTCCCAACACTACAGGCACGCAAGAAGTGGCAGTCTACTCATCCGAACATCAACCCAGGAAGTGTTGTTCTCCTCAAGGATAGCCAAGTACCAAGAAATGAATGGCCTCTTGGACTGGTAACACAGACCTTCCCCAGCGAAGACGGGAAGGTGCGGAAGGTCGAGATTAAGGTCACACGAACAGGAGTGACTAAACTCTTTCTTAGGCCTGTTTCTGAGATAGTGCTTCTTCTCCCCCCAGAGGCTCAGTGAAGTGAACTGTTTAGGATTTATTGAGTGGCATGTAATCACGCCAGGCGGGGAGTGTTTTGTTACAATGGTTAAATTTTGAAACAGGAAAATGTCCTCTAACGTTTTACTTTGAAACAGGAAATGTCCTTTAACGTGTCAGGTGACTTGTAATCAGGAAGTGAAGGAAGAGCATGGCTCAGAGCCCCTGTTTTCAGTAGTTTTCCAATCCAGTTGAGTCTGCCTGCATCTTATGCCTTTTGATAGCATCGTTGGTATGTATTGATTTGTTTTATTGTTACTTATGATCGCAGATGATTATTTTTGTGACAATGTTTAGTTTGGTAAGTTTTATGCACAAAGTCCATCAAGTCATTATAGTTAATGACTACTCCGCTATGACAGAATAAATAGTCGATGATATGTTAAAATACAGTGGTTTACAGGAACATATGTAGGTAAATCAGCAGTAAATTCATAAAAAGTAGCGGTTAAACAAAGCAGTTCATTTCATTGAAGAATCAGTATATTTACATTGTGTGTATGTGTAAGGTTAAAGAGAAAGCATTTTGTTTGTATTCATTATGCCTTTTGTGTGTTTTAGTTTTACTCTTTCTTACGTCAATAAACCTGTGGATAACGGACAACGGTCTTCAGAGTCGTGATGTCAAGAAGGAGTTTGTCTAACTGCCGAGGTGTATCACAGCACATATACTGAGGGCAGCATAGCATTAGTGTTTTTTTTTGCTTATTCTACAGAACAATGCCACGTGCACCATCTCATGTGTGGAGACATTTCACCCCACCCAAAGAAATACTGTGCAAAGACCTATGTTAAGAATGACACAACGATGCAGAAGCATATAGTCAAGTGCCCAAAGTTTCCTCAGGGCCCAAATCAGCCTATGACAAAACAAAATGTTTATATTTATGTCTGGATATGACAAGGTAAATACAGTTAGTATAAATTACCCACAACATTTCCAGTTTATACCCGTTAATTCCCGTATATTCCCGGTTATTCCAGTTAATTCCCGTATATTCCTGTTAATTCCCGTTAATTCCCATGGAAAGTTTCCAACTTTGAATATTCCCGGAATTTTGCAACCCTTGTTATGTCTTTGTTACCGTGTATAACCTAGTTTTCACGGTTTGATGTGGAGAACAAGACTTCATTAAAAACCCGTAGAGGAAACCATTTGCTGTCTGACTGTGCTTGGGTTCGAGTCACATTCTCCTTTAAAAAAGCAAAACTCCACTTCACTTTTCCTTTTTGGCTTAACAAGGGGCAACAGGCGGGCTCACGAACCCTCAATCTGCGAGGTGTGACTCGAGGTTCTAGGTCTGAAGAGAAAGGGAGAGGCGGCCGACAGCGTGACTAACTGCTATGTGCGTGGAAGTCACCGGGGCAGAGGGAAGAGAAGGAGAGCGATCCCTCTCTCCGGGGAGGAGGGAGAAGTGGCGGCAGAGATGTTGAGAGTTCATGTCTCCTGCCACCTGCACGGTAATTGTCCTCTATTCTGCAAGTCACTTGGATCGCACCAGACACGCTGGCATGCAAATGAGGAGCTGGAAAATTGGCCGTCTAAGAGTCAACAGCAGGAAACATCAAAGTTTGGCAAGGTGCACTGTGTGCTGCAATTTACATAATAAAAGCCGCAGCAGAAACTGAACTGAAATGAGACTTTTTCTCCGTGACAAAGAAAACGGGTGAAGAGCGAGAGTTAATTAAGAGAAAACATTTTCACGGAAGGGCTTTGTGTGTGTTCTACCTGGTAGTGCATGAGAGTGTTGAGTCTCTTCCAGTCGTTTTCGATCTTGGTGGTGATGTCTTCGTCCTGCAGCACCACGCGAGCCATTCGCCCCTGGCGCCACTCTGAGGACACAAACACACACAAACACACACATAAATACTTTTGTCTGTCTTGGTGTGAGAGGGAGAAGTTTGGTGTGATGTGTTTATTCGTCCAGTACATGTGAAAACCTGGGTTCCGGAAAGTGTAATTGGGTTTTATCGCTTCACAACCTATCAGCGCAAATCATGAACTGTGCTGAGATAAGTGCGACTTCCTTGTGGCACAAAACAAACTTTTCTTTCAAACCTCATTTGCCTTTCAGTCTGAGACGGCTCCTGGAGAGAGAGAGAGCTCTCCGCACACATTACCCAAACATGTAGACACCAACATCCAACTTCCTCGCTCTGCTCCCGGCACCTCTGACGCGCGTCTTAATTAAACATTACACACGAACAATGTCATGGCGTATATATATGCAGGCAGGCTCCGCAGTTTAATTGGTACTTGTGTCCTAGAGACGGCGTTTCCATTAGCATACGCAGCCGTCGTCCTATCAGGGTCAGAGAGAGAAGAGACGAGCCGAGGAGAGAAGTGATCTAAAAGAAAATCACCTCCTTTCAAAAAGGTAAAAATAGGAGCCAGGGGGAAACAAGTGGAAGCTTTGAGCCGCGCCGGAGGAGAGGAGGGGGCGGCTGCAGCTTGTTGTGGGGCGATGAAATGATAATAAGGGTGCTGATGAGGAAGTGGACAGCCATTGTGGCTCTCGTGCCGGCTGTGATCATTGATTTTCTCCTCTGTTGACTGTTGGGTTTCATTACTCTGTGCCTCTGCCAGGGGAACACATGATATCTCTGCTTGGCACAACATGCTCCCAAAACCGTCGCACCTACTCTCGGCTCCGCCTGGAAAAACAACATCATAATAATAAAAAATATTAAAAAAAGACACAAAAAGGCAGCCGCACGTGTCCCCACACTGACACGTGCACACTCTCACACCGACACACACGCTCAATTTATTTTTCAAGGCACCAGAGAAGGAGGGAGAGGTCAGTGGATGGACAGAGGGCTGGTTTGGGGGTGTAGATGGATGATATGCTGATTTGCAGTAAGCAAGGGGGGGGGGCTTTTGTTCTCTTTGCCCATGTGAAGTGAGAGGAGGGGAGAGGGGGGGGGGGGCAACGGAAGGCAAGTTAAGGAGAGGAGAGGAGGTGGCAGACTGCGTGGGGGTGGCGCCCGGCGTGAGGCTGCAGAGCCCGTCTGTCGGCTCTTACCTGGGTCAGCCAGCCAGCGACATCACACACACACACACACACACACACACACACACACACACACACACACACTGGCCTGGCAGCAGCACACTGGGGCTGGAACACAGCTTTTATCAAACTAATGCCCTGATAATCTGGACACATGGCTCGGGTTTCTCTCACTGATACATTAATCTGTGGGTATGAAGGATTTCACACCTGCCAGCTGCAACTGTGAGCGTCTATGTGTGTGTGTGTGTGTGTCTGTGTGTGTGTTCATATAAGTGTAAGTGCATGTGTGTGCCGTACCGAGGTCCATGTCCACAGCACGCGGCCGCTGAGAATACGGCATATTCTTGTAAACGGCGTCCAGTATCTTCTCCTTCACTTGGGTGATGGTGTCACAGTTCAGCACCTTCACGGGAATCTCCGGACTGTTCTCGTTGTCCGGGTTCACACAGTTCAGGATCTGGATTGTACAGATGGGGAAAAGTATATCACACTGAGGGAAACGAGGGAGCAGAGGTGTCCTGTTATTCGCCCGACTCGGGTCCTCATTAGAGTCTCCTAGGAGCGTAGCACGAGCTTTAAGAAACCATTTCCGCTTTCCCTGGCATCCCGAAATCTAATTTCACACCTTCGGCGGGATACCAATTTCCAGCTCTGCCGGGGTATTAGTGCGTAATGAGCCAAATTCCCGAGTCAGAGCAATCAGAGCATCTTCATGTCACACGCTGGCTGTGTGAGTGTGTTTTTTTTGTGTGTCTCTTTGGTGTGTGTTCCAATCTGCACAGCCACCAACTCTGATGTTGCACCAACACTGGAGCCTGTGGGATCATTAGTTGTTTTCCTTCCAGGCAGGAGGGAACCGAGCACAGCAGACCCAACTAGCATCCTAACAATGCTTTATGGAGAAGAAGTAACAGCGATGAAAATAAAATTAGGAAACGCAATAGATAATATACTTCTGTGTTTTTCATAGGGTTGCAAAGGAGCGGAAAGTTTCCGGTAAATGTCCGGAAACTTTCTGGAAACTTTCCACGGGAAGTTAAGCTCGGGCATTTTGGGAATTTTGAAAAAAATGTAAATATACGCAAATTAAACGTTGAGCAATAAAAACATCATTCAAAACTCTATTTTAAAGATGTATAGAATGCAGCACACACTGCACGTTGAGTTTCAACCCTCCACTGTGCATTCTTCCATCACATGCACAGATAACTCCCAGCATCCTTCACTCTACAGCAGGGCTATTGAGGCCTGCTGTAGTGTGCAGGACTAGTCAGGTAAGTTTCAATGATATTACTGGCGAAAATATATTAGCATGCTGATTGAGGATTGTTCATCTGTTCATCTAGCCTACTTCCATTCATTTATCCATCAATTGTAAAATATTTTCACAGATGATTCCAATTGTTTGGCTAACTATTTATATCTCTGGCATTGCATTAGTGTTTTTTTACAAACTTTTTTCTCATCTTATTCTACAGAACAATTTCACGTGCACTCTCTCATGTGTGGAGACATTTCACCCCATCCAATGTAGAAGGAAAGGCTGTGTACATTTGCAAATACTGTGCAAAGACCTATGTTAAGAATGACACAACGATGCAGAAGCATATAGTCAAGTGCCCAAAGTTTCCTCAGGGCTCAAATCAGCCTATGACAAAACAAAATGTTTATATTTATGTCTGTATATGACAAGGTAAATACAGTTAGTATAAATTACCCACAACATTTCCAGTTTATTCCCATTAATTCCTGTTAATTCCCGTATATTCCCGTTAATTCCCATGGAAAGTTTCCCACTTTGAATATTCCCGGAATTTTGCAACCCTAATTTTTCAGCTGGGCATCGATTTAACTTTTGAGCCGAGTGCTCCCTGTGCTTTACGTCATACGAGTCATGTGTCTGCCTGTGTGTTTGTATCCGTGCACACTTCTCTCTTCAAGTCTCACATACCAGTGTTTTGTACTCGATCTGCTGGCGGATGAGTTTGTCTTCACTCAGCGAGTAGCGGGCCTCTCCGGTGATGGCATCAATGGGACCTTTCTCCATCTGCTGTTTGATGGCGCAGTACAGCATGAACAGTGGCTCCCCAGCACACTCCTGCAAACACACACACACAAACGCACAAATAGCACCAGATTGGCACACGCATTAGAAAAACAAAATGACACTGAAAACACCTACAAGTCAACTTATTGCACAAATCTGACAATGTGCGATCACACGTTTAATTTAGAAACGTGCTGAATAAGACACACAAGTTATATTCGTATGTGTCGGTACATAAGAACACAAGCTCTGTGCGTTGATTGGTGCACCAACCTTGAGGAATTTGTGGAGAAGGAAGGCGAACCAGTTCGTGAGCATCTTCTCTGCGACCGACTCCGTTCTGAAATGACAGGACAAAAACAAGAAAACGCATTTTACTCAGGGTTTATTTTTCCTTTTCCTGTTGATTTTCCAGAAGTTTTAGATAATAGACGTGTTGCATAATTCATGAGGTTATGAGCAGGACTTCAGGGAGGTTATCTTGGCGTCCTGGTTCTGCCCGTGTACCGTCTGCATCGCTGTGGTCACGGTGGATGAGCCGAGCCGAGCGCATTGTGTGTGCGTGCGTTGTTTGTGTGCGTGCGCAAGTTGAAATGTGTGAGACTGTGTACGCATGAATGTGAGTGGTAGCCGAGTGTGTGTTTGTCGTCATGTGTGGTCGAACACGGCAGGACTTCATCAGCTGTGACAAGCCTCAGCTGTTGAGAGAGAGAGAGAGAGAGAGAGACGAGTGCTGTCGCAGCCAGGTGACGCCCGATCACAGCCGCAAAAGCATCTCTCCTCTTCCTCCTCTTCCTCCCTCACCTTCTCTCCATTCCCAGTCACTCACACATGGAGGTACAGCTTGCTGCTGGGCTTGATTAGGCATGAAAACTACACAAGTGTGCAATGACCTCGCCGCTATTTCCTAACACGGCCCACAAGAGGACTGCGTGTAGGTCTTTTCATGATTCCTGCTCGTGTCTTCCTCCGAACGGCAGACAAACACCCCCCCCCATCCCCCCCGTCTGCCTCATTAGCACCATCATGGAACAGTGGAGAAGCAGAAGTTAGACGTATAAAAAAATAAAAAAGAGAGAGAACACCAAACAGCCAGGTGGGACTGGTTAACAAGCGTGAAGCACAGATGAAAGGGTTAGTTCTGTGCAGCTCATGTGGACGAGCACCTGAGGTGAATAACAAGCTGCCTCAGCTCCACAGCTCCTCGCTGCTCCTTCACCTCCTCCGCTTGACTGCGGCTCGCGTCTGCATGAGAACAGAATCAACCAGAGTGGTATGAGGCCTCGGCCAACAGCCGACAGTCCCCTTAAATCAACCAAGCCTACAAAACAATGCGCATCTTCAAATAATAATCTCAACTGCAGGAGAATGAAAGGTCCACTCATCAAGATCCATCAATTATTAACATTGAAACTGATGAAATATCTAGAGGGCGCTACCAGGTGAGTGTGCAGGAGTTAGCTATCTTTCTATCTATCTGTATATCTATCTATCTGTATATCTATCTGTATATCTATCTGTATATCTATCTATCTGTCTATCTATCTGTCTGTCTGTCTATCTGTCTGTCTGTCTGTCTGTCTATCTATCTGTCTGTATCTATCTGTCTATCTGTCTGTCTATCTATCTATCTATCTATCTATCTATCTATCTATCTATCTATCTATCTATCTATCTATCTATCTATCTATCTATCTATCTATCTATCTATCTATCTATCTATCTATCTATCTATCTATCTATCTATCTATCTATCTATCTATCTATCTATCTGTCTATCTGTCTATCTGTTTATGTATCTATGTATCTGTCTATCTGTCTATCTTTATGTCTATCTATCTATCTGTCTATCTCACTATCTGTCTTTCTGTCTATCTATCTATGTATCTATCTATCTGTCTATCTATCTATCTATCTATCTATCTGTCTGTCTGTCTGTCTGTCTATCTGTCTATCTATCTATCTATCTATCTATCTATCTATCTATCTATCTATCTATCTATCTATCTATCTATCTATCTATCTATCTATCTATCTATCTATCTATCTATCTATCTATCTATCTATCTATCTATCTATCTATCTATCTATCTTTCTATCTATTTATCTTTCTGTCTGTCTGTCTGTCTGTCTGTCTGTCTGTCTGTCTGTCTGTCTGTCTATCTGTCTGTCTGTCTGTCTGTCTGTCTGTCTGTCTGTCTGTCTGTCTGTCTGTCTGTCTGTCTGTCTGTCTGTCTGTCTGTCTGTCTGTCTGTCTGTCTGTCTGTCTGTCTGTCTGTCTGTCTGTCTGTCTGTCTGTCTGTCTGTCTGTCTGTCTGTCTGTCTGTCTGTCTGTCTGTCTGTCTGTCTGTCTGTCTGTCTATCTATCCATCTATCTATCTATCCCCTCCATGACGGATGTAAAAAAACAAACACTACCTGTTCAGGCACTGAGACCAAAACTTGTTTGTGTGGGATATTGATTTTTCCACCAGTGAGTTTTCGCTCCCCACCATTATCTCTCTCTCATTTCTCCCACTAGCTCCTAACGCAGCTGCTCACTCATCACAGGTTAACATGCCTTGTTAAAATGCAGCTTCTGATTGTCACCTGGCCGCAGATGATTACCCCCCCATCCGCTTGTACATCAGCGTCGCCTCTTTGAATAGAAATGCTTTGAATAAAAAAAACAGAAATGACCCTCTTAATGTGGCAGGAAATTACAGTGATTACTGGTGGATATGATGGAGAGGCCTTACACTGCTCGGTGCTGAACTGAGGATTAGAAGGAATTGAAGCTGCCAGGTATTAAAGACAAGCTGGAAGGCTTCCGTCTCCTCAGAGCTAAATAGTACCGGGGATGATTATACCAATTCAGACTCTGAATGGACCTGGAGGGAGATTATGACTATTATGGAGATAATTGCGTTAAGTCGTGTTTGAGGGGTGTAAGTAAGAGTCTGGGGCCGAAGCAGAAATCCCCGGAAGAATAAGTCCGAGCCGGAGAACGGTGACAACAGCAAACGTTTGAGTTGCCGAGACTAGAAAGAGAGCTGGTCACTCGAAGGAGATATTTAAGAATGAGACGTCCTTTCCTCTCTTTCACATGCACATGCAGGACTTTGCTCTTCAGCTGCAGGACAGAGGAGGAGGAGAGGTTTGCTTTGAATGACGTGTTGTTGCCCGGAGGCAGCTCCTCTGCGAACGAGACCGCCGGCCAGACTGTTGGCAGCTCGCTGAGAGGATGGAGGGCGGGATGACAGAAAGTGTAACGTGCCAGCAAGGGGGGGGGATAGAGGGGGGGGGGGGGAGTAGATTAGTTCACTCAGTTTCAGCTGCAGCATGAGAGAGAGAACACACTGCTGAAAATAAAGCCAGAGTCTGAGGAGGTGCACGCTCCTGAGCATGTGTAGCTCCACCCTCTCCCTTCGCCTTTGTCATCCCGACATATACAAACAAACAGGAGAGGCTTTACATGCTCAGAGAAAGGGACACACACACACACACACACACACACACACACACAGACACACACACACAGAGACGCTGCAGCACAACACAAAGTCTTCATTCACAAACACAACAAGGAGCCGCAGCGAGTGCCTGAGGCTTCAGTTTCACGCTGAAAAAAAATATATTGTAGATCTTCTTTTGACAACACCCCAAATCCCTGTGTAATTGCCCCCCCCCCCCCACCCCAACCCTGCTTATCACGCCCCCCCCCCCCCCAGCTCATATGAGTATTGAGTGTGTTAGAAGTTAATGGAACCTATTAAGCATTTTAATAAGCTCAGCAAGTCCCGAAGAAGGAAAGTCAAATAAAGGCTTTTGTGCCGACTCCCCCTTAATATCTTCCATGCACTTTCTTCTCCTCCTTCTCCTTTTCCTTCTTGTCCTCCTCCTCGTCTGCCTCCACTTCCCTCTTTCAATTAATTGAGTTCCATTAATGAACATCAGGATTTCATTATCCCACATAATGTTTAAGAGGGGGCCTGGCACCCCCCCCCCGCCCCCCCGGTTTCTGGTCTCCTAATGGCAGCTGGGATATTAGCAGGCGGCGGAATGTCTTTCAATGAAACGAATGCCAAACACAATACTGGCTCTCTTAATAATGCTGTACTCCGTTGCTCTGCATGGGCGGAAATCTCATTACTAAACGCTGAGGAGAAAAATAATACAAGATTGAAAAGTCTCAAGGTGATAGAGGCAATGTTCTGTGATTCCATTAAAAGAACATTATGAAGAGGAGGGAAAAGGGAGAGAGAAACTGGGTGAGGAGAACGGCTGTGGCAAAACTCGAGGAGATAATGGAGAGAACGGAGAATGGAGTTTAATGTCAAAAAAAGACGTGGCGAGCTATTCTAGGAGGCTGTGGCGGGGGGGGGGGGTAGTAGTAATGCACAATGCGGTGAAGTGAGCGGACAGGTCGAGCACAAGCAGAGGAGGCGAACGCAGGAAATGTATTCTGCTAATGGCGGAAAAAATACAATCCAAACACCTGGAGGTGCAGCATTAGTTCCACTTAGTGCGCCGGAGAGTGAGGAAATCAAACACATTGTCAGAGCTTACACACGGGAAGCTTCAAGGGGAATGTTAGTGTCTGCGAGCAAAGATCTGCTCCACACACCGAGAGAAAGAGAGCGTCTCACATCTTTAAATACAAAAGGAGGCCAGAGCTGCTTTGAACCATCGCGCCTCAGAGGAGAAATGAGTGCATGGATACCAGGAGCTGATTGGTGATGTTATATCTTTGCTACATGGAGGCAAACGCTCTGATTTGTTTGACTTTGCATGACGGATGGTAAAAATGGGATCCAGCACTTAGCAGAAGCGTAACACACACAAATGATCTATCTATCTATCTATCTATCTATCTATCTATCTATCTATCTATCTATCTATCTATCTATCTATCTATCTATCTATCTATCTATCTATCTATCTATCTATCTATCTATCTATCTATCTATCTATCTATCTATCTATCTATCTATCTATGTACCTACTTACCTACCTACCTACCTACCTACCTACCTACCTACCTATCTATCTATCTATCTATCTATCTATCTATCTATCTATCTATCTATCTATCTATCTATCTATCTATCTATCTATCTATCTATCTATCTATCTATCTATCTATCTATCTATCTATCTATCTACCTATCTACCTACCTACCTACCTACCTACCTACCTACCTACCTACCTACCTACCTACCTACCTACCTACCTATCTACCTACCTACCTACCTACCTACCTACCTATCTACCTATCTATCTATCTATCTATCTATCTATCTATCTATCTATCTATCTATCTATCTATCTATCTATCTATCTATCTATCTATCTATCTATCTATCTATCTATCTACCTACCTACCTATCTACCTACCTACCTACCTACCTACCTACCTACCTACCTACCTACCTACCTACCTACCTACCTACCTACCTACCTACCTACCTACCTACCGACCTACCTACCTACCTACCTATCTATCTATCTATCTATCTATCTATCTATCTATCTATCTATCTATCTATCACACACAAACTGTCCTCTGGCATTCAAACACAACCAACTATTACTCTCAGCCAATGACACAAGCCCACTGGTGCGTTGTGTTCTCAGTGGCCGTAACACAGTCGACCAGTTCCTCAAATAAGTTCCATTGATTTGTTTCCCATCCTCTTTAATCTGCCACAAGGCTCTTTTGCATGCAATCATTCATTTTCCTCATTCTACGATCCACCACTCCATCCCAATTCCACTTCTTATCATAAGAGGAGCCGAAATTAAAAACATATTAGGCCCAACGAGTGGAATCTACTGTCGGCAAATGTTCCCATCAGCTCCTGGCCCACGCTCAACATGAGCCAAGAAGAGGGATGTTGTTTTAACAGACATTTAACCAAGTCCACCTTTAACCCTGAAAACTCATTACTCACAGTTCTCTTTATCAAAAATCTGAAAGTATTCGGGCATCATCTTTATTTTCGGACTCTGTATAAACAGTTTAGTGTCAGTGGAATGAAATAAGTTAATCTAATATTATCAGTCTCAATAAAGAATAGATAGATAGCACATCAGCAATTTAACAGTAACATATGAAAGAACTTCTATCAGGAGAGAATCTGGAGTGAGAGAGAGAGAGAGAGAGAGAGAGAGAGAGAGAGAGAGAGAGAGAGAGAGAGAGAGAGAGAGAGAGAGAGAGAGAGAGAGAGAGAGAGTGTGTGTGTGTGTGAGAGGAACACAGAGGGAAAGTTGTGTTGGAGGCAGACAGAGCTGCTGAGCAGGAGGCGGAACCCGAGTGTTAATCAGAAGAAGTTCACACGTCGTTAATGTTCTGCCCACGTAACCTGAACATTCCTCTGTGGAAAGCCTCCACAGCCTCCGACTAATTTGCCAGATTAATATGTTTATTGGTTGTCTAGCTGCAGCTCCAATCGCTGAATCCCACTCCGACGCACATCCTCAACGTTTCCCCTTCATCCCCCCCCCCCTACTCGTCCTCCCTCCTGTCTTCCCCTCTCCCTCTGCACTATGGTTAGTGATGGTTCTTCATCTTGTCACTGGAACCCACCGCAGGAACAGGGATCAATAATTAAGGGGACTTTGCTGGAAGAGCCACATCGTACTGCTTTTGTGTTATAACTTCCTTATGCATCTATACTCTTGTATACACACTTAACAATATATAGCACACACACACATACACTGCTGCATACAGGAATGATTTAAAGGTACAGTGTTGAGTTTTCATGGCAGGGACGGTTAAGTTGTTTGTAGTGTACATTAGATATTAGATCATATTCTCTATGTTTCATACCATAAAACACCCAAAATCAACAAATGTGGCCCATATAGCTAATTCCATGTTATAAGGCTCCCATCATTGAACAAAAACTATTCAAAACCACACACATGAGATAAGCTTTTCAGTGACACAGTAATTCATTTAGAGTTAAAGGTCCAGTGTGTCAGATTATCTATTGGCAGAAATTGAACCATCACCTGAAACTTGAGGCTTCTTTATGCTGTAAGCCGAGCGCCTCGGAGAGCTTTTCGTGCACCTCTGATTTTTCTAACTGTCCGTGTTTATTTTAGAGACCCCACAGACAGCCCTTAGTTGTGATTGGTCTGCGAACGACATAATTTCCGTACGACGTCATTTCCGTATTTCACATTTCCGGACCTCAAACTTCTGGTTTGCTTCTGGTTTTCTTCCGTATATCATAAGACGGCCACGGTAAAATCCAAACACAACTACGATAAGAATATGGAAAGCAACATTGAAGAGCGTCAAGTGGAGGAGGTCCGGAGGTACGAGCGACTGTACAACCCGTCTAAGAGGTAAATAAACACACATGGACTTCTTCTTCCCAGAAATGGGCTAGGCTTCTCTGAGCTCGTCTTACGTTGCGCCACCTACTGTTTGGCGGTGAATTGTTTTCAGACGGACGTTCGTCGGAGAAGCAAAAATCAAAAAGACTCCCTGGTATCCGTGCGTCCCTCTCCGCGACACGGATACGTAGAAGCATAATGGAGCCTTTAGATTCTTTAGTGTTTTTGTTTCATTAGAATGAGCCGTTATAGCTACATCCAGAGCAGGTCCTCTTCCACGGAGGCGGCCATGTTGAGTCTCCATGTTTCTACAGTAGCCTGGAGAGGACAATCCAAGAACTGGATTTAGAGATGATCATTCCTGTCCTCATGTAGATTCCTCTTCACACCTAAAGGTAGGTGAAAGGCGAGGGTGTATTCAGTCGGTTGCCATCTGCAACCTCACCAGTAGATGCCACTAAATCCTACACACTGGTACTTTAAACCTTACAAATACCAACTCGTTTCGTAAATACTCAGAACTGTCCCGGACAAATAGACTTTTAAGACTAGTGTGAGATATTCTTGCAACAACTACACATCCCATGTGTCTTAAGCAGATATATAGTGATTTTTCCATCCATGCATATAATCTACCTCTCTATCTTTTGTGCAGAATGTGGACTATCCTTTACCAAACAGCCATTTGGGTCGTACACATAAAACATTGATGACTGTAACTTGCCACGCAGGGAGCATGAGGATAACATGCTACGGCACCATGACAGATGGAACTATTTCCGTATCTTTGACTGTAATGCTTGTGCGAGTGTGGTTTTCCTCTTCGAGGGTCGAGGATGCTGCCGCTCGTGGACATTTTCCCCTCTAGAGAGAATCATTCATTCAAACAGCCGAAGAGATGGCGAAGCCCTTTGCTGGGACACTCTCTACCCACTGTAATATAGATGAGGACAGGAAGTAGGTTGGGTGACCCGGAGGACCTTGATGTATGTTGGCTCTCTCCTGCAGCCATGTAAACTTTGCCCAGGGACTGTAAGCTCACCAATAATTCATCCAGAACAACAGTGAGAGTGACCGCTGCTTCTACTCATCTACTCAGAGGACACTGGATCCCAGCGTATCCAGCACAGCTTTTAATAAGTGAACCAGCATCCACATGCACAGTCACATTTGGACATCATCAACAAAAAAGCTCAAGGATCAGCTTACGTGCTCATTGTAAGCAGTATTCATCAAAACTAGAACAGAGGGGGTTCTCAGGCAACATGACAGCAAGCGTTTCTCTTGGCTATTACAGTGGGTACGGAAAGTATTCAGACCCCTTTAAATTTTTCACTCTTTGTTTCATTGCAGCCATTTGCTAAAATCAAAAAAGTTCATTTTATTTCTCATTAATGTACACTCAGCACCCCATCTTGACAGAAAAAAACAAATTTATTAAAAAAGAAAAACTGAAATATCACATGGTCATAAGTACTTTCCGTACCCACTGTATATGAGATATTAGACTGAGGAGAGCCAGTAGAGAAGACAAGTGAGCGGGAACATGGCAACAAAGTTTGAGACGTGCTCAATCTGACTATCATCACAGACGTGTGCATGTGTGCGAGTCAGCTGGTCGGCTCGGCTTTTTTCTCGGAATCGACGATGAGCAAGACAACAACGGCAAAGCGCCAGATCAAATCGATAATCCTTGGAACTCCTCTGAAAAACGAGGAGTGAAATGCAAAATAGCTATCGGACATTTAGCCGGGATCACGGGACGGCGTTACTAATAAGGGAGGGGACATGAAAACTGTCATATGTCCACATCAGTCCACTTCTCTGTCTTTCCACCTCCAGGTCTGTTTGCCTCTGTCTGTTGTTGTTGTTTACCCAGACTATTAACACGTCTTGTTTTCAAACACAGACACTGAGGGAACATTAACATCAGAAAGAAAGGTGTCGTTTTGAAAGTGTAGCAGCCGCCTGCTCTCACTGAATCTGCTTATTAGTAATGTAAACATAATCAAAAAGCCACACGCAGAGAGTGAAGCTTTCAGGTCGCCTGTTCACGCTGACCGAGCTTTGTACGTTCTGTTTTCCTTTCAGCCGAGCGGCAGCCGAGGAAACCCGGGCCAGGACTTAGCCGGTGTTTAAAGTTTTAACACATTATCCCAACTCCCCTGGAAAACAATGTTCACTGGAGACACAGAGAAGGAGGGAGAGGAAAAAAAGAAAGTTAAGTCAAACCGCCTCTGAATGTTTCATAAGGTGCCTGAGCCTGGAGGATAAGTGAGACTGACATCGGCAATGAGAGAGCAAGGGGGGGGGGGGAGCGACAGACTGAGAGAGAGAATGTGGAGATTCAGAGAGGATTCAGATGTTCCTCCCGACGTGGAGAGTTTATCTCGGCGTACTGTAGATTTTGCCGTGGCGCTCATTACAAGCCTTGTTCTGAGAAGTGTCTGCACGGCGAAGCAAGGGAGAATCAGAATGCATCCGCCCGCAAGAGAAAGAACCAAGCTCTAAAAATCAATCCTCATCCGTCTGCCTAGATATGTATTTAAATGAGGGATGTGTTTTTAATATCTCCATAAATATCCTCAGGGCACGAGATCACATATCCACACAGATACAGTGAAATATTCTTCTTCTTCTTCTTTTAATCAAATCAAACACCTGAAACTAAATCGCAGTATTTCCTGAGGATTAAGGCAAATTCCTCTTAATGAACATGTATCATTTTAAAGAGGCTTTTGTTTTGTATCAGTTTATGTAAATCTCTTTTTTAATTTGATTATTTAAAATGCTCCTGTTGTATGTATTAAATTATTAACTAATGCATTAATGGGCTTTTCTTTGTTGATTTTCATGAAAGCTTTCGGGGGAATGATATTCACTTCAAATCGAATTCACAGAGTTTAATTAATAGTTTGGATAAATGACTTTAAACGAAGCAGGCAACTCCCAAACCCTCGTTTGGCTACAGGACATAATCCTCCCGCTGTGTCTCTCTCCAGGCGGCGTGTTACCTCCGCAGCAGCAGCTTGGGATGGTTCTTGCTCTCCAGGTTGCGGTCGATGAGGTCCGACAGCAGGTGCTTCAGGACGTCGGTGGCGTACTCCAGTCGCCCCTGCAGGGCCGTCATGATCAGGGAGGCCACGTTGCCGCGGTCCCTCATGGAAAAGGAACGCTGCATTTCCAGCGTGCGGATGAAGGTGAGCAGGAAGAGCTTGTTGTTGATGAGCTGGCCGAACAGCTTCAAGGCCTTCTCCACATTCTGCTGGCCGTTACCTGACACCTGGAGGGACGAGGGGGAAGTAATGTTAGGGGATGAACATCTTCCAGCACTCAAACTTTCATTTAGACGAGTTTAAACAATTGTTGTTCCTCAGCTTCTCATCCTGACCTTGTCTCACACAAAATAAAGATTTGTCCAAAGGGACCAAAACCCTCGGTCATGTTTCAGTTCAGGCAGACAGACGTTCCCACTCATGGAAGGTAACCGAGAGGATCTTAATCAATTATTGACCCAGGTCTGTTAAAAAAGCATTGTAGCCCGAGTTAGCTGCCATTTCACTTCTAAGTCACATGTCAAACTACTTTGCAGTGTAAGACAATCCCTACGTGACAAAACTCACTTTCTTTTTACTTTTTACCCACAAAAAAGTTTGGATATCTCATCCAGGGTTTGAGGACAGAGGGCGCTGTATCCTGCACAGACTGCTCAGCCCCGGGGAAATGTGAGAAATTACTCGACTTGACCTTATTTGATATGAAAACTTGTCAAACTCAGAATGTCTCGATTCTGTAACTTACTGAACATCACTGTGGAAGTGGAGGATTTTCAACTCGTGACTTGTGGGAGACAACTTTTAGGCGCAATTGTCCTCTAGTGTTCAGCAGCCTTCACAGGGACAGGCTGATCTGAATCCCTCCTCCCAATACTGAATCCCACCCTGCCTCACACACAATCTACAAATAGAAAGGTGGGCCTCTATCACCACGATTCCAGACCTGGAATTATTCAAGTCATTACTCTCATACCGCTGAGCCACTGATGGATGAAATAACCATGTGCCTGGCCCCTGTTTTCCATGAGCGAGCTTGCAGGTGAGATTTACATGCGTGTGTGAGCTGATGTTGCCTAGCATGATCAGCTGTATGTGTGCATGTGTGTGTGATCTGAGGGTGGAAACGATAAGTGCAATCATTTCTCCAACAAGCACTTTACTGCTTACAGAGGTTCAGCTGTGGGCGGCTGGTGAAGACAAACACACAACCACTCCTTCTTCTTCTTTGAACTCAGCTTGACTTTCTCTTGCCCTTTCTTAATGCATATGCTGCCTATGTGTGTCTCATTCATCTTTCTTCCAATTCGTCCTCCTCCCCCCTGTCTCTCCCTCTCTCGATCTCTCGGTCTCACTACCTCCAGCTCTCTGAGGACGGGATGATCCTCGATACCGGGGAAGAGAACCCTCATGGCGTACGTCCTGTAGTCCAGATGAGGGATTCCAGCTCGGTCCAGGTCGCTGGTCAGCTCGTTGATGTCCGTCTGTAGCTCGGCAAAAGCTGAGAGGAGAGAAAACAAAGACGACAGATCCGTTTATACTCGAGACATACAGCACATACATATATATATAAAACTCTTCTCTAAATCCCCGAGGACCAGATGTGTGCAGCCTTCTTATCTTCATGGTCTTCACTGCCGTTATAATGAAGTCGACAGTGAGAGCTCAAGATGTCAGAGAAACTGCATGTTGCACTTCTCTCCCCTAACAAAAAACACAGAGCTCTCTCTTCCTCATACACAACACACACACACACACACACACACACACACGCTCAGCCCCTTGTCACTCATTTTTATCTACCGACCAGTAAAGAGTGTGTGTGTGGAGCCAGCGTGAGGCTGCAGGTGAGCTCTGCTTAATTGGCTCCATCCTGCCCGGCTCGTGTTCGGGCTCACGGCTCAGTTGCTCTGCCTTGCTGCCCTTGGGGAGCCCCCCCCCCCCCTGTTTGCAGCCTATCACAGGAGCAGCGGAGGTCCCCATAACACCCTCCTCAAACCCCTCCACCCTCCTGGTCACTGCTAATGGTTAAAAAACACAGATCTTCTCCTCTCCTACAGTTGCTTGTGTAAGACTGATTCCTCCGGTTTGTCCTCCTCTGTCTCTCTGTGTGACCGTCTCTAATTCGACCGATCACAAAGTTTGCTGCGATCGGGTGTTTACCTCTGCTTAATACAAGTGGATGAGCGACTCAGGGGCAGCTGGAGGGGATGAGTAATCAGGTCCTCTCTGGCTGATGAAATATCCTGAACGCGGCTGAATAAAAACCTCACTTTCGCCGTCTCAGTGATTGGATGTAATGACCCCCATGATGACATCAGGGGCCAATCGCCTGTGTTTATTTGAGAGAACTCGTGTAGAACTGAAGGTTTTGAACCACAGAGCTTGTTGTGTGGTTGATCTGCTGTTTGCAGGAGCGGCTCCAGGTTATCTGGGGTCCTGCAACACACAGCTGGTTCAAAGCAGCTGTGTGTTGCAGTGACACACACAACATGGTGTAGGTTACTTTTGTGTGGCTAAAAACACAGCTGCACACAGAAAACACACAATTACAGAAGAACGGGCACACACGTCTCCTAAAAACATAAACGTGGAATTATCCTTCCAGTTAAAACATGAATAAAATGTATTAAACATAATGTTCCTCTCGCTGGGGGGAAAGTTGCTTTTCTCTAACGAGAAACTCGGTATTCATGCTTCAGCTTGTGTGCAGGTCTGTGTGTACAGCATGCAAACTAGAAAGCAGAAAGAACTGCGAGAATCAGCTACGTGACCAGACAGGTCACACACAGAGCTAACAGACCCAATCTGAGTGTCGTGGAATAAAAGCCGGATGACTCACTGCCCCAGATTTGGAAATATTTCCACTGAATTATTCAACAAACACAGACAACCAGTAATGTACTTACTGTACTATATGCACAGATACACTTTTTTTTCTTCTTTTAAATGATTACAGCCTGTACGAGAGAAATGCATTCAGAGAGCAGCCTCGGAAATTACTGTGTGTAAATGTAGATTCCAAGCGAAGCAGACCCGTAATCATCCCCAGTGAAAACAGTCCGCTGCTCCAGCTTCCCACTCGCTCTGCACGCTGACTCAGCAGTTCTTACCTTCTTTGCACTCCAGGGCGACCCGGGACTCCAGGTTGTCCATTTGCATCTGCAGGCGCTTCAGGGTGAGGTCGTTTTCACGCGACTTCCTCTTGTAGGCGATGAGGACGAGGATGACGATGATGAGGAGCAGGCCTCCGCCGGCGGCGATGCTGACGATGGCGGGCAGGGTGAGCAGGCTGTCGGACATGATGTTGACGGCGCCGGGGGAAACGTGGAGACCACCTACTTGAACCTGGGGGGGGACAACAAACAGGCTTAATCACAAGTCATCTACGAGTACACCTTCCTGCAGAGACTGGTGAAAAATCCTAAAACACAAAGGTTAGATGCATAATTTACTCACATTTGAACAAATTATAATCAGTGGTTAAAAGATCATTCAAGTGGAGAAAATCCGATACAGTTTGACAAACAATCTTAAACAATTCTACAAGATCTGGCAGCCATTCTTAGACCATCTTGTTCAATTTGATGGAGATTTAGAGCAGCTATGAGACTCACATAGGCCACTCACCTCTTTTTTGATGTATTTTGTGTACTAGTGATGCATCAATACTTTTCATTGTCTTGAGTTGTATGCCCTGTTTGTTAGTTTTGTTTTATTTTATTTCAATTGACTCTTTTTTCTTTCTTTCTCTTTTCCTTTCATTTTGGCATAATTTCTTACTTACTCCTAGTACAGTGGTTCTTAACCTTATTGGAGGTACTGAACCCTGCAAGCTTCATCAGTGCATTCACCGAACCCTTCGTAATTGGACAAATAAAATATTATTTCTTCAAAACATAGGTATATATTTTGTTAGTGCACAAAATTAACCATGCATCAGGTGCACACAAAATCACTGTGTTCAAAGGACTAAACCAATAAACAGGAATTTCACACAAAAACATAAATAATATAATAAATAATATTTATTGCAAATCAATGTGACTTTTGCTGTTGCCTTTCAGATACAGCTTCAGAAATGCACGGCTTCACCTTGGCAAGTGCCACTCTCATATCATTTTCAGAACAAAGTCTGTTCCTTTTCTCAATTTTCATGTCTACCATCCTCGAAAAGTATTGCTCGCAAAAATAAGTTGTAACAAACGGTGTGAGTATCTCAAGGGTCACCAAAACATTGAGAGCGTTGTTGTTCTGAAGAGTTGCTGTTGAAGCTGGCTCTGCTGAATGACATACAATCACAACGGCCACAATCGACTACTGAGCGCACCAAGTTCCCTGCAGCACAGATATCAAAGCTAAGCAATGTGGCGTGATCAGCTGCAGCCAATGACGGCCAAGCGAAGTCTTGCCGAACCCCCGAGAGTGACTCACCGAACCCCTGGGGTTCGATCGAACCCAGGTTAAGAACCACTGTCCTAGTATTTGTCTGTATGTACTTAACTACCTGAAAAAAAACTAATAAACAAATTGAAAAAAAAAAAAAAAAGATCAGTCAAATGATAATTGATACACAGCAAAAGTCTTTTGAAAACAGAGGTAAATATTGTCTGGTGAAAATGATTCTGAGTGCAAACCTCAGAGGAAAACAAGTCTGAGATCCAATGAAGGAACAAGCAACAAGAAATAGATTGATCCTGGCAGAACATTTCGATAGCTCTAGGTTGACTGACGCCCTTTGACCCCCCCCCCCCCCCGTAGCTGAATGAATGATGAATCATTGCAAACTATAATTTAACGGACAACTATTATGAAGAATAAATCAAAAAACGCCACGGGGTGGGAGAGAAGTTTAGGCAGGTGGAGGCTAACGAAGACACAGACATGTACTCACCATGACTTTGTATTGCCCGGTGAGGTTGGGCGGCTCACACAGCAGCTGGCTCTCCGACACGGTGACCGAGCAGGGAGTCTCTCCAATCAGCACCGTGTAGTTAAGCTTCACCCCTCCCGGTGCTTGGGGAACCAGGTTTCTTCCCTGTGGGCATGAGGAGATGAACAGACGGGTGTGAAATTAGGAGGAAGATAAAAATCCTACAATTCTAAAAACCCCTGAAGCAAATATATCACCTGAATAAACTGTAAATTACACATTTGTGACATTTCTCACAATGAGTGGTATAGGAGCACCATGAAGCATCAAAATACGTTAAATATGGTTCTGTTGTGAATGCTTTTGCTGATATATTGAAGGTGACATATTATGCACTCAAAACAGGTCAATCTGAGGAGGGCTGCTTAGACAGGGTAAAAATTGTGCTGTTTTAAATGATCCTTGTGGTATTTTGACCAAAATATGTTTCAAAAATTTCATTAAGACCCCAATGAACCATATCAACTGCGGTAAAATGGGCATAATATGTCTCATTTAAGATATCCAAAGACACTGAAAAAAGGTCATCGTTTTTTAGCTAGTTAGCCAATGATAAAAAGTACACCATGTACTCCTAATGTTGTGAAACTGTATCGAGTGTCATGAACATTTTTATTTTGTTGCAGCTGAAGGTGAATGGACTTTAGTGCATGTGGATTTATGGGTACATGGTGTTATTTGGACCGTCTGGCTTCAGTGTACTTTACCTTGAGAATGATAGGGGAGCCAGGTTTCTGATCCAGGACTCCAGAGGAGCTGAGCGGCTCGAAGTACGGGTTGGGGAAGTAGAGGAGGTTGGTGTTGTTGTACACCAGCAGCGCCTGGACGTTGTTGAAGATGAAGCCGAACTCGTCGGCGTGCTTCACCGTCTCCAAACCCGGGAGGTATTCTGTCGTCAGGGATGGAGCCAGGCAGCTCATGCTCGTGGTGTTCAATACCTTACACACCTGAAGGAGAACAAACAGAAGAAAGTTTGTGAGAAAATCACCTTTTTTGAGACACTGACGTAGACGAGTTGCACACAAATACTAAACAAATCATGTGGTCCTGTCGTCCAGGAAAAGGCTCGGATGGTTTTTTTTTCTGACTCCAAACAAACCCCAAGTTTCCAGCTGATGCATTATAAAGCCCTTTGTTTAAGTGGGATTTTAACTGAAACTCACTGGGAACAACATGAACAGGGAGCTCACCCTCCTAATAACTGGAATTAAAAAAAATCCTCATTGTCTGTCGTTATTATCATTAGCCTCTTTATTGGGGAGGAAGCCTCTTCTAGAGGAAATTGCTGCCGAGGCTTCACTGGAAAACACTGGAGGACACGGAGGATGGAGGCATTGTTCCTCTGTTTCCTCAGGTAGCGATTGAGCTATGGCTCTTTTATTACTCCTCTCCAGTTCTCCCAGATGAGAGACCGGTCGTCCATCCATCCTCTGCAGCTCAGCTCTGGAGTGAAGGGGGGGTAAGGATTGATCGCTGCATAGCACTCTGCTCAGAGAGGTTTTTATCTCCTCTCTCTCCCTCCCAGCTCTCTCTCTCTTTCTCTCTCTCTCTCGCTCTCGCTCTCCCTCTGGGGAACAAACTTAATTAGAGGTAAACATCATCAAAGCTGCTGGGCGCCGGGGACGACCACACCCCCTACCTGTTGGTCTGCAGCCGGGGGAGATCGATGCAAACTCATTTTGTGCAGAATGCACCAATTGTGTTTTGCCAGCATGGTGCGAGGAGCTGGAAGGAGGGACCGGTCTCTTTATTTACTTTACTCTTGGATATAGATTGTAAGGTGTTTGTGTGTTTTCACCTCGTAGAGCAATGGACCTTAAGGTGAAAATAAATTCATGTAATGTGTTCATGATTTTAAGCTGCAACCACTGATTATTTCTTATTTATGATCCAGTCTGACCTGCCCTCACCTTTTGATTTAATATTTCGTTAACTAAATTATATAATAATAATAACATATAAACTAACCAGGGATAAATCCCCAAAAAGATAAGTCAGAGAGGAAAATAGAGAGTTTGATTCTGCGTGGACAGATTCATTTGCTGAAAAGTACCAAGCTGGGGATGAGCAAAAAAAAACATAGTTATTTATTTCAAAGTAGGCCTACACATGCCAATGTATTTTGTTCTCCTCTTCATAAGAGGTAAAAAAAAAAAAATGATTGCTGTCATTCCATAATTTAATAAATGCAACAAACTATAGTTTTTATATATATTGTATAACTATATATATAACCTTATAAGCCGTGTTTTCAAATATGCTTTGTGGATCCAGACAGATTTAATTTAATTTAAATGGGTGCAGAATGGCTATTTCGTTAGTAAAGGTTGCTGACCCTTGATATAGCAGCACATAACAAGAGCGGGATGATGAAAAAAATAGATGACACAACCAGGTAGGACTCCTGACACACTTTCACCAAGTTTAGTTCGGGTGAAATCACATCAACCACTGACAAAGTTGCAAGAAGCGATGAGAGTTTCCACCAGATTTCACAGGGGGCTTTACCAGGCGGCACAGGAGTGACTAATGAAATCTGAAGGTGTTTGAAACACCCAAACATACTCAATAACCAGTCAAGAAACGTGCGATCAGATTGTTGTTCACAGTTTACTAGAGAGGACGGTAAATGATTAATGATTTTTGTTTCCCACAACGTTTATACAGCATGTAGGAACACATCTGATTTGAATCCGCTCCTCTGATTGGTGCACGGGAAGCGAAGGGTCTGGTGGAGGATGTGAGTTCTCCGGCTGAGGGCTGCTCTCTTCCTGCCGGCAGCGTGACGTGTGGTAAAGAACCCAGATGCTCCGGCAGCTTCACGACTGTCACGTCGGAACAGCCAGGCATTAGCAAGTCAAGTACAGTTCTGAATACCATCTGCTCGGCCTGAAATGGATACTGTGGGTTGGTGGTGGTGGTGGTGGTGCTGTGTTTTTATTTATTTCTACTCCACTGTCCTCACTTTCTCTCTCTTAAATCCTCTCCTTCATTGAATCCTGTCGGGACGGAAAGCTGCTGCTATCACGCAAGAAGTTTCGCGAGGAAGGAGCGATGGGAAAATGGGACAACGTGGGATTTAATAAAGACAATGGTTTTTTGTTGGGGTTCCTCTGTGGGCGGAGCAATAGATGGCGAATGATACCTTTTGCATGACTTCTGCCTTTAAATAAATGGATTATAGGTTGTTTTTTAATATTCCATAGGTCATTCTACTGAAGGATTTATAAGGATTAACTAGATTTTGATTATTTCTTCCAGCTAAGCAGAAAGGCACGACATGCAGCCAACACGCCACGGACTCCAAACAACATTATTCATTTCTTTCTTTTATATCTAGCGCATCACAATAAAAGCACAGCTCTGTATATTGCCAACTGCAGAGTATACAATAGTACATCCTTTCCTTTAGGGCATGTGGAGAGGGAGGCAACACATTGTTCAGCATTGATAAAGTGAACTGAGGTCAACAGAGAGAGAAAATAATTGGAATCTTGGCCTCATCTGTCTTCTCTTCCCTGGCGCTGGATGGAACCAGGGTGTTTTAAGGCAGTAACACTCCAGCCCCTCTGGCGGAATACATTACTACGATCTACTGTGCTCGCTGCAGCCCACTCAACCATTCAAAGGTCTCTGGCCAGGGTGGAAGCGAGCGAGAGAGAGAGAGAGCGTCAGGGAGGAGTAAGGGAGAGAGAGAGGATGGCCTGGCTGTGGAGATGTGCGTAGGAGAAATGGGAAGAGGGGTCACTGAGCCAAAGGTCACCTGGAGGCTAACATTCGACAGCTAGTCTCCGGCTCTGGCTGTACTTTGTTTCATCCTCCACTCTCTCTATTTTCCCTTCCTGCCCTTCATTCCAAACAACTGCTAAAACTGGAATTAACTCTAATCTGTCCACACCAGGTCTGTGTGGTGTTTAAGCTGGTGCAAATCCAGTATTTTACTTTTAAAACAGATATTTCCTTTTTAATTTAACGAGTGCCTGTTTGTCTTTTGAAGTCGATACGAAAACTCTGAGACGTCAAAGAGGAAACAGCTCCGTCCCCCAGATGATTGAATGAGCCTCTCATCAAGCTGATACTGCTGTGATTACATGCACATGTATGACACCGCGACACGTGTAGAGTCTGAACACGTAAGTTAGTTTCGAGGCCACATTATCATTCCATCTCTGATCAAGGTGGATCCCATCTTAGCGTGTTCCCCCCGTGTCTGAGAGGGTTTCCTCCAGATGCTCCAGCTTCCACCCAATGAATGATAATATAATACAACTTAATACACTCCAGAATTTGTCCAGAAGTTTCTCTTTCACTTATGAAGAACTCAGCAGGACGTTCTCCGCTCAGACGCCTACAAGATGAAAACCTCAGAGGCATTTATCCCCAAAAGCTGTTACATCTTGTTGTCTTAGCAAACTGACATCTTCATCAGTGTTCTATTCATCCTGAGATATTCATATCATATTCATAACCTCCTGATGTACTCTCCCTCTGAAAATGATTCTGTGTTTTTCCTAGACAGATGACAGGAGAAACTCAGGCGATTGTCCGCAGCACCTGACTTGAACATTTGTGTCCTTTACACACAGCCGCTCCAAATAATGTCAGGAGATTATCGAGGGTTAAGTACATGTCGGAAAGCATCTTATATGTGAAGCCATGTGATAGGCTGAGGACTTGTCCAGGGTGAACCCCGCCTCTAAGCCTGTGATTGGCTCCTGCTCCCTTCCCCCTGCAACTCTCAAATCAGAAGCAGTACAAATAATAATAATGGATGGAAGGCCTTGATCAGCAGCATCCTCAGGGTTCCCACACAATAAGATTGATTGAACAGAGAGGAGCGTGATGTGCTGAACCCGACACTCGGTCCAGGCGCCTGAAGTGATGAAATCTCTCTGGGACAGAACAAATGTTAGGGAGCTTTTAAATAACCCGTTTAGCTTCAAAGATTATGACAAATGTTTCAATTTCGAACCTGGTGACAGATACAGAGCTTTTCACAAAGAAAATTGTCACACACACACACACACACCTTCTTTCACCGAATCTGTGCCGGCGACACAAGAGAAGGAAAGAAGAGAAGCAATTTAGTTTGAGACAGGGGATCATTTGAAGGCTGGCTGACAGACAGCAGCTCTTATTGCTGGAGGCTGTCCCGCTGTTTGCCTTCCTCCGGTGACAAAAGGTAAAAAGGGGGTAGACCGGAGGAAGAGTGGATGAAGTACGGGTAATTGTAACCATAGCATTTAACAGAAATTCATTCTCCGTGGCTGTGAGGGCAATCAGGACGGTGACATGAGCTGCTTTCTCACGCGGCGCTAGGTGGGGAGTGAGGAGAGACCCGGCCGGGTGGAGACGAACAATTCTGTCTCAAAGCCACGGGAACTGACAAATCAGACGGCAAATTTCACCTTCATCAGGTATTTCATTCTTTGGGTCGTGATGTGTACTTTACTGGAGAAACTCAAAAAAGGTCTTTCAGGAGAACTGTGTCCTCCTCGCGTACTGGAAACACACAGAGGGCCCGGAGCAAAGTTATATATTTGGCTGAGGAAGATTCACTAAGCAAGTCAGACACTTAAGGCCAATTTTAGACTACTTAGGTCAGGGGTGGGAAGATGTTCTCCGGAGGGGGAGGAAGCACGTTGGGACAAATCTGTGTCTCTTTCTGAAACCCAGATATGGCACAGAGGAAGTTTTCGTGTATGCGAGCACCTTTTTGAGTTTTATATTCCAGTGCCTTCCTGTCCTATGTGTATCTCAGCTTTGTAAATACAGCAGAATAACACAGGCCTCATGTATCTTTGCAAAAGTGAGAATTTACCATGTAACAAGATGAAATACAACTATCAAAAAATATTGATAAATAGTTATTTTACATGTCAAGATGTAGTTATGAGTATATAAGTGTTTGAAAATGTATTTATCATCAACTCCAGCTCTGAAACTAACTAAATGCTAATGAGTGATAATATAATAGAACATAAAACACACAGCCTGATTCCTCTCACTCTCTCTATCCTTTCTTTTCCCCTTCAGTCCATTCATCTGCCTTCCCCCCGACCAGGGAGAGGAAATCCAATCCTCTTAATTAAACATGGACCCCCAGGACATGGGCTCAAATGCAATTTGTAACGATCTCCCCCAGCCAAGACTTTGATTATAACACGGCCCTTTATGCTGACCAAAGCCGTCTGAAAGCAGTAAATCTCCCGTCCGAAGCCATTAGACGCCTCCAGAAACACCTTTGACACAACCTGGAGTTTGGACCCCCCCTCCCCAAACTCCTCTCTCCTCCAGTCTGCTCCCTTCCTGTAAATACACACATCTGTGTAACAACCGTGTGAAGTCTCTTGTTCAGGCTGCAGAAGAAGGAGGAGGGCTGGGAGCTGAGATTTAGCCCCGAACAAACTTGGGAGTAAACTCTTAATTAAATACAACACGCAGACCACTCTCACTGCCGGCTGCATTATTCAGACGCTAGCTGCAGCGCTTAAGACGACCGGGTTCAAGCGGAAGTTAGGGAAGCGTAGAGAGCTGGAGGGGCTGTTGGGAGAGACAGAACTCTTTTCTTCTCCTCCACCCAAGGCTAAACATCACTTATCTTGCTTGTATAGGAGGATTTAGAGAGTCAAGCAGGACCTAGTTAGCAGACATTACCCAGCGTGTGTATGTAGGAGCATTATTCTGGTGCACGTGCAGCACATATCTCTGAGGAGAAGACAGTGTAAAAAAGCTTCTTACGTTCACAGACTCCCGGCCGGAGTATTTGACTCGGATCCTGGGCTCCTGGACCACGTCCAGATTGGTTCCTGTGACCATGAGAGGGGTGTTGCCGCTGGGGAGAAAGACAAAGACGTGATTCAAGGGACAGGTTTGATCATCGTGTTTGTCAAAAGCCGTTGTAACCTCTTAAAAAGAACAGAAGGTAATATACAAAGAAATAATAGAACTACTATGTCCAACTAAACTTTGTAACTCTGATGTTCTACGCATCAAACGGACCCTCATCCTCAAATAATCGTTTTTGCAGCGGAGAATGATTAGACATGTTTTTTAAACCCACTTCACTTGCTGCAATCAGACGGTGCAGATTTGTGTTTGAAAGACCAAAGCGGCTCGAGCACATAAGGATGCAGCGGCGAATCCCAGGCTTCATAACGCAGCAGCACAAACAGAGCAGGAGGCAGGCTGCCGGGGGGGGGGGGTGCAGCCCTCCCTGCAGCTGTTTGGGCTGATGTTGACGTGTGTTGTGTTTGTTGTTGTGCCTGTCAGTGTGGGTGTGCTGAATATAGATGCACGGGACTGGAAATACTGTAATAACAAGTGCAGGATGGGCATGTGCTATCCGGCTGTGGGTTCATGCAGAGAACGGCTCTAGATGGACCTTGAAGTGTCCACACAGGCTCATTAAATTATATAATCAGCTACTGAGGAGATAAGACTGATGCTGCTCTTCCTCCACAATTACTTTTTAATCAAATTTTTATATATTCAGGGGAAACAAATTGAGAGCAAAGTCAGTGGTGCCCTGGAATTATTTATAGACAGATGACAAGAGAAGTGCGAGAAAAAAGACAAAGAGAGACAGTAACACACAAGTAAATATAATATGCTGTGAATAAAACAGATATATCAAGAAAAAATGGGTCAATCATCATACAGGAGGTTTGTCTTGTAAACGCTTATTCCACGAGGAGCAAGAAGTTGAATAAAGTTATTCCCAATATTTTAATTAGTTCAAATTTAGGGTGTGGGCAGCAGCATGTCAATAATAATCTGTATAACATTACTTGTACAATCTGAATTCTACTGTTAGAAAGGCACCTTAATCAACCCAAATTCTACTTTAAGCTTCTTAGTTTGTTCGTCAACATCAGTATGAAAAGATGATTTTACTCCTAAGCACACCCGGCTACTTATATTAACCAATATTTTATTTGCAAAGGTTAGAGGATGTTTGATTTGGATCTGATGAAAAGTACAATTTAACAATTTCAAATAACCCCCAAAAAACATTTTAAATTAGACAAATCTTTGTAGGTACTGGTGCTGATGTGTTTAATCTCATATGTTGTGTTATGCTTCAACCTGAATATTAGTCTGTATAAATTGTTTGTATGCGTAATTTTATATTAATGTTAGGTTCCCATTTTAAAAACTGGCCAGTGAAACATGTGAAAACGAGCCTGTCACTTTGCTGTTGATTCATGAGCAATGACCGTGTAAAATAAACACATAAATGAAAAAGAAATAAGTAAATCACTGGGTCATCAGCATAACCGTGAATGTAACGGTTACTTATTGGTAAAACATGACCATCTATGCACAAACAGAACAGGATAGGAAAGAGCTCTGTGGCACTCCATAAATAAACTTCTGAGAAAACAGAAGATTATGATGCAACTGACAGATGCCAGAGATCTGTCATTATGAGCATTTGTGTTACAACCAATAGATCCAGGAGTTATTATTATGATTTAATATACGATAAAAGTTGTGCAGCCTCACTATTACCCAGCTCCTTCTGTCTCCCGCATAAAAAAGCAGATTGTGAAAGAGTGGAAGAAAGAAGACTAATTTCCCGTCCATCTCCGTCCGTCTCCCCTTCGCTTCCAGCCTCTTCTTCCTCTGTGAGTCACACGTCTTCCGCAGCGTCCCCTTCCCTCCGTCTCTCAAGCCCACGCCATCTGCTGCGGACTCACACCTCTGATAGCACATTGTTCAGGCAAGCCGCTATCTCATTTCCATCCCTCTCCCCAGTTTAATTAGGATGGCGTGGTGCTTGTGCATCTATCTGCCAAAGACCTTCAACAGATGGATCAACACTGTAGATGATAGGAGAATGGAAAAGGAAATCCAAATCTCAACAGTGACCCTCCTCTCCAGTCTGGGGGCTGCGGCGCGTCGATCAGATCCAGACTAATTGGAAGAGAACTGAACACTAATTGAAATATTGACTCATGCCTGGTTGTTTCCACTGGCCTGGTCAGGCTGGAGCTTCATGCCTCCCGTGTACAAACACGGTGCTGTATAGGGTTCTGTGTGCGTTAGGACTTTACCTCATGATGCTCCAGTCTGGTTCCATGCGCTGCACCGTGGGGTCTTCGATGTACTCGAAGGTGAGGCTCTCTCTGATCTGAGCATGGTCCACGCCCACGCTGATCTGCACCGGGCCCAGGCCGGACAGCGAAGGGGCCGAGTAGCAAACTATCTCCGACATGGTCCGTCTACAGGTGAAGAAGAAGGGAATTAACTTCAGATTAAGAGTGTGGAATCAATGTATTAACTCACTGGATTTTCTTGACTATAGAGATGTTATTTTGATTACATGACAGCATCAACAAGGGACAAATTGAATGCATAACAGAGAAGTAATTTGTGGCACAAGCTCAAAACCACTGAGGCAGAAGAATCCCAACCTGCCATTCCCCAGGAAAAATATATAGTCTAGTCCCCTCCTTCTACATTGGGTCCATGTTCTTCCTGCCCACCCCCCTTGAATTTGTCCAAAATCATTAGCACAGGCGAGCTTGTAGTGGAACGGCCACCCCCCCGTCCTCCTCCCCCTCCCATGCCAGGAGAACACAAGCCAGTAATTAGCCCGGTATCTCATTAAAGCTGGCTTGACTCCGCTGCCTTACAGCGTGGCAGCGTGGCAGCGAGATGCCCACAGGAGCAGTGGAGAGTGGAATGAGAGGGGATGGTGGGATGAAACAGAGGGAAACTACAAAAGAGAATTAAGAAAAACAAGGGGTTACAGAAGAGATGAGCAGATTGATGGAGAGAATGAAGAAGCCACGGGAGGGGATGGAAGGGGGTGAAGCACCAGTTTTTTCTGGAAGCTGTTATTACAAGGTTTGATGCAGTAGGTCATCAAAAGCTTATTAAGATTTACATAAGTTTCTGACAGAGGGAGAGAGAGAGAGAGCGGCGTTCCCCCGCGGGGGATTTCTCACAAACACCGAGAGGAAAAAACACAAGAAAGCAACGGAAGATAGAAACTTAATGGGAGAAATATTTTCTTGTTTTTTTTCTTCCCCATATGCTCACAGCTTGTAATAAATCTAACTTCCTCTGACATGTAGCAGTTCAAACAAGTTAAACACAGACACAAAGGCAAAAATATATTTAATGCATAAAGATATTAGGGACAAGAGCTAATGTGACAGAAAACAGAATCAAGCGGACTATGAAATGTTCCTGCTGGTTTTTGTTTTTACACTTGTTTAGTTGTTTAATGAAGTCGACATCATTCAAGACAGTGAGCAGATTAGTTCCTCTTCCTATTAACCACATTACACTGTGATGCCCAAACTGTAAAACTGGGAAATTCTAATTTGTCTTCCATTTGCACTTCATTGAATATGAACATTTCACTTTTCACCTCGTGTTAATGTGCAAAATACAATAAATACAATCTCCACGCATGTCCCACCAAGCGGCTGTGTCAGGAAATTAAACTTGATGGGCTGCTACTAACACGTTTATGGGATAAATGACTGCAGGAGGAAAGTCTCACCCGAAGAACTCGCAGGTTTGGTTTCCAAACTGCACGTTGACGCTGCTGCCGGCGCCCAGGTTCTCTCCGATCACGGTGACTTTGGTGCCTCCAGACTCTGGACCCCGGCTGGGGGACAGACCTGTGACGGTGGGAGTCTGCAAAAGAAACAAAGGATGCAGAGATTTGCACTACTTTCTTTTTTTTTTTTTTATATATTCTTTTTATTGGTTTTTAACCATTTTATAGAACAAACATTAGAAAAACAGAACAGACAACAAAACAAACAGAACAACAACAAAAATCCCACCCCAAACTAACAATGAGCACTGCAGTATATATCCTTACACACATATATACATATATTTATATACACACATACCCATACATACATATATATATATATATACACACATACATACATACACACATACATCCGTGTATACACAAACATACATACATACACAATCAGCAGGATGACAGGAGATAGACAAGGGAAAAGCGTATATAAAATAAAAAGAATGAAACAAATAAAATAAAAGAGCAGTTAGGCCTCCCCTTCCAGAAAAAGAATATGAGTTATGGTTTCTGTAAGAATGAATGCACCGGTTGCACTACTTTCTAACAGAAATTAACTTTTTCCACATTTTGTTAATGTACAACTGGAAGGGACTTTTATTTAAATTTCCCCGGTGTGTGGATTAATAAAGTTTTATCTTATCTTATCTTAAAGAGGGGTTGAAGTGTCAGAGCAGAGTCATGGGGAAGAAATCACGAGATCCAAAAGTCAGAATAAAAGATGGATATTTAAGCTTCTCTGCGGTGTCTCCTGACGGCTTCACGTATTATCACAGATCCCCGGGATATTACAGTTATTCACATTGTGAGGCCGATGGCAGCAGAGTGAACAGAGGATGAAACCAGGAGCTCTTCCAGTCCCTGAGGCAGCGTCCTCCCATGTGTGTGTGTGAGGGAAGCATTTTAAAGACAGTCTGAAGATAACCAGGGTTTCCTGCCGTCACACAGGCGGACAGATGGAGAAGTATCCAAGCAGACAAGCCGTCATACTGACAAACACACGCGGCTCACACACATGGAATCTGACAAGCGCACACATGCTCATTCCTACGCTCACAAACATAACAGAACAATTAAAAAACAGCTAAATGCACGCTGTAATTTTACACTGCCTCCTTTGCCAAGTGCTCATGGTGCTGGCTCACGGGGAGTTTGGCTTTTTTTGAGGGAGGAATTTGAAGAACATTTCTGTAATAGTGTATTTTTTGTTTTGTTTAGATGGCCTTCAAATACAGGGGGATCGCAAGTGGTGCCAGTTCTGGGTTTTGCGTGATGAGTTCTCAGAGGAATTCCACCGCTGCGACACTGTGGTGAGGAGGAAGTAGCAGGGGATTTACAACGGAGCCGAGACTGCGTGGTGACAAACCCGCCAGAGTGTGACTTCCAGGATGCAGGCTAGAGCAGGTACCAGGGAAACAACAGTATGTAATGACTGGCTGCTGTTAATTGTTAAGGGATCATTAATTGTGAGGGTGTGAGAGAGTGCAAATGGGGAAAGTAGATTATCTGTTCGCCGCACAGATGATGTTCACCTGCCGTGTGGAGCGCTGCTTTCCAATTTACCAAGTTGTTTGTTTATCTGACTTTTATTTCTTTCCCGTGTCCTCGAAGCGAACGTCCAATCCTCTCTGACTGTGGTAACTTCCCCCTGTTTGTCAGAGCTATTGCTGTATTACCGGTTTTTAAAATACCAAAACGCTGTAAGAGCATTAAAAAATGAATCCTTAAAAAAACACTATGAGGCTATAACAACTAAGACTCACAACCAGGGACCTGCACACACCGGTGATGAGGAGCCTTCTACTGTTAGTGGAATATGAACTCATAGATCTCCAGACCATAAACACGTTAGATTCATGGCTCCAGGTTCAAAATTCACAGGTTCAGTCAATTTTGCATAATCCTTCTGACAAACAAACAAACACACGGATGAAAACACAACCTCCTTGTTGAAGGTAGTAACGCATTAGCACACACAGAGCCGCTTAATTACAATGTTTGTCGTCATGGCAACTCGCACATCGTTATTTGCCTTCGGGCGCACAAACAATAACTTCAGTACAAATTACTTTTAAAACACGGAATATTCAGATCCACTTAAATACTGCTCTTCAGTCGCACTCGTACTGAATACACAACACTTTCAGGGTGTCATATTAAATTCTATATATGAGTATGTAGAAGAATGTAGATATGTGCGGACGTACCACGAAGGAGAAGAGCTGTGAGGAGCGAGCCCGGAGCTCGGGTCGACACTCTCCAACGCACAACTGCACCGGACCAGGGCGGCTGTCGGGGGGGGCAACGTCCATCTCACACACAATCCTACAAAAGACACAGAACAATCCATTAACGTCCATACACACAATAAAGATGAGATCATAGACTGTATACGATAAAAGACAGTTCCCCAAAAGTGAAGCCAAATCGTCTCGATAGACCCCTGGTGGCTGGCAGCAGTATAGACCCCACCTTCTTCTTCTGTTGGTGGATGGGACAGGGACCAAACTATAAAGCCAAGATATATGTCAAGTAAATAAAAATTATAAATTATTGTCACTTTTATTTGTTTTAAATCACACTGATGTTTGTTCAAGTATAGAGAAAAGAAGTAAAAATACACAATTGGCAGCTTAGGCTGACTCGTGATTGGTCGAGAACATATCGGACCTTAATCACTACTGTGCAGAATCTTTCTATTTCTATTTCTGCAAAAGTAGGAGGTGGTGATATATAAAAGTTAATGTTTACTCTGGAAGAAAAATACTTTCATGAATGTTTGAGTCATTTATTAATTTAAATAAACTAAAGCTTGAACTTTCTCTCATGTGTTTGAATTCTGGACCAAACTTGGTGAAAAGTAATCAAAACTATATATATAAATAAAAATTATAAATAATTGTCCCTTTTATTTGTTTTAAATCACACTGACGTTTGTTCAAGTATAGAAAAAATAAATAAAATACATAATTGGCAGCTTAGACTGACTCGTGATTGGTCGAGCACATATCGGACCTTAATCACTACTGTGCAGAATCTTTCTATTTCTATTTCTGGACAAGTAGGAGGTGGTGATATATAAAAGGTAATGTTTAATCTGGACCAACAATAATTTCATGAATGTTTGAGTCATTTATTAATTTAAATAAACTAAAGCTTGAACTTTCTCTCATGTCTTTAAATTCTTGACCAAACTTGGTCAAAAGTATCAAAACTATATATATAAATAAAAATTATAAATAATTGTCCCTTTTATATGTTAAAATCACACTGATGTTTGTTCAAGTATAGAAAAAATAAATAAAATACATAATTGGCAGCTTAGACTGACTCGTGATTGGTTGAGCACATATCGGACATCAATCACTACTGTGCAGAATCTTTCTATTTCTATTTCTGCACAAGTAGGAGGTGGTGATATATAAAAGGTAATGTTGAATCTGGACGAACAATAATGTCATGAATGTTTGAGTCATTTATTAATTTAAATAAACTAAAGCTTGAACTTTCTCTTATGTGTTTGAATTCTTGACCAAACTTGGTGAAAAGTAATCAAAACACTTTGCCTGATATCGATTTATCTTCCGCTCTGAATGCAATCCGCTCCACTTGTCTCGCTCATTTCATTACGGGACACGTCGGGACAGACATCGACCAGGACCCCCTCAGTGACAGTCTTTAGATGAGACCAGCGCTCCTCCTCCTCCTCCTCCTCCTCCTCCTCCTCCTCTTTCCTCCTCCTCCTCCTCCTCAACACATCCAACCCGGACTGAAGTAAATTTCCCAGCAACGACCGGGCACCCGACCGAGCCGGTGCCGTGCCAACACGCCGCACCGAATGTAAATCACACGGCGGGATCAATACAGCTTTATCATAACGTGTGATCAGGCGTCACCCGGCGCCGCAGGTGACAACATCAAACGGCATAATAAAAAAAAGAGGACGTCTATTGATTGGTGGTGCCAGCGAGCAATAAAGCACAAGATGCGATCACAGCGTGGCGAGTGAGGGAGGGGGGGGGATGTGTCGTGAGGCAGATGGCGGCGGCGGCGGCGGCAGACAGGAGCGGGACAGATGAAGCAGAGCAGATGTATTGTTTCTCCGGCGTTGATCACCTGAATTACAACAAACGACTGTGGAGCCAGTCATTAAAACACAGCCGTCAATTTATTCTCCTCCTTTAAATCTTTTATTTTGCCTGAAAATTGTTATAAGCTGTGTATTCAGATATTAAATCTAAATTAAATGTAATCTCTGTGTTGCTTTTTAATATCCCTGTACAGCACCTAAGGGTTTTTGTCTGTGTTTGTTTGTTTGTCTGTTACTTTGCAGGATTACACAAATACTACCAGACGGATGACCATGCAAGGAAGGATGTGGTATTGGGTCAGGAACGAGCCCATTAGAAGTTCTATAACATTTTCTTTGATTCTTTGATGTAACTCATGGGATCAGGGGACTGATTTCTATATAAAAACTCAGTGAGTCAGTTTAAATGTGGTTTCATAAGGGGACTGTTGTGTTTCTCTGGGTTAAGGGAAATATCTTTTTCAAAATCCTACTATATTGCATCTTCACTTTTAAGACGCCACTTTCCCTCCGCAGAAAAACCCTTTTAAAACTTAAAAGTGATGAGGACTCAATCTGGTGACTATGAAAAATGCTTCAGAATATCATCAGCTCTCAGTGAGACGCGTCCCGGAACTCTGAAGAACACAAAAGTTTGGTCTTCTCTCTTCAAAGCAGGAATGTTTTTCACACACTCCTCTGAAGTAGAAACATAAAAGACGTATAAATATGTACGAGTGTGTTTTATCACCCCCCCCCCCCTTTTTGCCCAATTCAGTCATAGGATGCCTGGTGAATGAATTAAGCTTCAAACATGCATATAATGAACCTGGAGCCAATAAATAACCCCAAAGACTCGGAGGGAAAGTCCAGCTCTGACGACTCCAGCTGTCTTGAAGTTGGACTAAACAGGTCATAGGTTCCTTTTCTAATTTCGCTCATTCCATTATTTTTTTTTACATGCCACATAAATGAATCCCCTGGCTTGTCCCCAATTGGATTAAAGTGCTGTCAGATCAGTGCCCAGCTGACAAATCGTCCCCTTCAGCCAAGTGGCACATAGTGACTTTTAATTACAGCTGCCCAGTAAAGAGACTGCACTGTAAGTCATCGCCATTACTCATGAGCTCTGTGCTCTTCACACACAGCCACAAGTTGCCTGATATTGTAAAAGAATAACAGGCGTCGCGTGAGTCGCACTCGTGTGTGAACGGGAACATGTGTGCGACACGTGTATCGCGACACACAAACTGTGTGAGTTCCAGCGATGGCTCGGTGCTGAGCTGTTCTCTTTCCGAGGGCAGAAGTAGGTCAAGGAAAGAATCAGGGTTAAAGGCTCCTCTGAGAGCCATGCCAGGGATAGCCTGTGTGTGTGTGAGTGTGTGTGTGTGTGTGTGTGTGTGTGTGTGTGTGTGTGTCAGCGGAGACACTGTGCGTTCGCAGCTATTCATTCAAAACTTTGTTCTCCGAGTGTGAGTCAGTCGGGGGGGAAAGGAGAACATCACACATATATGTAGTTATGACACTGCATAAATTATTCAATTTTTTAGAAAATTACATAAGTGTACTACATCTGTGACGCTTAAAAACAAACCAAACTGTTTAAAAATCAGTTGAAAATTGAGCAAGTTATGGTTATTTAAAAAGTACAAACCACGACCAACACAATATTATGGGTGAGCGAGCTGACTGTAGCAAGATGGCCGCCATGTGGGGACGTTCGACTCCGTTGGCCGAGACATCTAACCTTGAATATATATAGATGTGTGTGTGTGTGTGTGTGTGTGTGTGTGTGTGTGTGTGTGTCAGCGGAGAGACAGTGTGTTCGCAGCTATTTATTCAAAACTTTGTTCTCTGAGTGTGAGTCAGTCGGGGGGGAAAGGAGAACATCACACCAACTGAGATACAAGACAACTGTTCTAAGCATTTGTCTAAAAATTGTGTAATTATTTCACATATAGTCGCTGCAAAATGAGTATTTTCCAGAAGTGTTATAGCACCTTTAGAATTTTCTTGCATTATTTCGAATCTTAATTAAGTGCTGATGTGATTACACTGTAATGCATGTTTATCAGCACGTTTGTGCATCTTTGCTTCTCCTTCGCGGGACCTGCACCACCTGAGGAGGTCCACCCCCCCCCCCCACGTCTCGCCGAGCGGCCGCCGGGCGAAGCAGCGAATCACGAGGCCACGTTTCATTAGTTCAGGTCGAGCGGGACCGACTCTAACGTGATGTATGCACAGCGTGGGACCATTAGGGAAGTAAACAGAAGTAAACACACACAGCTGTTGTGAGCGAGTTGCTGACTACACGAGCTGCGGAGTCTGTTTGGACCTGCTCTAGGATCCAGGTTCCAGGGGGGGGGCAGCTTTAATGTCACAATATACGGATCAAAGTTTGCTGTGAGCTGTTTTACCCCATTCATAATATATGAAAACCACAGTTTACATACACATCCAATGATTTGTTTTATGTTTTTATGCTGAGCTTCCTATAATTGTATTGTTTACAAAATGGGATAATTAGATTTTAAAAAGAACATGTTGTATTGTGAACGCTGCAAGAGGAACCTTCAGTCTAAAATGAATCTAATCTAATAAAATGAACTAAATGTATACATTTTCAAATAACTGCATTTAGTGAATATTGGGTAATTTTCAATCGCAGTTGTTTGACTCCTGTTTGTGTCACTTACTGTTCAGTCTAAAATGAATCTAATATAATAAAATTAACGACATATATACATTTTCAAACAATTGCATTTAGTGAATATTGTGTTATTTTCAATCGCAGTTGATTGCCTCCTGTTTGTGTGACTTACTGTTTCGGTCTAAAATGAATCTAATCTAATTAAATGAACTGAATATATACATTTTCAAATAACTGCATTTAGTGAATATTGGGTAATTTTCAAATGCGGTTGTTTGACTCCTGTTTGTGTGACTTACTGTTCGGCGATGATGTATCTAATATAATAAAATTAACGACATATATACATTTTCAAACAATTGCATTTAGTGAATATTGTGTTATTTTCAATCGCAGTTGTTTGACTCCTGTTCTTGTCACTTACTGTTCAGTCTAAAATGTATCTAATCTAATAAAATTAACGAAATATATACATTTTCAAATAACTGCATTACGTGAATATTGTGTAATTTTCAGTCCTGTTTGTGTGACTTACTGCTCGGCGATGATGTAGCCCTCCTCCACGGGGGTGCACCTCACCCCTGCCACCTCCACGTTGCCCACCATGTCCGAGAAGGCCAGACCCAGGTTGGTGCCGTGGATGGTCACCCGCGTGCCTCCCTCGGGGGGGCCGGCCACTGGGGTCACCTGCAGGGGGCGAAAAAACAACAAATGGTCAAGGGAAAAAAGTTGCAGAGTGACATTAAAGGACGTGTCTGCAGCTTCAGTTATAGAACCGGTTGTGTAGAAATTAAAAACGCACACAGGTCTCCCTGGACGCTCAAGGGCAAGGATGCTCTTTCGGTCCAGGTGGCTGTAAAAGCAATTAAGTGCACCCCCCATGCCTTCATCAGAAGAGTGTCAGAACGAGCCATGAGTCCTTGTGCCGGGAGCGTGTTCACATCACACCAGTCGCTGATGGCACATGCGTTGTTACTCTTTCTGGTTAAATGTATCGTCAGTTTCATACAATCCCATGAAAACCACACTTTTAAATTAACTTTTTTTAGGAGCGTGCCTATGTTCCCACAGCACTATGTTCCCACAGCCCTGTTCCCACAGCCCTATGTTCCCACAGCCCTATGTTCCCACAGCCCTATGTTCCCACAGCCCTGTTCCCACAGCCCTATGTTCCCACAGCCCTATGTTCCCACAGCCTTATGTTCCCACATTTCTAATATTCATTACAAAATTAGGCCCTATGTTCCTACAGTTCCCACATTTCTACCCCTGCCTGGTAGTTTAGGGTTCACCATTACATAGCTGGTGAACCCTAACCCTAAACTCTCTTGAGCTCAACACCGCTAACCCTAACCCTAACCCATTCCGTTGCTGGTGAACCCTAACCCTAACCCCTAAACCCCCCTTGAGCTCAACACTGCTAACCCTAACCCTAACCCTAACCCATTCCGTAGCTGGTGAACCCTAACCCTAACCGTAACCCATTCCGTAGCTGTTGAACCCTAACCCTAAACCCCCCTTGAGCTCAACACTGCTAACCCTAACCCTAATTTTCAGAAAAATCTAGAAATGTGGAAACATAGGGCTGTGGGAACTTCGGGACTAGTTTTTCAAAATAAATCTGGGTACATAGGTCTTTTGGAACATAGGTCCTAATTTTCAAAATTGGCTTCCAAGGGCTGACCCCCTATTTTTTGTCTTCCATTTCTCCCTGTTGACTACACAACTTGATTTGAAGAAAACCCAACAATTAAAACCTGGGTTGTTAGCGTTCTGGATTCGTCTGCACCAAATCTTCTGCTGTTGCCATGGATAGTAAATCTAACAAGGGGCCATATTAATGCTAAGTGCAGACCACCTATTCAATAAATACAATATGGCTGCCCAGCACGACCTTGGCACAGGGTGGCACGCTGCCGTCTGTGCTGCAGAGCCCCCCCCCCCCGCTGAGGCTCCCGACCTGGCCATGGTCCAGCCCTTCCACAGAGGAGAAGAGGAGGAGGAGGAGGAGGAGGAGGAAGAGGGGAGTAGAGAGGGAAAGTGGAGGGATACAAAGGCAGTGGTGGACAGAGAGATAACGCAGAGGGCTGAAGGGAGGAGATAACAATCACTATGAGGGGATAAAACCAACCTGCGCCCACTTACTGAGCTGCAAAGTGCCATGTGACGCGGGAGGTTCCAATGCTCTGATGGGTGCCGGGGGTACCGCACCCATCAGAGCATTGCAACCCCCCCAACCCCCCTCCTCCCTCATGGGACAGCGGCATTGTAATCTAGATTCATTGGACATTAATTGCTCTGGATGTAAAGTAAGTGTGTCACTGCACTGCCGGAGGGGTCTGCATACATGAATCTTTTAGCACTGCTCGGGCTTTAAAACATAAAGGCTAAATATATCCATGTCAGGCAGTGGCGGCAGCTATCGGAGTAGACTTGGCGAGGGTTACATAAGCGATGTAAGGGGCCGGAGAGAGAAGGAGACAGGAGAGGAGGAGGAGGAGGAGCTACAACAGGATGATAAAAATAGAAAGGGAACGGGAGAGCGGAGGAGATGGGATGAGCGGCTGCCAATCGGATCAGCCTGATCAGCCGTGATGGATGACAGGTGAGGCAGCGGCAGGGACGGGACAGCGGCGCGGTATCGCAGGCGGGTCGGGCTACAGGCTCCTCCTTCTTTGACCCCGGGGGGCGAAACAGAACCCGTCCCACACTGGACCGAGCACCAGAATCCAGTCTAATCCAGTGCATGAAACCCATTGGACTGAGCTCCCTGTTGGCACTTACAGACATAGATATATATAAAGACTAGATGTCTCGTTTGACGGAGCCGGACGTCCGCACATGGCGGCCATCTTGCCAAAGGCAGCTCGCTCACCCATAACATTGTGTTGTAGTGGTACTTACTTTTTAAATAACCATAACTTGCTCAATTTTCAACCGATTTTTAAACGGCTTGGTTTGTTATAAACGTCAGAGATGTAGTTATGACACTGCATGAATTATTCAATTTTTTAGAAAAGAACATAATTATTCATACGTACGCAGTGTCATATCTACATCTCTGACGTTTATAACAAACCAAGCCGTTTAAAAATCGGTTGAAAATTGAGCAAGTTATGGTTATTTACCAACACAATGTTATGGGTGAGCGAGCTGCCTTTGGCAAGATGGCCACCATGTGCGGACGTTCGACTCCGTTGGCCGGCAACGCAGGCGAGACATCTAGTCTTTATATATATCTATGGTTACAGAGCCTGGATTCATCAGTGGATCACAGGAGAACCTTCACTTTCAAAGCCACCGATGTCCCGGAGGCGTGAGAGAAGTGTCCCTTATGTCCCTGTCTCTATTCCTTCTACACAGGCAAAGGGACTCAATCTATAGAGCAGCCTCCTTGTCCATGACACTGGTTTAACTCTGTGAGTCAACCTGATCCTGATGACCTTTACAAACCAGAGGGAAGCTACTGCACTGTAGATCATCCTCAGAGGGGTGGAGCGACGTCTTTACATTTCAACTCCACATCCTCCTCTTTGCATCCCGTCTTTTGCCTTCTGTCTTTCATCATTTTGTCTCCCTCCGGCGAGGTGACACATCCTCCTTCCTCCCAACAGCCCGCTCGCTTGTTTGTCTCACTTGACGTTCGGAGGAAGGAGGAAGCACACACCCGGCCGCCCTTGCTCTCCCACCCCGTGCCGCCATGCCATGCTCGCTGTGTAATCCTTTTAGGCGCCGTGCCGCTGCCCGCCTGGCATTGTCACACTGTCAATAGAGGGTAATTCCCAGCAAACAGCCAGTGCAGCTTGCACGAGGCACGCTTGTACTCTCTCTAGCATAATCTATCTCGCTGCAGCTCAGAGGATCAGAGCGTCGGCCATTTAACACCACATTTTCCTCGAGGCATTCTGCAGGGGTTTCTGCAATAACCATAAAATAAAATACTAAAGAGGGGGGCGCGATAAGCTGAGGCAGAAACTTCCAGGAGAGAAAGGGTCTCTGTTCAGAAGATAATCTGCTGGTCTGACCAACAGAAAGGAAAGTGTGGCGGCTGCTCCCAGTGAAACAGCCTGGGGACGTCTGTCAGTTTGGTGTTGACTTATTCAGCTGAAGTAATGGTGGGGAAAGTTGTGCTGATGCGGCCGAGGCGAAACTCAGCTCGGGCCCATGCTGCCTTCAGGCTGTGCAAGCCTAGCATGTCACTGGAGCTCCAGGAGCTGACCGAGCCCAATGACATCCAGACGACTCAGCGTCAATGACGTTTCATCATCCCGTCTACTAAAGTACAACATCAGCATTTTTCACTCTTCATCCTTAATTTACACATTTATAACAAGAGGATTTTGTCCCCTCCAGAATTACACCGAGCAACAGTTCAATCAATCAACCAATCAAATTTTATTTGTATAGCCCATATTCACAAATCACAATTTGTCTCATAGGGCTTTAACATGGTGAGACATCCTCTGTCCTTAACCCTCAACAAGAGTCAGGAAAAACTACTAAAAACCCTTTTAACAGGTAAAAATACGTAGAAACCTCAGAGAGACAGGTGAGGATCCGTCTCCCAGGACGGACAGAAGTGCAATAGATGTCAAGTGTAGGAAAACATCATCAAGATTAAAGTTTTCTAGCAGCATTGATAGGGTAAACATTTTGAAGGATAACTTCAATACTATATGTCAAGCAGTCCGGCAGTCTCTGGTCAGCAACCAGCAAGATCATGATCCACCATCAAGATCAGATCCACTTTAGTCCACAGTCACAGTTGATGTGTTTCCCTTCTCGCCATCGTCGGATATTCTGCTTTTCAAACAAATAATAAAGCCCTTGATACAATTTAGGCGCTTGCAGATAATCTCTTTGTCTTTGGACTGTGCTCAGACTCATTTCAGTGTGTCACATTTAATTGTGAGCAGCATTTAATGGGCTTGATTAAAGCGCCGCTGATCACTTGTTCCTGAACAAACTACATCCTAAATACTTTATGGGGTCTTAAATGCCGTGTAGTTGGCCAAGAGATATGGGCGGTGATGAAAAAGGGAGTTTTTAGTGCGTAAAGAAAGGAGCGAACACGAGAGACAGGATCGTGGGTCGGAGGTGATTTACTCACTGATGCTGTGTTTTGTCAACAGGCCACGTTTAAGTATTGCAAAGGTGTATCTACATGAACGTGTGGGGTTTAGCAGCATCACACTGAATGTTCCCTGACGCAAGATGCATTTTGCAGTGCAACATTTTGCTCTTTCTTCTCCTGGCTGGTTCGATGAAGGGTAGCACACGGTGTACAGCAGATCTCTCCGGGTTTCGGCGGTGAGGAGAGTTTAGTCGTACTCTAACACTGACTGACAGGCCCACCGTCCCCGTGGTGTTGAGAATATCAACAATAAGCTTGCGTACGGTGCGTGAAGGAGAAGAGAGGAATCCTGCGGCAACAGCTGGATCTGCTGGATCCGCTCGGCTGTCACCGGGAGGCAGAGAATCCCGTTCTCTCTACAGTTAACTCGTTCGCCAGCCGCGGCCAAAGCCTATCGAGGAGAAGCCTTTCATATGCTCATCCAACTCCCAGCTTCATTTGATGTGGTTCCCCGTGCTGTTAGCAGGGGCTTTACATCTCTTCAATATTAATGGCCGACGGTGGGAGGCACCGTGGCACTTAATAGAAACATTAATTATTCAAGAGGCCTGTCTTTTGGTAGGCACATCTACTAATGTGCTAGTATGTATACAAATCAACTTGTGATGGGGGCTTTGGTGCATACAATCAAAACCCAAATTTATTAATAAATTCAGCCCACCAGGGGGGAAGTCTGCTTCTTAAAGAAAATGTAATCACAGGGAGACGAAGGGGGCGGGGGGGAGTTGGGGGGGCGGCAAGGCACAAACCAACGCTGACTTAACCGCCAATGAGGAGGAGGAGCATCGGTGAGTCTGTGAGTGAAGTCAGTGCTCATGTGAATTCATTCAGAGATGCCTACAAACAGACTTGAGATCAGACAGTGGCTCCATCACCCGTTCTCCCCCCCCACACACACACACACTTTCATTCCTCCCTCCGTCTCACGGTTCAGTTCCTTCGCTCCGTCCTTTTCTTCTCAGCCTTACCTCACTTTACCTCCCTCCAACCCTCCCCACTCGCCGTTACAATCTTCCCATTATCCAGCTGTCAGACGTACAGGAAGCATTAACCCAGTAACACATCAGTAGCTGTGGAATCATTTCTAATAAATGCACGTGTGTATACATTCCATCTCTCCCTCCACCTGTAAATCAGTGGGAGTTTTTCTACATTTCCCCGGATGCCTTCTTGACAGCTCCCCTGCAAACTTGTTGAATCGACCCGTGGCTCATTCACTGTGTGTGGTTGTAAAGAGGTTTGGCTATAAGTTGTTTCCTCTCGGGGGAAACGTCTCTACCTCAGAACACAAGGTCCTGCAGCAACTGTAGGTCGGTAAATTGGCTTCTCTTGGCCTTGGATAGACAGTTATTATTTTTGCCTGATTGCTGTAAATCCTTATTCTACGATTCTCTGTTGATATTTGAAACAACAGATTTATTGGTGCTGTACCTGTGAAAATATCTTAAAGTGACAGCTTGTTTGCTAAAAAAAAAGACCATGAGTCAAATTCGCCTCAACACTGGACAAGAGATGAATCTAAAATACTCATACACGTATCGTATAAAAACGAGCGACATTTAAAGTTAATACAGTTTCTCTCTGTTATTGCAGTTTACGTCTTTTGCTGAATTCCTTTTCTTAAATCTCCTTGTTTTTTGCCTCTTGAAAGTGGAAGATCTTTACAAACATTAATGAGCCTGGCTGTGCTGGTGCTGGCCTTGGCCTGGTGATCATAACCGGGAAGAGAATCAGGTACGTTCTTCGGGATTTCCCATTTTAATGTGCCGTAAAATGACAAACTGAAAGTATAATGCAGTTGATGGGTGAGAGATGGTGATATACAGAGTCACACAGGGAGGACAGAGCAGTAGGGGTAAGAGCGATGGACGGAGAGGGATAGAGAGGCAGGTTTTCCGGCTTATCTGCGTACAGTATGGCAAATCAATTAACCAAGTTGATAACTTCTCTTTTTAATTGGCTGGAGTAAGATGTGAGCCTGCTGCTGCTGCTGCTGCTGCGGAGGAGTGGAGGGGTCTGGTTGGTTACCCACAATGCAGTGGTGCGTTACCGAGCCTAATTAAATAGCAGATCCTCCTGGCCCGACTCCCCGGGGACAGCGAATCCACCGGGGGGGAACAAGCAAAGGCCTGAATAAGCAAAGGGCCGACTCATGCCAAAACAAACAAGCACTTCCAGGTCACGACCCCGGTGTTGACGAGGTGAAGGGGGGGGGGGGTGCATCCAGCTGTTGGGTTGTGTTGTTGCACAATGTAGACACTGTACACACACACACCTGCTTGTCGTCTTTATGAATCGCAAGATGTTAAAACGATCTTAGTCGCTACAGTAGGTACAATCTTATTAATGTACTTATTCAGAGGGTTTTCTCCTCTTTGTTCAGATTATTTGTTATATGTTTTTTTCTTTTTACAGATTTATTGCTGCCAACGATACTTTCAAAATGCTGGAATAACCTTGTGAGAAGACAAAAGACATTCAAGTCTATGAGCAGGCGTTTGTGCGCACTGCACCTAGCCACAAAGAGAAGGCAGATGTCAAAGAGACAGGCCTTTAAAACTGTGTGTGTGTCTGTGCTCTGTGTGTGTGTGTGTGTGTGTGTGTGTGTGTGTGTGTGTGTGTGTGTGTGTGTGTGCCCTTGAACAAACCCTGAGGGTGAAAAGAACTCACATGAATAAGCTGCTGTGAGCACAACACAACACTTCCACACACACACACACACAGGTACATCACACACTGTGGACCACGTACTTTCCTTTTTTTTTCTCCTGAGCTAAAACAGCACTTGCTCTTTAAATTAGCGGAACAGATACAGGATGAAAAGGACAAAACAAAAAGAGAGAGAGAGCGAAGCCGAACATCGTACAGATCTGAATGCATCAGGTGAAGCTCTCTCCCCGGGGGGTGCGGCTTCAAGGCTCCTGCTCATCGAGTCCAGAGCCAAAACCAAACAGAGAAGAGCGGCAGAGCTTCTTCTCATGGAAACACCTCTCCATGCAAATCAGGCATTTCATTGTCAAGAGTCTGTAAATAATCTGAGTCAAGTGAGCAGTTGAGATTTAGAGAATACGAAGCAGGGCGAGTTAAAATTCCGAGGAGAGTCCCAGAGACCAAACAGAAGCATTAGTCTCCCGTGTGAAGATCTGCGTGGGCAGGCAGGGACGGACAAACCAAGGGGGATTGTGGGTACTGACCTCGGTGATGCGTGGGTTGGTGCACTTGACGTTCTTGGTGGACAGGTTGAGCCAGCGGGTGGTGTAGGGGTTGATGGGGGGGCAGTGGTGCCGCAGGGTGCACTTCCCCTCCCCGCTGCACCAGCCGCACTGGAACTTCCTCTGCGCCTTCAGACACACGCCGCAGCTGTCCCGCTGGGCCGCGCACTTGTAGAGGTGCACTGTGGGTAAACAGGAAGTGGTGAGGACACACAGGGAACGCACGCAACAACATGAAAATACCAAGAATTTGGAGGGTATTTTTTTTTTTTTATCTTTTATGAGCTGCTGTGAGTAAAATATCCCCACAGGCCCTTTCCTTCTTTTACTTTCTTTTTTATCTCCAATAACACATATTTTAAAACGCTTGTGATTAACATCCAATAAAGACAGAAAAGCCCACACGCTTGTTTGAACTCAGCCGAGAAAAGACAATGCATGAGTTCAGAAAGAGTTCAGGGAAACAATGGAGCGTTGCCTTCGTCCATCTTCATCCCGGCACATTGTTGTGAGCAGCATCTTGCTCTTACCTTGGATATTCTCCGGGTTATCAATAATGAAGTTGCCGTTCCACACCACTGAGAAATCCACAGGCAGCTCACTGATTTTCATTCCCTCGTACAGATACTGGAGGCAAGAGATAGAGAGATGGCGGTGAGGGTGGAAACGAGACCAGAGGAGAGGACAGGTTTAATGAGAGGTTCGGGGGTTGTAATCCCCACGAGTCCTTGCAGATGCGGCAGTGTGTCCTTCCAACGTTACCACAAACTTACATCATCTTATCATCACAGAGCTGACAAAGAGACGGGAGCAGCAGGCAGCGGCTGCAGCTTCTCTTAAGAGATGCTGTCCTTAACTGCCTCCTGTGCCCTTAATTCCAGGCTGACTTTCATTGTTCGAGTCTGTGATTGTGTGTTTGTGTGATTGTGTGTTTGTGTGTGAGAGAGAGAGAGAGAGAGAGAGAAAGAGGCAAAGAGGAAAATGTGTATATCTGTGATTCCACTGAGAATAAAAACGCTACAGTCGAGTCCTAAGCAATAACCGAAGATTCATTTACTGTCTTTATACATCTACTCATTCCAGAGATCTCTAGAATCGTTGGATTTGGTCCATCAGCCTAAATCTCTAGTCTTGTATTTTAAGTTTTACTCTTATATGTTTTTCAATACACTTCCATCTGCTGTTCCATAATTCTGTCAGTCAAGAGCCACCCAACCTACCGAGCTGTTCTGGCACTGCACGCTGGAGCTGTTGAAGCGGAGGGCGGTGACCCGGTGGCTGACCCCCTGGATGTGGAGGACGCACTCGTAGCCGCGCTGGCCGGACTGCGGCTGGGGCAGGTTCCTGGCCTTCAGGGTGATGGGCTTCACCTCGCCCACCGGGATCAGAATCTCCTCCGAGCGCACCAGCTGGGGACAGTCCTGACGGGAACAGGGGCAGAGAGAAGGTGTCAGCGCCAACGAATCTCATTTATTCATCCAGCGCTTTCAGGTTTTCTAGCAAGATGAGAGGAACAACTCTACAGGAAGGTCAAGAATAGAAAATCTGATAAATATGAAGCACTATAAGTGAGTTAGAATCTAAAAGAGAATCCTGTGACCTCAGATAGAGAAAATTCTATTAAGCTATTTTCGGTGAATATAGCACCAACTCAATATTACATTACATTACATTTCATTTAGCTGACGCTTTTATCCAAAGCGACTTACAATAAGTGCATTCAACCCTGAGGGTACAAACCAAGAACAACAAGAATCAAGACAGTACAATTTCTTCGAAATAAAGCAAAACTACAAAGTGCTATAAGTAAGTGCCATTTTAGCGCTACCAAAGTGTTAGTTTGAAAAGTGGTTAGTTTTTTTTATACTGTACAGGGTACATTCCAGACTGTAAAGTATTCTACACAGAAACCCAACAGTTCCCACAATGAGCAAGTACTTTGGACAGTGGAGAGAGAAAAAGACCTTCTTCAATAGGAGCAGAAACCTTGAAGACTCAGGGTGGGCGGCCATCTGCCACTTTAGGGTTGAAAAGAGAGAGGTCAACTCTCTCAGTGTTAGGATGTCAAAGAACATCTATATCGAGATAACTATCACAGCAGTATCACACATAGGCTTTGGTTGGAGAAGCCTTTTACGTCCAATGATCCTGAGCCTGAGTCCTAATGAAACATCCCCTCCTAGTGCTCAGTGACAGGGGGAGACATAGACCTTATCAGAGCGGTGGAACAAGAAGGAACTGCAAATTTAAAGTAATACACATCGTGGTCGCTCCTGTAGATTCTGTATTACTAAAGTAAATCAGAATAGAGGAGTACACACAGAAGTACTACATGTGCCAATAGCCAAGGACAAATGGAAACCTAGACTCAGAGGCATATTTCAAACCTTTTTTGTGTCCACCAGACATGATTGACTCGGTCAGAGCGATCTGGTGTCACCGTGAAGACAAACCGAGCTCAGAGATAACAGACTGTTAATTGCTACTGCAGAGAACAAGAGCTCTGAGTGAGAAATGCCAGTTTCGGAAATAGAGGAGCTTATAGATGTCTGTCTTTTTGAAGACGTGCCCCGAGGCTGACACAGAGCCGGAGCACGGAGCCGGAGCACAGAGCTGGATGCAGGCAGGAGCAAATAGAGAGAGAGGGGATGTGAAGAAGAGAGAGAACGAGAGAGAGAGAAAGAAAAGCGGAAAACATGGGACAGAAGGAGAGAAAGTCACTTGTTTATGCGTGTGTGTGTGTGTGTTTTCCACCGACCTCTGAGGCGTTGACCCGGCCCTCCTGGAAGGAACAGCTGGAGGGGTCGTGGGTGCACAAGTTGCGGTACTTGCACCAGTGGCAGCGGAAGGCGCTGTTCACACATGACAGGCACCTGCACAGACACACACACACACATATGTCAGGGGGGAGTCGGGAATAAGGGGGGTGGGGGGGTGACACAGGAGGAAATGAGTTCAGCTCCCAAGTGGGCGCCTGCTGCTGTTGTGCCCTTGGAGTTGGCACAAAACCTAATCGCTCCCGGGCCAAGTTCTCCCTGTGTATATTTTGTCGGGACATATATTAAAACTGTGTCACGTGTGAACGGGAAGTCGGAGGTCGGACTTTAGCCTCGGATCCAGGATCGGATGGAGAAGGAGAAGGAGGAGAACAAATCCGACCTTGACACAGCTTGATCCTGCAGTTACCATCAGTCCCTTATTGTTGGAGTGTCACTGTAACTACCTGCCATTAGGTGTGTGTGCACTTTTTTATGCACAATGAATAAATGTGTTACTATCAAGGTAAGTATTAATACCATAGTGCAAAAATACTAACATCGTAGCCTTATTAATGCAAATTATTATTACATACAACGTTATTGGATTATTGTTACAAACATATTCACATGTAAACAGCATTTTGATGTCATTTGTGAAAGTGTGGAGCTTTTTTAAATGGTGATTTCTGCATAAAAAAATATATTTCCGGTTCATATAGTAAGGTAGACACACAGATGTCTTTTTTCTTTTCTTTTTTGTCCTGTCCTTTTTGTTTCATCTGTTGTGTTGATGCAGGGCATTGCTTGTTTACTTGCTATTCTTTTTTGTCATTAGTCTTTTTTGTCAGGGATTACTTTTTTCACCTTGTGTAAAAAACAAAGGAAACATAACTGTTAATTTCTCTGTTATGTGACTGGTTTCCCAATTAACATATTTGAAACAATATAGTAAGGTAGGAATATAAAGTTAAGTGCAGGACTTTACTTTCCATCACTGAACTCATCACATGTCATCACGAAGCGCTGTTTACTACACTGTGTGTGTATTCATGAGCAGTTGTTCGGGGGGGCGTATTGTCGTCTCTCTGGGTTCTGCCTCTCCCTTTCTCCCCCTGAGTTACGGTTGTGTTCTGCATGTTTGCTTAAAGTGAAATACGCATCGCTGCAAACGCATGGGAGGGATCTCCGGCAAGCACGCTGATTCAGAGGAGTGCGGCGGATTCACCTTCAGGCAAATCGTGTGCAAGCGGAGAGAGAGAGTTGTGCACATCCTCTGTGTGTGTTTGTGTGCGTCGTCGCTGCTGGTGCAAGCATGTTTGTCGCCGGCCATTAACTGAGCTGATGTGGGAGTCGGTAATTGCTTTTCGTGCACCACTCACAAGGGTTTTCACACAGCAGACAGCAGCATGAAGCTGTAGGGCAGCGTGTGCTTCTGCTGTCATGTCTGTCTGAGTCTGAGGAGAAAAACACCGCCTGCTTTCATCCGGCGAAATTGACAACGTCTGTAACATTTTGTTCTAATGTTCGAGGGGACAGTGAAAGGATAATATGACGCGTGACGGCTCCTGCTGTAGCATCGCCGCTGTGAAACTCTCACTCTGCATTCAGTGATGCTCCCGAGTCGGATCCGGCACAAACAGAACCTGCCACAGTGGAGCGAAGCGAGCAAATAGCAAAGGCACCGCTGACACTGAGATCTCCAGTCCGGGGATTCAGGTCGACATCAGTCAGTCAGGGACGGACGTGGCGTTAAGACGAGCATGAAATCCCCCCCGAGGTCCTGCTGGGCAGAGAGTAATGTGTCCTGCGCCGTGGGATGTTGGAGGAGAGCTCAGAAACCTTCTGTGACCGAGCTCGGGCAGCGGCCACAGATCGGATGACGTTGGACTGAACAGGGACCGGCTTGGGTTGAGGACAAATAGAAACTAATTCCCAGAGCATTGATCCAGTGGGTTTGAGCAGCAGGTCCGGGAGCTTTGTTTTTGTTAATTAAAAGAGAATGAACGGACTAAAGAGAGACACTCACAGCTGGTGGACGCTGCAGTTGTAGAACTTGACCTCGGTGCTGATCAGCATCTGACCCGTCTCTTTAGAATTCAGCCTCAGCTCAACGCCCGACCAATCTGAAAGAGAGGAGACGTATGTTAAACACTCAGAACATTATTACATCTTTAAATCATTTAGCTCTGAGCAGCAAACATCGATTGAATCCGATGTTCATTAGTTGTCTCAGTAAACTCAGGGTTGGTATGAGTTGTTCATATTTCTGTAATTGATATGAATATACATTGCACAGTATTGTTCCGTGTACACGACATGGAGAGCAAATTAAAAGGCGCCGCGCCTGTGAAAATACGTGTGAATAAAATTAGCAATTTCCAGTCACACACACACACACACACACACACACACACACACACACACACACACACACACACACACACACACACACACACACACACACAGCAGAATCATTTCATCTGATCAAATTTAGTTTTCCTGCCTTTCGCTGAGCAGAGATCTGGCTGTGCTTCTGTTCTCTGTGAAAACAGCCTCTTATCCCCCCCCCCCAGGAGGAAACAGGCTCCATAAATATGTGTGTGTGTGTGTGTGTGTGTGTCTGTGTGTGTGTTTGCCTGATATTTTGATGACATTCAGTGTGTAGGAGGCTTGCATGACCCTCCGTGACCCGTTCTCTCTGCAGCACCTGCTGGGAATCAGGCTCTGTGTTTCACACCAGTCGGTGTAGCCGGCTCATATCTGACTTCTAACCATTTGTCTCACAAGAGCTGGCAAACAAAGTGGTGAAGAGTTCCTGTCCACGCAAAACCTCCTGGAGGATTCTACTTCTCCTTAGTAGAGAAGAGTGTCGGCTACTTTCTTTCATTTCCAGCTCCGCGTCAGCTCAGCGTCCGAGTTCGAGAGTTTCATCCGAACCTCTGCTCCTTCTGCTCCGCTGCGCTTGTTTTAATTTCTCCTCTCCTTTGTTATTTCCTTCTCTACTCCACCTTTAATCTCATTTCCTCTCCACTCCTCTCCTCAAGTCGACGCGCAACAGATAGGAAGGTTCGCAAGGGGACAGGAGATGGCGGGAGGATTGTGGGGAGGTCAGGGGGAAGCTGAGTAAAGATTGGATGTATAAAGAGCTGGGAGAGGCAGGATGGAGGGAGGTGATCAGAAGGCGAGGAGGGAGAGGGAGGTAGAGAGAGGATGGATGGATGGGAGGGGGGCGAGATGGATTGAGGAAGGGCTTACAGGGGGGATTGGCTGACATTTACCTGGGGGAGAACATTCATATTAGTGCCTGATGCACCACCCCCCATGGGAGCTCTGGGCAAACACGCCTGTCATTTACTCTCCGGTCGGAGGATTTACCAAACCCCCAGAACACACAGTCATTTCCACACATGGCACATCATATATTATTCAGGGTGTTTGTTTCGCTCGCCCCTGCAGCCGGCTCGGCTCGCAAACAACAGGTGTTTATTGTCCAACCATAGGTGACAGGATCCATAATGATATATATGTTTTGCAGATAAATGAATCCTGGAGTCGTCGTCGTTGTTTATTTATGGAAATTTGAGGAGCAATTTTTGAAAGGTCATGAGATTTTCTATGAATACATCGGAGGTGATTAGCATTCGGCTTTATTTCTGGACCTTTACGTTTCTTTCGGGCAGTGTTATGTAAATATTGTAGATTTTATGAGACATTTTTACCTCAGCTTAAAAACAAATATTTATTATGATTAAGGATTAATTATTACGTGTTGTTTTCTTCGAGGACTCATCAGGTGGCACTTGAACAAAACACCCGCCTGCGCCTTGTCTGTGAGCAAATCTAACAAACCTGATTCCACTTGCTCCAATACGACGGCTGCAGCCTCAATCTGATCCTCCATCAGCACTAATGGGGCCTGGCCTTGTGTGTAGCACACTTCACTGCCTGACAGCTGATTCTGGATCAGTGGGAGCTTGTTGTTTAGATGGTGTTGAATCAATAAAGAACTTTTAAAGTGATGCATGTGCAGTTAGCTCACAGAAGGAGGGACGGATGGGAAAGCCGAGAAGGTTGAGTTTGGAGTGAAGCTCTCTCCTAATCGGCATGATCCGATCAATACAGTGAATGGTGTGGGAGTGTGCACTGGATGGTACCTGTGTGTGTGTGTGTGCTTGTGTTGTGTACCTTGGTCGGGGGGGATGACGGGCACGTCCTTGGCAGCAGGAGACACGCAGAGGATCTGGTTGCCGTTGACCTGGCCCTCCACCTCCGTCAGGTTCCCGAAGGAGCAGGTGATTCCCGCGGAGAGGTCGGGAACATCGCTCACCTTCACCAGCAGCTGCACACGGAGCCGAGGAACCAAACGACAGTTATTGATACGCAGCAGTTGACTCTACGTATCATTTCAGGGTCAAAGTCAAGACAAAAGATCTTATCGCAAAAGCTTTGGCTCGTTGGCTGGTTATGAAACACGATGTGAAAAGGGAAAAAACGAGAAAAACACTTGAATGCAAAATGTAAAAAAGCTGTGAAACGAGTGAGGAAAAGAACAAACTGCGGCTGGCACGTGTCTCCGTCCAGTTTGCCAAGAAGCTGTGTCTTCAAATTGTTATCAGCACCATAATAACACCGTGTTAGATCTTAATCTTTCATTTGAGAGCAGAACACAATCTTTCCAGAGGAGGAGCGACAGCCACCGCGGCTCAGTCACTGGTTAATATAATATATGGCACTAAGCTACATAAAAGGAAATTGGAAAAAATGGCCACTTGGGAAATTCTATTTGAATAAAAAAAAATGAAAAAATACAACAACAAAGAAAGCTGCCCTCACACATGATATACACATATGCAGTAATGCCACACACACACGCAGACACACACACACACACACACACACACACACACACACAGAGGGGCGTTTGAAGTGATTCTCTGGAGAGCAGTGACACTGGGGCTGAACATTCAGCTGCTCTGCCTATAAATAAATGTATTCGGCGCGCAGGGTGTGTGATCTGGCTCTCCAGCCAAGTGAGGCAGCCTGGATAATTATCACCATGGCATTTCGCAGCCTTGTTCCATTAGCTGTTATTTTTGGGCCACAGCGTTTGAAGTTCCTTCTCTTTGTTTTATCTGCCTCTCACTAAACACCGCGGGGCGACTGGGACGGGCGCAGGCAGCTGAGCAGCTTAACTCCAGGCCTTTCAAGAGATGCTGACTGTCTCAGTCGCTGACTACGCTGCCTCCCTCGTTAGCTGCTGTACTCCCGTGCCATTGAGAGGATGGATGGATGGTGTGTGTCTGTGTGTGTGTGTGTGTGTGTGTTTTTTTGTAAACCCCTGTTTCCCTTGCAGCCTGTTTGTGTTGCTTGGCTCTGAGGTGTGTCAGAGAGATGCTTGATTGCAGCAATCACAGCAATCAGGGTCTTTTGTTCAATGGAGAATTCCTGAGTAACCCCTTGATTAATTAGCCCTCATCGTGGTTTTTAAGACGCACATATGTACAAACACACACACACACACACACACACACAGACACACACACACACACACACACACACACACACACACACACACACACACACACACACACACACACACACACACACACACACACACAGACACACACTAGCTGCTACCAAAAGCAAGCTTGTCTCTATGTGTTCAGCCTTTGCTCTTTTTGTTCTCCCTGATGATGATGGTGGTAATGAGGATGGTGATGATGATGATGGTGATGATGAGGATGGTGGTGATGATGATGATGATGATGATGATGATGATGATGATGATGATGATGATGATGATGATGATGATGATGATGATGATGATGATGATGATGATGGTGGTGGTTATGATGATGATGATGATGATGATAATAGCAGTGATGGGTGCTTTGCTGCTTGGAAGCACTGACCAGTCTAATTGGTGGCAGAGTTTTAATAAAAGGTAATTTGATCATTTTTTTTTCTCCTCCGTGTTTCTGTATCTGCCCACATGAAGAGGCTGCGTTGTCATGGCGATAGCCGTCTGCCCCAGTGGGATTTGTGAACTGTGTGAATTTGTGTGTTTTTTTTTGTAGATGCTTTAGTGCGATGACCCCGCTGCTGGTGTGGCTGACATGGAAACAAACACAACCGCTAATATGATGTCTGATACGCGGCTGTTTGGAAAACAGACGGTGGAGCGAGGTTGAGGGTGAGCTATCGTGATGTGAGTCACTGCCAAAAGCTTCAGGCGTTTTTTATTATTCTAATTCTTTTTATGTTTAACCGGTTTGATTTAAATCGAAGTTCATCTTGACTGCAGTCAATGAATCAAGTAAATGATCCTATTCATGTCATCTCTTATCATAAATCCTAATACGAATGATGTTCTATGTAAATATGTTAATAGACTGATATGAAGTGCACATGTGAGATGATGCAAACAAACGATGGTCTTGGGATTTTTATTTGAAAATCTCACAATGTTAAAATGTGCTCACACTGACCTGCACAAAAATGTAATGGCGTGTTCCCTGACCCATAATGCATCTTGCGTAAGCCGCTGAGCATTTGGGTTCAAAACAGACGTTTCTAAATCTGATATTTCAAAAACATAAAAGACTGAATTTTAACTATTGTGTTTTGGAAAACCGACCCCGGACAGACGAGTTCTCTCCCTCCTGCTCGTTCTGCCTGTTCTGGCTCGGTCTATGTGGAAACTGCACCCAGCTGCACTTGGGCAACTTTAACACCTACACGCCCACCCACACAAACATGTCTTGGCACACACATGAACTGCTCTGTATCAAGCGAGCATATGCACACTGAAACGCCCACGCTGGGTTCTGATGAACCTTCCCATCTAATGTTTATGCATCAACCCCAATCAAGACTCTGCAAACTGCAAAGTGAGATCATTTCAAATGTTCTGCCGCTGTACGTGGGAAGGGAATATGCAGATGGGAGATAATTCCTCATTGTGATGTGTGCTGAGACTGCAGGTTGTTTGGCACTTGGTGTGTGAAGCAATGTGCATTTTGTGTGTGTGTATGTGTGTGTGTGTGTGTGTGTGTGTGTAAACTTACATGTACGCTGGGTTCCGACACGGCGATGCTGTCCGGGAACACCGTGGCCTTCACACACTGGTTGAGCGCGGCGGCGAAGCGATACGGCTCATCTGCACGCTCGCACCGGCTCCTCTGAGAGCAGCTGAGGGCGGGACACAGACACAGAGTCGTTAGTCAAATGTTTCTTTCAACAGCAACACAACTAGAAACGAGAGGAAGTGCCGCCAAAGCCATTACAGCCCCGAGAGAGAATAAAGAAGTCGAAGCTATAACAGGAAGTCACTACCTGATTGGATAAATAACAGGAGGGGCTGCCAAAGTTATAATAGCAAACAATAACAGCAATAGTTGGACTTCACTAAATCAATGGTTCATTTAAACAAAAGTTTAATGTATTTGGAGGATCTGAAAGCAAAGGGTTGTTATCATCTTGATCTAGAGCACTCGATGGTGATTGGACCAGAATATCCACATGACACATATGAGCAATGTGTGATATTTAGAAAAAGGAACACATACAACATCCTTTGTGTTATTCTGGTAATTGTGAGTTGATAAAGTGTTTTGTTGTATTTGTATTGCAGCTGCAGCCGTGGTAGTGGGTCCTTCGTATCACAGCTCTGGTCTTTGTTTCAAAATCATTACACAATAGTGACAGAAAATCAAAAGCGATGTTTCACTAAGTGCTGTGAAGAAAAGACTACGTGGAAAATAAAGTTGAGAGGAAGAAAACAAATTGTCAGTGTTGTGACATAAATTAAAAACCTTTCGAGCAACAGAAGGAACGAGGATGAGGATTTAAAATGTCAAAAAGCACAAATGGTAAACAATAGAAGATTAAAGAATGTTGAAGTGAGGAGAAAACAACACTGAGTCTCATTTACGTGATGTTAACAGCTCACTTCTGTCGAGACAGACACAAGAACTACGTTTAAGATCCATCACCACTACAGTTTTAGTCTTGACACATCTGGACCGGCCGCTAACATCCGTCCCAATCACACCAGATGTCTATGTCTTCTTTGCTCTGCTTTGCTTTGACTTTCTGTGTCGTCTGTATTCACGGTGCAGATTTGTTTTGTGTTGATCAAAGCTATAAATGTGACACGCTGCCGACTCTTGGTGAAGTTATGTTGTTGTTACCGGGGCGTTTTACGTCCTGGTTTGTGGAATCAGATGGCGTATTGAACACGTAATGTGAAGCGCTTTTGCTGCTTTTTCTGTGGGATTGCTTTAAAAACATCAATTACCAAATAGCTGCTTACGCCGGTAAGAAATTTGCATTTTGTGACACTCGCACCATCAATAACAGTCGGTTCCTGTAGGACTCGCAGCGCTAAAAGTTTCATAAAGCTGGGAGTAGGGTTGCAAAGGGGCGGAAAGTTTCCGGTAAATTTCCGGAAACTTTCCATGGGAAGTTTAGCTCGGGAATTTGGGGAATTTTGAAAAAAAAAATAATACACAAATTAAACGCTGAGCAATAAAAACATCATTCAAACTCTATTTTAAAGATGTATGGAATGCAGCACACACTCAACCCTCCACTGTGTATTCTTCCATCACATGCACAGATAATTCCCAGCATCCTTCACTCTACAGCAGGGCTACTGAGGCCTGCTGTAGAGTGCAGGACTAGTCAGGTAAGTTTCCATGATATTGCTGGGGAAAATATATTAGCATGCTGATTGAGTATTGTTCATCTGTTCATCTAGCCTATTTCCATTCATTTATCCATCAATTGTAAAATATGAGTACAGACGATTCCAATTGTTTGGCTAACTATTTATATCTCTGGCATTGCATTAGTGTTTTTTTACAAACTTTTTTCTCATCTTATTCTACAGAACAACGCCACGTGCACTATCTCATGTGTGGAGACATTTCACCCCATCCAATGTAGAAGGAAAGGCTGTGTACATTTGCAAATACTGTGCAAAGACCTATGTTAAGAATGACACAACGATGCAGAAGCATATAGTCAAGTGCCCAAAGTTTCCTCAGGGCTCAAATCAGCCTATGACCAAACAAAATATTTATATTTATGTCTATATATGACAAGGTAAATACAGTTAGTATAAATTACCCACAACATTTCCGGTTTATTCCCGTTATTTCCCATGGAAAGTTTCCAACTTTGAATATTCCCCGAATTTTGCAACCCTAGCTGGGAGTGATTGTGGCCTGAAGGAGGCTTTGTATTCCCAGTAAACCCCAGTCAACAACTGTGGTGGGAGCAGCAGTGGAGCCGCAGCCCCCGGTGGATAATACTCCATGTTAACATTAACCATGAAGCCACATGAAGCCCTGAGCGCTACACACCCCAAATTAAATCCTTCAATCAGCGTGGAACTTTGCAGACGTAACAAGTGCAAATTATACACTGCTCACTCATAAGGGGAACCTAATGGTCAGACAGTGACTCAAGTGGCACGCAACACCCCCACAATCCACCACACATCCCTCATTAAAGCTCAGCCGCCGCCTCCTTATTAAAAGTGTGTGCGCCCGCCATCCCACTGCACCACAGGCCCTCTGTCCTCATCCAGCCCGGCAGTCTAAGTGCCCGGCTAACAGGCCGTCTGGTCACAGCAGCTCTAATTGGACTGTGATGGGTCAGCCGCTGTCCAGGAGGCCGAGGTGCCACGACAAGCCCTGTCCATTCTCTCCTGGCTGCTAACAGTGTGTGCGTGTGTAGTGTGTGTGTGTGTGTAGTGTGTTAGGGCCCATATCATGCCTCTTATCCACATACTCTCACACACACTGACTCAAAGCTACATCTTCATCCACAGCCTCTGTGTGTAATTATGTTGTCAGAAGTTCAAGCCATATCCAGCAGACTCACACGAGGAGGCACAAGCACGCTGAGGTTCACACACATACACACACACACACACACACACACACACACACACACACACACACACACAGACACACACATGCTCAGTTCTCCCGCGGGGATTTCAGAGAGCAGGAAAGTGTGGAATTAGTGCAGTAGTGTGTGTGTGTGGCCACTGCAGATTCCCTGTTTCCTCACTCACCACTTTGTATTTCTACACTTTAAAATGAAAAATTATTAGTTTTTCCCCCTGATGTGAATTCTTTTTTTACGCATTTGACTCACTCACTTCTGCACGTTTGCCACCATTCTCTTTCTCTCTCGCTCTCTCTTTCTCCTCCGTCTCTCCCTTTTGTCTCACTCCTTTCTCTCAAGTCGAAATTAGTGCAGGTATCATCTGCAAGGTGTGACTGCAGCTCAGATTGAACACTTCCTTTTTTTAACTTTCACATTTGGCAGCAGACAATTATATTAATGTGTTTTCAGGTGTGGGTACAGACGCCCGGGCGGCCGTTACCTGACAAAAAGCCCTGCATTGATTTTCCTCACTAGGATTTCTTTTTCTTTTTGGGATAAAATTAATTTCTGTGGGGGGGGGGGGAAAGAAAGAGGAACGCACGGCACCGGGGTGAGGCAGCGGGGGTGGGAGGAGTGCGGGATGGCTGCTGTTGCCATGGTTTCAGGAGATGGCCATTATCTCTGTGTAGTTAGAAGCTGACCCCTTGCCTCTCTCATTAGCTGAAGTGCATGCCACTGAGTGTTGACTAGAATCCTGCCTTCCCCTGTACAACCCCCCCTCCCTCCCCCCCCCCATCCTCCTGTCTGGCCTTGGCCTGTCACTCAGTCGCCTACACATGCTTAATACGCCATCATTGAAATTCCTCGGATGTGAGAGTGAGGGGGCTCACGCGGAGGAATGAGGTGTTAAAGGAAACGATACGCAGATTGAATTTTTTTTTTGTTGCAACAAAAACAGAAGAAACACACACACACACACACACACACACACACACACACACACACACACACACACACACACACACACACACACACACACACACGTACATGCCCGTGCACAGATTGACAGTACAAATGCATTGAGCTCTTTGCTGTAATAAGCAGCTCTCGGCTCTTCTCCCTCCAGCGGCTGCTGCAGGCGCTCGGGGGTGTTCTGCTCTCTGAGCCCTGTCCATGGTGCTGAAAGAGCTGCGTGCACTTCCATCATTACTCCTCCCTGTCGTGTGTGCGACTCCACTAGGCGGTTGTAAGTGGCAGTCACATTTCACACCGTCATAAAAAGGTGAAAGCGAGTAAACAAACGTACGGAGAAGCTAAAGGAGAGGACGGTGTTTCCTCCTGGGGAAGCCTGCGTGGGCTACGGGAGTCGGAGCCGGAGCTCTGAGGTTGAACCGAACACCCACCGTGGATGTAATCTCATACAGTATCCTACATATCGTGTGCAGGGTAATTTGCAGCAGGAGACACACTTTGTACGGAGCGGGGGATGAAGTGAGCCGAGGCCAGACCTGTGGGTCTGCTCCGCCAAGGCCTGCTCCTCGTGCTGTTGCCCCAGACAGGCAATTACACTGTTGTCTCTGCTGTGCCAAGCTTTGACAGACACCCAGACATATGAATACACACATTCATTCACACATGCACACTGAGACACACATGCTCCCCCGTGGACATGGACCTTAGCCACAGACGAAAAATATGTGCACTCACTGTGACACATAGACTCGCAGAAACACACAATCCTTTACACCTCATCCTTCGCACATTTACACATCCCGGCCCTGACAGCAGAGCAGGCGACAGGGAAAAGGTTTCGGCTCTTCTCTCCCTCCTCCGGTTCCCTTATCACATCTTAGGACTTCATTGAACGTGTGATAGCATGTGTGATTGCAGCTCAGGGTGCAGTGTTTAAAAACAGAAGGGAAGACATCTTAAAATCACTGGAGCCGGGACCACGGAGCGTCATCAGAGCAGCGATGCTCCGGTGGAACGGTGGGAGAGTTGAGAAAAGAAGTGAAGAGGAAAGATGTAGGTTGATGGAGGATGAACTCCATGTAAACTGAATATTTGATGGCGCATAACAAAGCTTTACTCGTTGTATGTGGTAACCATTAATGTTAGAGAATCACTGGCAGGATTTGATTTGGTTGAATGGAACCTTGTCGAGGGACTTCCTACAGAAACACATGTTAATGCAAACATGGATGAAGACCGACTGCACTGGGAGTTTGCTTCCCCAGCATGAGAAGAGGAATGATTCGGTGAGCAGGGATGTGCAGGGCTATACAACGCTGGGCTGCCCACACACACACACACACACACACACACACACACACACACACACACACACACACACACACACACACACACACACACACACACACACACACGCTGAGTGATTCAGGGCATTTGTTTCTGGCTGCTGCATCACTTAAAAGAGAGAATATGCAGTCCACAGGAGATGCAGAGGAAAGTGAAGGAGGAATAAAAAAAAGAAAGAGACAAACAGAGATGGTAAACTTCAACAGGCCGACTTGCTTTGCAGTTTGAAACCCACAGTTCATGCAGGGGGTCAAATCCACTTCTGCAAATCTCAGTCTGTCACCCGGGGCAACTGATAATGTCGCAAACGGAACAGTACAACACGTGCATGGGCAGTTTCACACAAACCTAGTGTGTCTGTGTCTGTGTAAAGTTAGTGTAAGGGAACGTGATGGGAACTAAAGTGAGCAAAGCAAGATTTGCACAGAGACGATTGCTCAGTTCTATCTGTGGCTCTACGTGTGTGGGCTGAGCAGAGAGAGAAAAAGCAAAACAAGTCCAAGGACGGAAGAGTTTCAAAAAGCAAATGCATCATTAACTCCATTATGTGTAGCCGCCTCACTCTGTACACGCTGGTGCAGTATTTCATCCGTCATGTTACCAACCTGTACCAGCCCCATGTGCAAGGAATCTATGGAAATATTGATAGACCTGCATGTTCCTGATCGATATCTCATTAGGGCACAATTGGGAAGATGGATGTAGCGTCCCTCCGACTGCTAACTGTGGCCGGGGCTGATGAGTCGGCCATTAGACACACAGGCTGACACCCGCAATGGGCTGAAGCAGCCATTTTCATTGCTTGGCTAATTGTTGTTGCCACTGGTACATTAGAGGAGGTTTTATGGGCGGCAGTGATGAATGTGCCGATCTGAACAAACAGGCTAAATACACAAGTTGAGGTCATGAAAATGAGAAAGTGTCTGGTTTGACTTTTCGGAGACAGGCAGGAGGAGCATGAGTTGAATTTAACAAAACAACATCAAATTATCATTTCCCATCTTTCTTTGTTTCAAAACCTGAGTGTGTCTAAAATCCAAGCTCCAACTGGGAGACAGGATTTAAACTTATGAGGCCAGTTTGTAAGGAGTGGACCGTGGAGCCGTGTGGGTCCAGCCACATGGAGACTGACAGAACAACACAACAAGGAACAATACAAGTGTAGTTGTGATGTGTTATTCTGCTCAGAGCTGCGCTGAACTGCTGATTCACTCTCTGCTGGGTCCGACTACACCAACCGCCCAAACCTGTCGTCCACACAACAAACTGGGGCTGAATCTCTTTGCACACGTTGCATAACTAACACTTATCACCAGCTTGTAATAAACCAGGTTGTGCTGCCAGGAGAAAGTCGCAACACCGGTCAACTGCTTTGTCCAAACTCAACTCATGGACCAAAGTCCGACTGGTGACTCATCCTGTCCCATCTCGCTCGTCCTCTCCTGGAATGTGGGAGCGAGCCGAGAGGCTGGAGGGAGAACAGAGTGATGTGAGACGGGTTGAGATGGGAAAGCCTCTTTTGGGCATGATTGGAGAGCTAATCTAACAACGACAAGGAGAGAGAGAGAGAGGGAGAGAGAGAGAGAGACGGAGAAGAGAGGGAAAGCTTCAGGAGAGCTCCATGTTTCTGGATCGTGGTCAGACGGAGGCTGAACCGCCCGTTCACACGCCTGTGACTGAAGAGCGCTCGAGACGATGAGCTCCCTTTGAGCCGCAATCAAAACGCTGCTTGGTTTTGAGCAGCATCAAACACTCTCTCCCTCTCTTTCCCCCCCCACCAGCCAGCCTCTCATTCCTCATGCATTCAGAGGATGCCTAGCAGCTGCTGGTAATTAAAGGACTTTAGTGTCTCACAACACGCTGAATAAGAGGAGGAAGAAAGAGAGCAGAAAGAGGGGGAGAGAGATGCCACTCCTGACCAGCTCACCTCCTCCTCTCTCCCTGTCTCACGTTCCCTCCTTCTTCCCCTCATCATCGCCACAACCACGCTAATGCTCCTCCGTGTTGCTAATTAGCCGCCTCAGAAAGCCGCTCTCCAACGAGCATCCACACAGAAACGTAGAGAAACAGGGAAAAGAAGGGACACAATGTTTGAAGGATAAGAAAAGAGGATGGATATTGTCGATGGCAGCTGTATAAGAAGGGAGGGAGGCTGATCAAAGTGAGGGCTGTTTATGTGTGGCAAGCCGAGCATCTCTGGAGTGTGGAGGAGCTGATTCCAGAGGGGGGGGGGGGTGTCTCGGTAGTGAGCCGCGATGAGCTGAGAGGAGATGAGTGGCAAAGCTTAGACGCTAGCTTGGCTGGGAGGAGGAGAGAGGGAGGGAGGTACACACAAACACGGGAGAGGGGGGAAAAAGATAATTTCACAAAATCAACAATGGCTTAGGGATGGATGATGGAGAGAATTGGAGAACTGGAGAGGAGAAGGAAGAGTGATCACAGCTGCATGTGGATGGCACCAGGGCTGGCAAGACATTTCATTTCGGGTGTGTGGGACGAGCCGAGCTCTTCACCAGAAGAGTGCAGCTGCTTTTCTTTTTTTCCCTCCTCTTGGCTATAATTGTGCAGCAGTCGTGACTAAACCCGAACTCATCCAGATCCACAGTCTCCAAAAATCCTGAGGCAATTACACTAAGTAAATAAATCATCCATCTTGTGAGCAGATTGAGAAAAACTTGATAAGATCACATCGTTCTCCCAGCACCTCTTGATACAGCGTCAGATTTCATCACTGCTGCTCACATGAGATGGCATTTGTGTTGTTGTTTAAGAATGAGTTTGTGGTTTATGGTGTTTTTATATCAGCCACATGCAAAATAGACAAGCTTGAACCAGGGGTGTTACAGTTATCTATAGGGTTGCAAAGGGGCGGACAGTTTCCGGTAAATTTCCAGAAAGTTTCCGGAAAGTTTCCATGGGAAGTTAAGCTCGGGAATTTGGGGAATTGTTCATCTGTTCATCTAGTCTATTTCCATTCATTTATCCATCAATTGTCAAATATTTTTACAGACGATTCCAATTGTTTGGCTAACTATTTATATCTCTAGCATTGCATTAGTGTTTTTTTACAAACTTTTTTCTCATCTTATTCTACAGAACAATGCCACGTGCACTATCTCATGTTTGGAGACATTTCACCCCATCCAATGTAGAAGGAAAGGTTGTGTACATTTGCAAATACTGTGCAAAGACCTATGTTAGGAATGACACAACGATGCAGAAGCGTATAGTCAAGTGCCCAAAGTTTCCTCAGGGCTCAAATCAGCCTATGACAAAACAAAATGTTTATATTTATGTCTGTATATGACAAGGTAAATACAGTTAGTATAAATTACCCACAACATTACCAGTTTATTCCTGTTAATTCCTGTTAATTCTCGTATATTACTGTATATTCCCGTTAATTCCTGTTAATTCCCATGGAAGGTTTCCAACTTTGAATATTCCCCGAATTTTGCAACCCTAGTTAGAGGAGAGTCATGTCATTGGCAGAAGAAGAAGCTTCACACTATTATGTGATTGTGCCTTTAATGCATCTTTTGTTTTCTATATTCCAACTGTTCCATCTCAGCCAAATGCAAAAACATTTTCTCTTGCAACGTTTCTGATATTTTAGCATTTCACCCAAAATAACACAAAGAAGTCTGAATGAGTCCCAGCAAGAAGAACTCAGGATCCGTCCAGTAACGTCTTCTCCTCTACAAGGTCCACAAGGTTCTCGCCACACTCACTGCAGGGTCACGACAGCGAAGGGGCGATTAGGCCGAGGCCCAGGTGGCACGAGGGTCCGCGGTGGTCCGTGGTGCTGGGAGAACAGATGGCTGATCTGACATGAATCAGGGTTGTGACCTTCTCTCCTCACGGTACAGTACGACTGTCCACACACGTGTTCACGCATCTACGCAAAAGAATCACAGCCACGTGCACTGCTTCCTCCTCCAGCTGCTTCAGGACCAAACTCCACCTTCCAGCATCAGCTCCTCTCACAGGCTACGTAATCGAATCGCTGTTGTCGTGTATTCACTAGAGTTAATGATTTTAGCATGTGTTTTAAATATAATGACAGGTTTATATTTATGATGCTTATTTTCGTGACTCTCAGACATTCCCTAGTAGTAGGTCTGTCCCTCTTTGGAAGGACCTTTGACTTTGGGAATAACCTCTGACCAGCTAATGGATGGCTGTAGAAGGAATGTCCTTGACCAATGTGTCTTCATGTTCGGACACAAAACACGTCCTTCGAAGGCCCCAGGTGGGATGACATGTTACCCGAAGTCAGGGGCGGAACCAACCTCTGTATATAATGTGTGTGAGACCCAACTGGTCAGATCTCACTACTTGGCTCGGGTGATTTCTCTGAGTTCTAGAGCTCGTCCTGACCTGTGAAACTTCTGTGTCATAAACATTATTATTCTTGTAAGCACTGGGACGTTCCTTTCCTTCATCATCAACTTCTACAACAACACAGCGACCTCTCGGCTACCCAGAATACACTTCACTGTCAACCTGAATTATTCCATTCCCGACCAACACCTGCACAAACACACGTGATTAAGAGTCCAGCACGGAGGCTAATGTTGTGGTAAACGATCTCAGTGTGACGGCACGCAGACTGTAACCAGCACAGGGCTTCATCCGCCCCCCCCACCTCCCCCCCCGCCCTGCACCTCCCGCAGCCGAATGCTGAATTACCTTGTCGCTAGGCAATTATTTGTCCTGTCCCAGCTTTGGAGTGATGTAAATTACTTTAAGTGCACTTTGCCGGGGCCGCCGTCACCATAATGATGATTGTGGCGCGGCTGTGATACACATAAATATTCAACTATACCTTTAAATAGAGGGTCTCTGCATTCAGGAGGGGGGGCCATAAGTGGGGAATACAAGACGCAGCAGCCAAGAAAGAGAAAGCTGTGAGCGATGAGGGAATGTGTTTGCTCAGGAAACAAAGAGGTGGAGACGGAGCAGAATGCCTCCTTCGCTTTTTTAGTATCGTGTCCCCTTCATCCCGTGTCCTCAGAATACCCTCATCCTCATATCATGGAGCTACCTGCACTTAGATGAGCACTGTACGGAATGACTCATACTGAGAATATCACAAGTACACAAGCTTTTTCAGGCAGTTTCATATTTTTTCTGAAATCCCGTCGGGCCTGCTCTTGAAGACAGTTGTGCTGCAGTAACTACTCAGCTCCAGCAGGTGTCACTCATGGCCTCTATGCTCCGTCCCCCTGCCTCGGTTATGGTTTCGTCATTGGTTCTGCTCTTGTCTGTCTTTTCACGTTCAACTTAGTCACACACACACACACACACTGAATGCTCTCATTTCCTGTTAAGATCAACTCGTGTCAGAACAGAGCAGCAGTCGACATGAAGCAGCTTTGAACCGGCTCTGAGGCTCAGCTCTCCACTTCCAGAAACTGTCTCCTCTCCTCAAACTCGTATTTGATGCTCCAGACAAACATCAACAGAAATAAAAGCCGGAGGGTCGTTTTGGGGCGACGTCTCCAACACCCTGATGATGACGGAGGTGGTTACTCACATGTTGTGCAGGACACACCAGCCGCAGTGTGGGTCCCCGGAGCTCAGACACTCTCCACAGGTCCCGTACTGCTCACACGACTCGATGGGAACTTGGGTCACCTAGAAAACACACAGGAGAAAAGGTCAAGGTCAAGGTGGAGCCTTTACAAACATCACAGGAGAAGCCTCTGGGTGTGTGTGTGTGTGTGCATATTCAATGACATCTACCATCATTGCTCCATTTGGGAGAGGCGGTGGACTAGTGGCAGAAACTTGGACTATGGGCAGAAAAGGTCTCTGGTTTGTCTCTGGTTCGACTCCACAGAGAAACAACAAAAAGACGAACCTGGATTGATCTGTCCAAAAATCCAAGAGGATTCTCCCTACCCTGTCTAGTGCCACTGAGCAAGGCACCTTACTCCCCTAACATCTGCTCCCCGGCAACGTACATAGCTGCCCACTGCTCTGTGTGTCCTGCACCAGATGGGTTAAAAGCAGAGGTTAAATTTCCCTCCTTGCTTGTGCATGTGTTTGGGACAAATACATGTATCTTAATCATATCTTAATTTGTATTTACTGATACATTTCCACTGTTCTACGTTTGCAGGGATGGTGTGAGCGGCTGCACAATGCTGCTGTATGTCCACGTGTGCGATGACAACTGCACAGGCAACTGTTGCCTTTATCTTAAGCCAGGGAAACAGCGGTGAGCAGCTGGGATCAGTTGGCCACAGAAAGCTGCTGCGCTGCCGTCAAAGGGCTTTTGTCTGCACCGGGGCATCTGTCCATCTAGGGAGAGCTGTCACAACACACCTGCAGCAGCAGTGACAGACATGTGGAGCACCGGCCTTTATGTTCAAAAATATATGTGCCTTATGATGTATTTTGTATACTAGTGATGCATCAATACATTTCATTGTCTTGAGTTGTACGCCCTGTTTATTAGTTTTGTTTGTTTGTTTTTTTGTTCTGTTTTTATGCCTCATTTTGGCATCATTTCTTACTTACTCCTTGTACTTGTCTGTTTGTACTTAATTACCTGAAAAAAACTAATAAACATATTGTTAATATATATATTTATGTGCACATGTCAAGTTTAATAAAATTACGTTTTTATGAAGCTATGATAAGATCAGGAGTAGAAACAGTAACCTTTTAAAAGTTGTCATTATTGCTGTGCTTGTAAGAGTTTTTTTTAAGAAATATGAACAAATGGAAATTGGTACGTCAAAGAAAAAAACATGTTTGAAATGTCAACAGCAGAGAATTTCAATAAGCACTTCCAGCGCAAAGCAAACACACACACACGTCCACACCCATGCATCACTAATCTAAACGGTGAGGCTGTGATCTTTTGGAATAAGGAAGCACATCCTAGTCAGTTTTTCAGTTGACGTTAAACCTGAACAAACACGGGATTGAGAATTTACATTTGTGAACAAGAATCAAACAAACATCTCCTCCTGGGCGCCGACCAAGTGTGTGAGTCAGCGGAACTGTGTGATGCACAGGCTGGTTGTGTGTTCAGCGGATAGATACAAGCACTCATCCTTCTGTTAGTTTTGATGGGGATAGGAGTGTGTGTGTGTGTGTGTGTGTGTCTGTGTGTGTGTTTGTGTGAGTCTTGCTGTGGCTAAGTGTGTCTGCCAGGCGAGGTTCTGCTCAGACACATGGCCTCTCAGTCTGTTTGTGCAGCACAGCGGTCTGCAGTACGATCCAGAGGTCAGCGTGTGTGTGTGTCTGTGGGTTTCTTTTCTATTTAAGTGTCCCATGGGGCCCACCTCAATCCCACCTGCATCTCACTGGGTCGCTGGGGGGAAACACACACACACACACACACTGACGTAAAGCACAACACAATCACCACACAGCAGACGAACACAGGCCCAAGAAAAAAAGCTTGAAAACATGAATTTCACCCCGACGTGGATTCATTTTCACTCTCTGTCCCTCTTTCAATTTCCTGGCGATTGCCTGGTTGGGTAATGACAGCGGCGTCTGACAGTGTGTGTGTGTGTTGTGCTGCTCAGCTCCAAACCTCCGGCTCAGATCAATGCCTAATAAGTGGCTCCTTTGCAGAAATGAGGGGGAGTGAATGAAGGGTGCAAATAACACCTTTTACATTCTTTTTCAAAAACCCTGTGCAAATCACCCACAACTGGCTGATGCTAATTGCAGTTTCGCACCAGGAGCTGGAATGAACTGTCAGCGAGGACGAGATAACAGCCGGGTGTCCGTCAGGGGAGAGGTTCTTTATTACAACATATCACATTTGTTAAAAAAACAACAAAAAAAAACTGCTGACGTCAAAACTCGTAACGTTCTCCTGATATTGCACGGATCGTGAAAAAGATGAGGTCTGCAAACCTGTCATCTGCTGCAACACTGTGAGAGATGTGTGCTCCAGCAGAGAGAGAGCGATATTTAAACTTTATATAAACTTTAAAACAGGCTCAGGGCCCACAGAGAAAAACAACAACAATACATACAATCAATACATTACATAAATATATACAGGGAAAGAAGGGCTAAACAAGGCACTCATGCCAGTGTTCCCAGATCTTGGATGTGTAATTGACAGAGCTGTGGCCAGGGTCTGTCATAAGATCAATTATTCAATTTGTCAAGCGGTCCAGCCGACTCGTAAACTTAAAAGTTAGGTTCCTCAGCAAGGCCATGACGGTGGTTAGACCCATTTTACAAAACAATTCACTGGCTCTAGTCCTCCTGGGTTTCTTCAGGAGTATCCTAAGACAGTCATTATAGCAGTGGTTCTTAACCTTATTGGAGGTACTGAACCCTGCAAGCTTCATCAGTGCATTCACCGAACCCTTCGTAATTGGAAAAATAAAATATGATTTCTTCAAAACATAGGTATATATTTTATTAGTGCACAAAATGAACGATGCATCAGTTGCACACAAAATCCCTGTGTTCAAAGAACAAAACCAACAAAACATGAATTTCACACAAAAGCATAACTCAATGAATATTTACTTCAAATCAATGTGACTTGCTGTTGCCTTTCAGATACAAGTTCAGAAATGCGCGGCTTCACCTTGGCATGTGCCACTCTCATATCATTTTCGCAATAAAGTCTGTTCCTTTTCTTAATTTTCATGTCTACCATCCTCGAAAAAGATTGCTCGCAAAGATTGCAAAGATACAATGTTTTATAAAATTGTCAACTTGGCATTGCAAATCATGCATTGAAGACGCCTACTCCCATCACGTTCCTCTACACACGTGAATCCTTATTGTACGTATTCGTCCAACCACTTTCTTTTTTTGCTCGTCATAGTAAGTATGAAGGGATTGAAAGATTAAAATAATGTGGCGTGATTAGCTGCAGCCAATGATGGCCAAGCGGACGTCTAGTCTAGAATTATACAAGTGGGCTGAATTTATTTTGTGTAACACATTTTTACTAAGCAACTAAATATTTGTAATCTAACACGGAGAAGAAACGACATTATTAGTGTGAACCGGGCTATACTGTGTGTGTCTTGACCCCAGCCGAACCCCTGAGAGTGACTCACCGAACCCCTGAGAGTGACTCACCGAACCCCTGGGGTTCGATCGAACCCAGGTTAAGAACCACTGCATTTTAGGCTACTTTCAACCTACGCAAGCTCTCCTTCTTGTAATACACCCAGAGTGGAGCTGTATAGAGATACATATATATGTTCCTTTGTTTTCTCTCCGCTCCTCCAATAACCGTCCACCTGTCTCCCGGGTTCCAAACCCCGAGGCAGCACAGAGACGGGCCCGCGGGACAAAGAGAGCCATTGACACACGGCTGGACGTTGCTAGTCGCTGCTCTGTGTGGCAGCTCCTCCACGGACTCTCCTGCTGGATTAACCCCCGCTGTCACCTCAACAAACTCCATTTGTGTGTGTGGGTCTCTCGCCTCCAGCTCCGGGACAAACAGGTGGCACGCTGTAATGAGCTGCAGACTGGGGGTCACATCAGCAGCAGAAGCCGCAGCCGATGACAAACAGGCCCACCAGGGGCGAGACGGCAACTCCTGCCTGTGAGTGTACACGCATCCAGAAGTCTCTGAATCCCTCCTAACCCCCAGAAAGCCTTCGGATCCTTCAGATCCTTCCAGAAACATGTGTGAGGCTGGTGAAACTTTATAGGATCACTTTCACAGAGGCCCGGCTCGGTGAAAGGGTTACAGTGTGGAGACAGCTGTCAGCAGGGGGAAAGTGAGGTGGGGGGGCACTGGTTGTCCCTTATGGACAGACAGACACAGGGCTGCTGTCAGCTGACAACACAGACAAAGGGTGAGAGGGGTGAGACGGAAGGAGAAGAAGAGTGAGGTAGAAACAGGAAAAACTAAAAACCAGAGGAGGATGGAACTAGCGCAGAATGAGAGAGAAAGTGTGTTTGTGTGTTTGTGTTTGTGTGTTTGTTTGTGCGATTGTATTGATGCTCAGACCAACTCGGCCCAGTAGTGGAGATGAGGATGGGACAAGGGAGGGTCTTGAGGGGGGGGGGGATCTGAGGGGGGGGGGATCACAGCAGCTGTTGCCCAGCACACGCTACAGTCACTCAACACAGCAGGGCTGCACAACCAAGCCCCTTCTCCCACTGTGTGCATATGTGTGTGTGTGTGTGTGTGTGTGTGTGTGTGTGTGTGTGTGTGTGTGTGTGTGTGTGTGTGTGTGTGTGTGTGTGTGTGTGTGTGTGTGTGTGTGTGTGGGTGTATGCAGTATGCACAGCACCGTAACGGATGTGCAGATTGCAGTTCCTGTGTTTTCAATGAAGACAAAGAAGCGCCACATGTGATCCGGCGTTGCCTCCAACTTTCCCTGCTCCTCCTCCGACTCGACTCCCTTCACACCCGGAGCCGACCCGAGCCAGGCCGAGCCGAGCCAGACCGAGCCGAGCCAGGCCGAGCCGAGCCAGGCCGAGCCGAGCCAGGCCGAACCGAGCCAGACCGACCCGAGCCAGGCCGACCTGAGCCAGGCCGACCCGAGCCAGGCCGATCCGAGCCAGGCCGACCCGAGCCAGGCCGAGCCGAGCCAGACCGAGCCGAGCCAGGCCGACCCGAGCCAGGCCGACCCGAGCCAGACCGAGCCGAGCCAGGCCGAGCCGAGCCAGGCCGACCCAAGCCAGACCGACCCGAGCCAGGCCGACCCGAGCCAGGCCGACCCGAGCCAGGCCGACCCGAGCCAGGCCGACCCGAGCCAGGCCGACCCGAGCCAGGCCGATCCGAGCCAGGCCGACCCGAGCCAGACCGAGCCAGACCGATCCGAGCCAGACCGACCCGAGCCAGACCGACCCGAGCCAGACCGACCCGAACCAGACCGACCCGAGCCAGACCGACCCGAGCCAGGCCGACCCGAGCCAGACCGACCCGAGCCAGGCCGACCCGAGCCAGACCGAGCCGAGCCAGACTGACCCGAGCCAGGCCGACCCGAGCCAGGCCGACCCGAGCCAGGCCGAGCCGTGTCAGCGAGAGGAGCCGCTCCCGGGTAAACGAATGCTAATAGAATTCCAGCTTGAGATGACCCTAGCAGGGGGTTATTCAAGCAGAGAGGCGGCTGTGAAGTCGCACGCTGCGGCGACCTGGGCGAGCGACTCTCTCACTCGAGGGTTAAAACAACAGCTTCCTCTCTTTCAAAGGCTCGTCCTGAATGGGCTCCGGCTCCCTTTGTGGCCGCCAAGCTTTCACTAATGCAGCGGTGCCGTGTCGGTAACTGACACCCGGCTCCAGGGATTTGAGCACGAGTGATATTAGGACAATACATTAAGGCAACAATACAAATACACTTATCAATCTAAATCAAGAAATGAAAGAGCAGCCATAAGAGCATCCTTTTGTCACCAATCATAATTACAAGTCTTTTTGAATTCAATCCACCGTCATTAGAATTCCCTCGGTGTAACTTTTATAATAATTGGATTGAGACTGTTTTTGTTGTAAGTCGTGTTCTGAGAAAAATAAAAAGCAGAGCGCTGGAGCTGGAGGCATTGCATCATCGAGGTGTTACTTCCTTCCTTCCACTTTCCATGACTCAGCCGACCACAAAAACATTTTGCGGTCGGCCAGTAACATCGTCTCTGACTTAAAACTCTTTTGAAAAGTTTTAAATGAATAGTTACAGGTTTCTACGATTTATAAGGTGAGACTGAAACACTCTTCTGTGAACCAGTCGATGCTCAAACTAAATACATCACTTGATCCCAGATCCAAAGTGTGTTAAGGGACTGTTAACTGTCGAGAATTTTGATCCTTCATTTTCATTGTTATAATTGTTGGATTTAATGTTGCATGTGGGGCTGCTGCTGTGCTGCAAGACTCATTTCAGTGTCTGACGATAACGAAAGATCAATCAATTTAAAGATAAAGAAAGGGGCAGCAATATAAAATTCCCTTTGCACACGTTTTCCACTGTTGTTTCTGGCCACCTGTGAAGACAGTGTCTGCTCCTCACTTTTCATTTTCATCCTGAGAGCAGAGGAGCACCACACACAGGACGGAGGCATTAGGCTCGGGCGCCCGGGAGAGAGACCGACAATGTGTATGTACATTAGCGAGCAGCAGGACTTTCATCTGCTCCTGTCTCTCCGCGGCTGAGAATAAATGGTGGCTCCATTTCAGCTCCTCTGCCCCGCTGCCCTGATCGCTGCTTCTCGTGACGGATGGGGGCACAGGGGAAGAGCAGGAGGAGAAGGAGAAGACAAAAACTGAAAAAAAAGGGGGATGAGGGAAGAAGAAGCAGAGTGGAAACGGCCCATTGCTTCGAGTTCTGATGAGACCTGGTCTCTCCGCGGCGCCAGATGTGCCAACACCACGCTGGGCGAGAGCGAGAGGAAGCAACAGAAAGAGAAAAATCCCACCGTCACCAGTAATGCAGAGGAAGCTATTTTGCAAGTTGTTGCCAAGGCAACAGGCCTGGCTCTGACCTCAGGAACACCCCCACATCCACCAGCACAATCACCACGGCTCCCTCCAACCTTCAGCCGCGCACGGTAAACAGCTGGCACCTCTGGGACTTCCTGCCACCTACACCTCATTTCAAACATGTATGTGTACACACACACACACACACACACACACACACACACACACACACACACACACACGAACCAACACACATACACACAAACCCACACTCAGGCGGCTCCACTACACCTTATCCATTTTTAATGAGAATTAGCCAGGCGACCACGTCACTGGATGGGACACATCGATCATGAACACAATACCCATTCCAGCAGAGAAGGGAGAGAGAGAGAGAGAGAGAGAGAGGGAAAGCAGGGGAGGGGAGTGTGTGTGTGTGTGTGTGTGTTAGTGTGTGTGTGTGTGTGTGTGTGTAGCTGTGACACAAAAGCCGAGCAAATTCTTGCTGCTGAATGAATGAAAACCAATGAATTCTTTCAGCCCTGGAGTCCCTCAGGCTTCAGCCGTTTTAAAACACGTCACTTTTGCTACATTGAAGCAAAGAATCCAAACATTTCTGGATTTTTCGAGCCACTTGAACCAGAGATTATTTTCCTTGTTGGCCTGGCTTTGGTTTTAAAGACTCCAGGTTGCATTTCCTCAGACGCCCCGGCCCAGGACCTGGTCTGCCACCTGGCTAACATCTCACCCAACCTGAGGCCTGCAGCTGGCGGACCCTCAGTGAGGTGACGCCATGAACTTTCTTCTGGGTCTGCTGGTCCAGGCCCCCAGTCACCAGATGCCCCCCCCTCCCCGGTCCGGCTCCAGGTGGGCCCTGCTTTTCCTAATCAGGGGCGAGGTGATGCAGTTTTAAAGAATGCATCTGAACTGGAAGCCTCCTGGGTCCCTCCTTCCATTGAAGGTCTTTTTCAGCCCCGTCCAATTGGTAGGAGCCCCCCCCCCCCCCCCCCGGGGGACCAGGAACATGCTGGAGAGATTATATATCTCATCTGGCCTGGGAACAACCCGGGGATTCCCCAGGAGGGTCCGAGGGAAATGTTGCTGGAGAAACACACGTCTGGACTCCTGCGCTTGACCTGTTGCCACCTTGACCCAACCCAGGAGAAGCAGCCATGGATGAGAGGTTGGATGGATGGATGGATGAAGAGATGGATGGATGAGGCAGCTTATGATGAAACCTTCTTAAATTTGAATCGCTTGCATCATCTGACTCTTTTCCAGAAGAAACAAACAATGGAAGTCAGACTTAAAATGTTAATACAGTGGTTTCACCATGAAACCAGTAACCCCCTCCCTCTTTTTTTTATCCCTATGGGCTAATCTTTTCTTGTAATCCCTCCTTTTCGAAGGATCATCTCCCTTTTTGTCTTCCTGGTCTCCTCCTCGTCTTGATCCACTTTCCCTCAACTCACAGCTGCAGCTACAGACGCTATGGAACCATCTCATCCAGCTTCTTGACATCCACCCAAAAGAAATGGTGTTTTTTTTGACACTGAAAACTAATCAACTGCACTTAAAGAAAGTGCAATCTCACCCTCCTCTTTGTTGGAATTTTAAAGAGTGAATAAATCTGCTCCATAGGTGTTTTGGCAGCGTGAGGTCAGTCAGTGGTTCGACCAGATCGTCAATAACCATCGTGAGCTTGACCGGCCCTGAGAGGAGGAGAGGTGAGGGGTTCTACTGGAGTGTTGTGTCTCGTCCCAGGATCATCAGGCCTCCAGACTCACACATTACATTACATTACATTTCATTTAGCTGACGCTTTATACAAAGCGACTTTACAATAAGTGCATTCAACCCCGAGGGTACAAACCAAGAACAACAAGAATCAAGAAAGTACAAATTCTTCAAAAATAAAGCAAAACTACAAAAATGCTATAAGTAAGTGCTACTTTCACTTTTTACTTCACTTTTTATATTTTTTATATATTTTTATTCAGAAATGTTTATCTCAAAATAAATGTTACTTTGTATAAATATTGGTAAAAAGTGAGTAAATAAGAAGTAAACAGTGAGTAAATATATACTGGTTTCCCATTTTTTATTGCTCTCCTATGCATGTTGTATTAATTGCGTTTTTATGTTTCTATGTTCATTGTTTGCACCAATAACCAGAGCAAATTCCTTGTATGTGTGAACGTATACTTGGAAATAAAATACTTCTGATTCTGATTCTGATTCTAAATTGTTAGTTTCAAAAATTGTTAGTGATTTTTTTTAATTTTTATTCAATGTATAGTCTGAAGAGGTGTGTTTTTAGTTTGCAACGGAAGATGTGTAAACTTTCTGATGTCCGGATGTTGTTGGGGAGCTCATTCCACCGTTTAGGAGCCAGGACAGCAAACAATCGTGATTTTGATGAGTGTTTAGCAGTGAGGGAGCAACGAGCCGATTGGCCGAAGCAGAGCGGACCACACCAATTACACCCGGCTTGATTAAGGACCCAGCAGGACCGTGTGCACGGGTGGGGGGGGTGCTGATCCCTCGGAGGCGTTGAGTCGACAGAGCATAGAAACCACAACAGCTGGGAGGCTTGATGAGGGGTTAAAACCCACAGTGTAAGCACAAATGTGTAAAAAAGTAATTAATTACAGCCACATGTGCTCGTAATGAGTGTAGATAAAAATCCTCCTCATCACGTCGAAGATAAAACCTGAAACCTTTATCCCCGGCTGTAGTTTCCCTATCAGCTGCTCGGATCCACATCCACAGGAATTGCTTTTGTGTGTGTTGTTGTTGTTGTTGTTGGATGTCAGAGGGCGTCCTAAGTCGTTTTGAGAGAAAACAAGTTTTGTGTTGTAATACGCAACATTGATTTTCTTCAACTGTATTTATCTGCGTATGGCACCAATGCAGGTTAAAGGCTCTGAATAAACGGGAGATGGAAACTAAATTAACTGGGAGATACACCAGCATCGCCTGGTTGTGTTGTTTTTTTTCCCGCCTGAAGGTCAGAAACCCTTTATATGGTTTTCAGAATAAATGATTTTAAAGCAGAGGAGATGGCATTCGGAGTTGATGCTACTCATTGATTTTAAGAGGCTAAACCAGCGAGGCTGAGGCGAAATGAAATGATACAGCTCGCCTCATCTACAAACAGCCGTCTCCCAAAATGAATCTGTGTGAAGATGTGGAGCTTTTAACCTTTATTGTCACGGCCGGCTCTCTCCGCCCGTTCTCCTTTTATTCCTCGCTTTCGGTTCACCACACAGACACACGCACACACAAACATTCACTATTTTTATTATTTATCTGTTGGATTTGGTCTAAGCTCCCAGATTTTCGTCAATTGAGAACATCAGGACGCTGCGTGAGGCCGATTTAAAGAGTGAAACGGCTACGAGCTCATCAGGAGCAGAGGCGAGTGCAAACACAACAACCGAGACTAACTCTCCCTCTAAACTGTGGAAATCTCCATCACAGTTTGATCGAGTTAATGTGCCGTTTCCAATGTTCTCGAGCCAAACAGCATCAAGAGCCTCCTCCTCCTCCAGCCTCCTGTGTTCTGGCTCAACCCCCCCGCTCCCGGACCCCCTCAGTCCGGGCCTGGTCCCTGGCAGCTCATCAGAAGTAACAGACTGGTAGGAGACAATGAAATGAACTGCCAGGAAGGAGAGGAGGAGGAGGAGGAGGAGGAGGAGGAGGAGGAGGAGGAGGAGGAGGAGGAGGAGGAGGAGGAGGAGGAGGAGTAGGTCAGGCGTGTGCCTTGTGACCGCCGGGTGAACTCTGAGGCTGAGTGGCCGTTACGTGTTAACGCCGACCCCAGGAAGGATGAGAACGTGTCTAAAGTGGAAATAATACAGTTCTCTGTCGCCTCCCTGACACGTCTTGTGACCGACAGTCATTGTTGCGGGGGGGAAATAATATGGTGGAGACTTTGGCCAAGTTCCCTGAGGACTTCCTGTGGATTGGTGATTGGTCAGGTGGCGCTTGTGTGTTGGTCGAGTGCTTCTCTGTTTTTCTTTCTGACATTAACTGCTGCTGCCTGAAAGTAAAGATACAAACACCCCTGGGATGAAGTATATGTGTGTATTCATGTATTATTACTATTATTATTTTGTATTGCACTGTTTTTTTTTACGTTTATCTTGTGCACCTGACTGCACGGCAAGTTTCTCACCTGGGATGATAAACAGGATCTGAACTGAAATTCAGAATGATGTAATTGTTATTTCGATATAGACAATGGCTTTAGATTGGATCACGACTGCTTGACAAAGAGTAGCTTTATTAAATTCATATAAAATGGGGCCACACACCCTCATAATTCAATCTCTGATAAACACCTGTTCATCCCTCATTCATTTGGTCATATTTCACAGTTATATCTACTTTGAACAAGGTTTCCTCAGGTTTCTACAAGTTAAATGTCAGACTTTTCAAGAGCTTTTTAAAACCCCTAATAAATTACATTTATGGCCGATGTAAAGTACGACAGACATGAAGGAATATCAGGAGTCAGAGGATTACTTACACCTAAGGTCAAGGTGGACAAACGTATTCACACCTTCACTGTAAGTGTCAGTGATTCTTGATATAACCACGAGACAGTAAGTACCCTCAGACTTTCTGATCAGGGTGTGTTTAACTGCAAGTTAACATAATTAAGATCCACCTACAAGTAGTTATGACCTAGATATGTTGACGTATTCAAGCCAAAAATGAAATTCAGATTATTCAATTTCCATTGTTTTTCTTACATTCCAAGACCCTGCAGAATCCCTGATAGAAATTGTTTGAATATGCACTTTGTGGTCTGTAATCTCTGTTTGTGTTTGTGTGTGTGTGTGTGTGTGTGTGTGTGTGTTTGTGTTGAGATGCTGCAGACGGGAATACGGGTGGTGGGGTGGGGGGGTGGGGGGGGGGGTAGTCACAGGGGGACGTGAGGCAGCGCAGGGACACAACCACAGAAATAATGGAGTGAGGGAAATCGACCTGTGAGGAGGATGAAAAATCCAACCAGTCAATACAGCGAGGAGTGTATCAATTATGTATGTGGCTTCAATCCTCTTCTTTTTGGGGAGGCAAGGAGAGAAAGGGAATAGGTTGAGGGGGCGGGGGGGCAGGGGGGGCGTTTGTGTGCATTTTGATTGTGTGCAAATGTGAGCTCCATTGGTGCAAACAGCTTTAAAATGAACAAACACTGTTCAATAGAGTATATCAGTAACAATGCTCTTAAAAGACAAACGCGTTGTGGGACATTTGACTTTCACCGACTTCTGGTTGTGTTTTTCTCTTCCTGCAGGTTTCACCTCTAGTTCCAAACATGAATGTAAAGCTGTTCCAACAACGACCTTGGCAGAAATCCTGCATAGAAGAAAAATACACATATGCTTCGTATTTGACTTTTGATAAATAACACAACGTCAACTTCTGATCCCTGCAGAGGCCTCCACTACTTTCCAGCTCCCATGTTCACCCTCTTACACACAGGTACAGATGTGAAGATGGACACTGGTGAGCTAGCCCCCCCCCCCCCATGCCTTCTCACTGGAACCGGTGTAAAGGCCCACTCTGACATTTAAGAGATGGAAACATGGAGCTGTGAATCTGCCTCTGAGTGTTTTTATTAATGTACGCGCTCATGTGCAAAGACGGCAATAATAAAAAGTGACGCTCACTTTCCACCATGAAACATCCTGGTTTAATTAGATTCAACATTATTTCAGTGCCTCAACATTTAATGGAGCCACTTTAAAATGCCTCTTTTTTCTTTGGCTGAAACAATGCATGTCTGTGTTTATTAGCACTTTGCATATGCACATCATGTCGGCTCAAGCACTTCCTGTCTGTCTCTCCTGCTTCGACTCAGACATCATTACAAACCGGGCCCTAATTCAAAAGGTATAGATCGTCTGAACAGCCACTTCAACACCACATATGACTCATTTGTTCATTAGCAGTGGGTTGAAATCTTCTGGTGAAATGCTTGAAGTGGAGACAGAACGCAGTTGAAGTGTGCTTGACCTGCACTTGAGAGGGAAAGTTATGTATATATAGTGGAATGTGGTTTGTTGAGTGATACTTATAGACTAAATTAACATCTTGTTAGTTACTAAAACACTTAACGCCCTGTCCTTCACTTCCGTCTCCAGACGTCTTTCAATCAGTCCAATCAGAATCTCAACATCTGCTGCCAGACAAGCCTCTGAACTCCACGGATATTCTCTTTCAATTATCCATGTGAGGAAATGTCTGAATTAATCCATGTAGAAGATGCAGGATTGATATCGTCAGGAGTGTTCACTGCAGGCGAGAAAACCAAAGGGTGTAATGAAGAAGAGAAGCAAGACAAAGACGTCAACATGGAAGGACGATAAGACTGTACAACTCCTCTACCTCTGTCAGAGCCACCATCACAGAACTGCACTAAATACACCTGTCTCCTTGCACTGTGTACCCTGTACAACACTCCGCTCCATATACACTTACTTCACATCATATGTGATATGTGTTAATATAAACCATATTAATATTATATATCATTTTATACAATAATATTGTCTTTTGCACACTCTGTCTACATATTCTTACACTCATAGTATATTGTATTATCTATTGTATAGTCAAATACTTATTCATATCAAATATTTATACCTCTACTATATATCATATATTTATTTATTGTACAACACTCCGCTCCATATACTGGAACACTTACTCTTATGTGATATTGGTTAATATAAACCATATTGATATTATATATAATTTTATGCAATAATATTGTCTTTTGCACACTGTCTAACAACAACATTACCATCATATCATCAGGACTATTACCATCATCTTGCCACTGCACCTCATCTACCTATTTATCTTGTATTCTTTCTACCTCAATATTTTTTATTTTATTGTATTGTATTGTATTTTATTGTATTCAAATATACCGGCTGCTATGACGACTAAATTTCCCTTCGGGATGAATAAAGTAATCTATCTATCTATCTATCTATCTATCTATCTATCTATCTATCTATCTATCTATCTATCTATCTATCTATCTATCTATCTATCTATCTATCTATCTATCTATCTATCTATCTATCTATCTATCTATCTATCTATCTATCTATCTATCTATCTATCTATCTATCTATCTATCTATCTATCTATCTATCTATCTATCTATCTATCTATCTATCTATCTATCTATCTATCTATCTATCTATCTATCTATCTATCTATCTATCTATCTATCTATCTATCTATCTATCTATCTATCTATCTATCTATCTATCTATCTATCTATCTATCTATCTATTTATCTATCTATATAGAGCTTTTTGGGTTTAAGAGCAGACACAGGTGTCAATGAGCTGTGAACAAGAACATGAGATCTCCGCAGCAGAATGTTTATGTTATGTCTGACCCACTGCTCCACCCAGATCCGGATACTTCCTGGTTCATATTCAGAAATCAGCTTTAGATTTACATGTTTTCTCTCCTGTGTGTATTTAATCAAGCTGTATTCCGCTGCTTTTCTTTTTCTATCCTCATGTCTTGACCACTTGTGATTGTGACTCTCTTGTTTCTTGTCCCTGTACCTGCTTGTGTGTGTCTGTGTGTGTGTGTCTGTGCACACTCGGCTCTCGTCTCTCAGCGGGATCCCAGCCTGTCAATGCAGCCCGTAATGAGGTGTATGCTTCAGTCAGCATGTGAGGAGTTAATAAGGAAGCAGCAGAGGCCATCACACATCAACAGGCATGGGTGTGTGTGCGTCTGTGTGTGTGTGTGTGTGTGTGTGTTTGGGGAGGGTGTGAGTGCCGGGGAGCCTCCCTGGCACACTTAAGGCTGTCTGTCCACCGATGGGGGGGTATTGATTTGGAGGGGGAGGCAGACAGAAATGAATTCTGATCCACAGAGGGACTCCGCACTGCATGTCTGAGTGTGTACGGTTATTTTTTGTACGAGTGTGTGTGTCTGTGTGTGTGTGTGTGTGTGTGTGTGTGTGTGTGTGTGTGTGTGTGTGTGTGTGTGTGCATGCATGTGAGCATGTTTGTTCTCTTTGTCTCAGTGTCTCTTCCAGTGCACATGATGTACATACAAATGAAGGGTTTGGTTACACCCCACTGCTCTCAGGGCTGTTGGCTGTGTGCGCACATGTGTGGGAGTGTGTGTGTGTGTGTGGGTGTGTGTGTGAATGTTAATTTGTGTACATGTGAAAGAGAGACAGAAAGGGAGGAGGGGCTGTGAAAACCAGGCTCAGGTGGCGAGGGACACTTCTAATCTAATCCCAAACTGAGTGTGTATGCATACATGCTTTTTGTGTGTGTGTGTGTGTGTGTGTGTGTGTGTGTCTGTTTATATGCATATGCACGTATTTGTGTTTAGATGTGTATCACGCGTACTCCTCCGCTTGTACTTGATACGTTGATGAGAGTTTACAAGTATTACCGAGGCTGAACGACCTCCTCAGACCCCATAACTGCGCCTGTGATTTAATCCAATTGGCTTCCATGAGAAATACACAGAGACAAAGGCTGTGGGCAAACATGCTCCTGCAGCCGAGAGAGAATTATTAGATTCGACTATAAAGAAACTCGGTGGGGTGAGAAAAGAGGAGAAAGCGGCGACTGATCTCCAGTGGTGTGTGTCTGAAAGTGCCCTGGCTGTCTTTGTTTGGCAGAGGAGGCAAAAAAAATCAACATAATGAGCCCAAACTGCCTTTGTGTCTCACTCTCTTCCTCTCTCTCGTCCCTCTCCTCCCTCTGTCTCCTGCTCCCTCTCATCCCTCCACTCTCAGACAGCTGCTTGTGAGAAGCCGAATTAACTGCTCCCCAGTCGCGTCTGGAAAGTGCAAAATAATTAAGTGTTTTCCCTCCGAGGTACGCGTGGTTGTTTCTGGTTCCACGTATGAACTTAAAGCGTGTGGGTGTAGGTGGCAGTGTGAGTCCAGCACAAACACTGTTGTGTGTCGTTTTTTTCCATCCCCGAACCCCCCCCCCCATCCGTCACTCTGTGGTCCTATCTATTACCAACATGTGATCCTTCTGGCTCCAAATATCCGATTTACAAGTCAGCAAGAAGGGCAATATTTCAACAGGCTGTCGGGAGATGCTCTGGCCTTATCTGGCCCGGGCGCTTTCTAATATTTTTCCTCAAATATTGCATTAGGAGATATGTTATCCATCCCTGCACATTCATCTTCATTCAATGTTTGTCTGTTGGAGTGTGTGTGTGTGTGTGTGTGTGTGTGTGTGTGTTCTAGCCCAGTGACGGCAAACGTCCTCTAATATTTCTCACGTCACAGTTCCCCTTATGTGAATGTTATCATCTACTTTGGGCGAATTTAATTGGTTCTCTCAACACTGACTGAAATGATTGTAAGAGTGAAGAGAGAATATGGGGACCACACGTATGAAAGTGGTGTGAAATGTAAACAGTATGATTTACTGACTTCTGTGAGTGCAGAGATAAATCTTGTGTTCCAGCAAGAGTCCGAAGATTTCTGACCTATTTCAACACTGTTGTAATACACAGATTCAGAGTCAGACACACTCCCCAACCTCACACACACACACACACATCATGTGCAATACTTCATCCATCACTGGCGCTCAGGCTGACAGCTTTGTCAAAGTGAGCCGCAGGGGAGTGGAGAACGGCATTGTGGGATTGAGTCCTCCCATCGGACGATGCATTGACAGGAGAGTAGAAGAAGAGACGAGAAAGGAGGGAAAGAAGCCGGGGAAAATGAGGGAATGTGTTGCACAACCCCAGCAAACCGAGAGAGAGGGAGAGAGAGAGAGAGAGAGAGAGTGTCACCTCTTCCATCGGGAAGAAGAAAGGATTGTGCTGCCGTGGGTATCCCATCAGAAAGCAGCACCTCTCCTGCAGCAGCCTGTGTACCGAGCCTGGGCCGTGTGAAGGACAGACAAAGAGCATATTGCAGCCCCTGGAAGCATGACTGCATCACACGGTAAAACACACAAAAACACACACACATCGACACAGACGGTCTCCTGAGGCTCTGGCAAACTGCAGCAAATGAACCCCGGCCCTGGTGAGAGACGCAGGTACGATGCATGTGTGCACAGACGACAGCTGGCGGGATCAGTGAAGTGAGCTGTCAGTCCGTCTCCAACAGGAAGCATCAGCCTCAGCCTGAGACCTTCATCTAAACACCTCCACCGCAGGCCTGCTGCCCCCCCCCTCCCGCTCGTGTGTGGGTTCAGCCTCACAAACCCACGACTCGACGCTTCATCTGGTGATTGCGGCTCCGTCTCAGCGCTGAGGAGCAAAGGGAACTGACAGGAGACCGGGAGACTTCCAGACATTCACTTTACTCTTTGCCTGGTTCCTGACGAACCCTGTCGTGATTCCTTCAACCGGCACTCATGTTTTCTCCCTGACACTCTCTAGGCTCTAATTAGGCTTGTAAATAATTATTGCAATTAAATCCTACAATTAGGAGGAGTGAAGCACAGCCATTAGTTTCACAATAAATGTCATGAGCATTCTGCATAGGCACCGGGAGGAAACAGACAAACGCCGGGCCATTAGGAGGCAGACAGACAGAGAGACATACAGCACTCACAGCTCTTAATTATAGAGCTGATTATTCTGGCAGGATGGCTCTTGGACTGTTCCTCTGGCTCAGAATCACAGTGACAACACACGCACACATGCGCATACATGAGCCACACACAAATGTATACACGCCTGGCATCAAAGCACTCGTACACACAGCTCGTAAATGAAAGAAAAAGAAAACGAGGAGTGATATTGTTCTAAATTCAGCTCATAAACATCAGTAACACCACATGGACTGAAACTGCAGCTTAATCAGAGATTAATAGCGTTGTTTCAAGATATAATAAGAGGCTTTAAACAGGTTCAAGGACAGGTTTGTTACCCCAGGGTGCTTAGAGCCGGGAGTTCTGCTCAGGATTGATTGACCACCTCCATTCATATATACATATACACTCTATTTATACTTTTAATCTATTGCCGGATGAATTGCAAATCATCAGATTGTGTTTTATCACAAATATTCTATCTGTTCTCCTTCTCATCCTCCGTTCTTTCTCGGATGTTTCTTCAGTATTCTCCTTCTCCATATTCTCTCCAGTTGTAGCACTCACAGGCGAAGTAGCCTAATTGTGCACAATAATAACATTCTTCTGAATGCTGATAAACATTTGGATCGAACCTTCCTCTCCAGGTCTGCGCTTGATCAAATGCACACCCATCCATTAGCTGGTCAGAGGTCATTCCCAAAGTCAAGGATCATTTCGAAAAGGTAGAGAACTTCTGAGGTAAACATCTGGAGGACTCTCTGAGAATGTCTGAGAGTCCAGAAGGCAGGTATCATAAACGTAAGCCTGTCATTAGGTTTTGAACACACACCAAAATGATCTACTCTAACGAATATACGACACGTTACACAATAAAGAATCCTTCTCCTACATTCTGCCATTCAAACGTGTATTGATCATTTGGAGAAATCCCCGTGGTTCAGCAATGAAACAAAGGTGCAGCCTGCAGGGGATCTTTCTCTGTGTTGTTTTCCAGGGGTTTGTGTTTGTGGAAAACTCCGCGAGACTGCAGAGGCACGAGGTGTCAGAGAGTCTCAGGATCAGGTATCCTCTTCCTCATTATCTCATATTATGTCAGAGGGCCAGTGAGCGAGGGGCGGGCGGGGGGGGGAGAGACAGCCGTGAGGTCTAAACTGGTATTAAAGGATGAGCAGACACACACTCCATGAAGCCAGACACAAACAAACCCTCCATAGGGTCTCACACACGGGTCTGGGAAATCCATTCATACCGGACTTGACACTATTGAGTCTATTTGGAAAAAAACATTTCACCTGAAGCAGACGTCAAGCTACAGGGAACTGGTTTCCTGACAGCTCCACAGTCTACTGGGCGAGTCACTGGATCCACAGCTTGTTACCAGGCACTGACCTCTTGCCGGGACGGGGGGGGGTGAAGGTGGGAGAGGGGGGGACGGAGGAGTGGAGGGATTGATGGGGGGAACGGGAGGTAAGAGGGTGTTCAGCCGAGGACCCGGGTTGCACGGGCGTCTATTAATTAACAGCTTGATGGAGGCTGACAGGACGTGTGCTGCTATCAAATAATGAGGTTAGGATTGGCCGATGGTTCCAGGGCACAAAACCTGATTAACACTAATCCTGGCTTAAGTCAATTAACAATGCCTGCAAAGGGACTCATGCAAATGAAGTGCCTTTGTTAGGTGGGCTCACGCGGAGGGAGCAAGCAGCGGCTGAGCATTCAGACGTGTAAAACACGGGCAGAACACGGCTGAACCGGGACAAGGAAACTCAGATCAGCCATCAAGAGACCGAAAGGAGTGGACCTGCAGTGGTTAAGCAAATGGCGGTTTATGAAAACATGATTAAACTGAGGAAGGGGGGCGTCTCTAAGTGACCCGGTGAGGGACCCCTTCAGATTGATGAACACATTCAACCCTTGAACTTCCCACAACCCCCCCCCGACCTCACGCTGCTGAGAGACAGGACGTACACAGATGGAGAGCACACGGAGCATGTATGTCAACACATGTGCACAGAATCCTCCAAACATCTCTGATTCAGAGAGGGAATATGGGTTTGTGTAACATGGACACGCATTCTGAACGACCATGACGAGAAATAACTTTGTTTAGTAGAGAACTTTCTATTCAACAGCTGGAGTTCATATGTTACGAGGGACTGAGGACAGACAGCGAAACTGGGTCAAATTTAAACTTTAGAATGAAATGAAATCTTACATGTTCAAGAAAGAAACTTCTACATACTGAAAATATATAATTATTGGCAAATATCCACCAAGCAAGAACAACTTTATCTATGACTTCGAACTAGACTCAAACACACGTGTGAAAGAAACGATCACACGTGCAGAAGCTGCAGATTAAAGGAGCTTCACACGTGGGACAGGGATGAGAAGAGCATAATGGCCTCATCAATAAAACTGCACGTGCATATTGACAGGGGAATTTATCCTAATTTGTCCAAGTGTCAATATCAAGTAAAGGGAAGCAGCATTGAATCTCCGGCCGAGTTTCCAAGCTGCAGCTCCCGAGGGCGGATCTATCCAGGGTGAAATAAAATGCAGATGTGGGTTCCACATGTTGTCTTCTCACTTCTACTCTTTACGGTTGCCAGGTATGAATCATCTCTTCATTCCCAGTTGTCCCATATAAAAACGAACCCCATTTGACCCCAGTTGAAGACCTACTTTAGGTACGATCTACCTTTCTTCATAATTCATGCAGCGCAAAGCCCAACCGCAGATTCAACGGGGGAGTAGGGGAACATTCAGGAACTTATGAGAGAAAGATACCTCTTTCCTCCTGTGGGACACAGAGAGGCATTTCACATTCAGAGGTAACAGAAGATAACATTCATCGTTCTGGTTTTTGGAGCCTCAGTTGGGAGGAAATAAAACTCGAGAAGGAGTGAGAAGATTTGCTAAATTAATTCATTGTATTGTGGGTAGTCGAGTTAGCTGGACCGTTTGTTGGACTGACGCTGAAGGGCAGATGGGTGAGAGACGCAGAGATAAGGGTCAGTGGTCAAACCCTTGGTCTTGTTCATTCTCTGGTAGCTTCAGGCTAGTCAGGCTGCCCTGAGGCCGGTGAGGGGTCATGGGGACGGCCATGCAACACTCGCTGAGGTAGTGGTTGCAAGAAACTACCAAATAGAAGAAAGGAAGAAGGGGCTGTAGAGAGAATACGTCTTCCTTCCCCTCTGGATTATTATTCCTCATCAAAGCATATTCCGGTAAACGCTGACATATATGATTAAAATAAGAGTTTGGGCTTTTACAGTGAAAACAAACCCAAACATCCAGGATAACACACAAAGGAGTGTTTGAATAAGTGGCCTGGACATGAGCCAGTCCAATCTTCTCATTCTGGAGGGTGTAGACAGTAAACACATGAAACAAACAGCTCCAGACCAACAGTGCTGCTGGTTCGCTTCAGGTCTGCGTGAGCCACAACACCGACAGTGCACAGTGGAAGGCCTGGCTCCGAGCCGCCGCGTGTTCCGTGGCCATTAACACATGAAACCAGCGTGTTACACACACACTCGGATCCTGCATAATGATGAGCCAGGAGCATGTCAGCTAATCTGAGCCAGGACGAGGTGTGAACGAATCCTATTTCCTCTTGTCTTGATGGGCACTGAACCCATTTCCTCCCAATCTAAACCACACCGGGCCAAACAAAGGGATAACTAGGGGAGAGAGAGGAAGGAGAACCAGAAAGCTCTGGGGTGGGGGGTGGGGGTCACTGGAGGGAGAACAGGTTGAGTTGAGGGCGTCATACTGGAGAAAAAAAAAAAAACTTGAAAGAAGAAGAAAGAATTCATGCATGGATTTCAAATTTCACAGCTGAGCACCTGGGAGAAATTGCTAGATTTGAAAAAAAAAAAAAAAAAAAGAGGTCTTCTTTTCTTTTGTGATAATCTGTGAGCTGTAATGTTGCCGTTCCATAGGTGGAGGGAGGGAGGGAGGGAGGGAGGATGGCGAAGGAGGAATCGGGAGGTTGTGTGTGTGTGTGTGTGTGGGGGGGGGGTTAATGTTTACTAAAGAGGAAAGAAGTGTACCGGAGAGTGACAGCAGCACATGGCTGGACGCCTCTATAGGGGGGGGGGGGGGGGACAGTGTGCGTCTGTCCATGAAAGACGAGTCTGTTTTACAAGCCGGGCTCAGTGTCCCTCAGTCGCTCATGCTAGCAAGGATTTCACACTCATCCTTATAAAAGAGACGGCCACTGTTTCCCTGGGACCACTGTTAAATCTGTTAAGGTCTATTATGCACTCGTTGGAGCCTCAGCCGTAAAACATTACTAAAACCATCCAGCTCCATTACAAAGTCAACAGCTGCCTCTTTCCTTGTGATTTACGTCTGACATGATAGAAAACGAACCCACTTTTATTCTTCTAAGCGCGTGTGTGTGTGTGTGTGTGCTTTTATTTATTAAGGTGTTTTCAAAAACCCTTTCAGGCAGAACTAAGGCCTCCGCCACAGGTATCACTTCAAAAGAACCTTTCAGATGTTAAATCTTGATTGTTCTCCATGAATAATACATTACAGCTCGGGCTCGGCGAACTGGCCACTGACCAAAGCAACCGATAGAATGCAGACGCTGATTCTCTGCCGTGTGCGGTGGGTGCAAACGCTGCAGCTGGGGCCAGCGGCAAGAAGAGCACTAAATGAGAGGGAACGGGAAAAAAGGCCTTGTGAAAACATTGATAATCCAGACCCCCAGAAAGACCCTCGGCACTACTGGAGCAGTTGTCACCATTTATCCCTTTGTTCTGCATTGTTGTATGAATCGACAATAAAGGCCTGAGGTGTGTAGTCGTTGTGTTTGTCCATCCACTGGCCTGAGCTCCTCCCCCCAAACACAAAGCAGAACAGTACAAGCGCAGGCAAAAGGAAATAAAAACATGTTTATTTATAGACATACTGTTAGAACCATCACACTTTATTTTAGCGATGACAACCTTGACAAAACTTCTGAGAGCCCTTATTTTAATAACAAATAAAGTAATAACAGCCTCCTGGCTGAAGCCACAGCCCCCCACAATAACCCCATGGAGGGGTAGAATTCAAGATATGTACAGGATGGAATACTTGTCTGCACTATTACAACTGAAAACAGAGGTTTAGAAAAACAACTGGTCCCCGATTGTTCTACAGTTCCATCTGATACGAGCAAAATATCTATATATATTGCTTTTGTTTTCTCTTTGTTTTACCTTGTAAGCAATGGACATCTGCAGGCCATGCTATCTCAGAATATTGTCTCGATGTAATGCAATGTGAGATGTACCGTGTTTGTGGACAATGCTAATCAATAACTTAATTCTGATGTACCCGGATCATGATGGCCTGGACCCGAGACATACATGGACAGTTAACCCCATTAACCTAAGACTTGTACCCGTGGCACCTCATTTCATGTTAAAAACGATGTACTGTATGACTGTATTCTAACCCTAACCCTAATAAAAAGAAGTTCAAAAAAAAAAGCACAAGCGCAGGAAATGAGAGAAGAACCAGGTGAGGTCCCATTTTTTTTTAAAAAGAGAGAGGGGACTCGTCGGTGAGCGGCAGAGCACTCATGCAAATTCATCCGAGTGAATTTCCATGAGCTGGCAGCGGCGTGTGCTGGTTTAACGATGCTCCAGCTGCCACTCACATGTGAATACTCCGTCTACCTGTTTGATTAGAGCCTACCGCTGCAGGCTCAGTGATTCTGCCTGTATGTAAAGTGTGGCTTTTCTACAGTAGATAAACCCTAAAGCCCCCCCCGCCGCGCTTCGCCGTATGGAATTTGGGCAGACGCTACGTAGTCCGTACCCAAGTGGGCTTTGTTTGAGCAGAGCAACATGAAGTATTCAGTTTGAAATCGACAGCTTTTGATGCAATATTAAATGCAGTGAGGTGTTTTCAGGAATGTAAGAATCTTTCAGGGGGATTTTCATACGACGCAGACAGACGAGAAGAGAAGAGACGGGAGACAGGGAGGAGAGGGAGGAGAGAGGAACGTCTGGGAGGAAGCTCAGCTGAATTTCCTGAAACAGCTATGACCCTTCCCATCACTGTGTCTGCCGCCGGGCACTCAGCCACAAACCGAAATTGCTGTATTATTCCTCCAAACATAGACGCAGTCGCACACAAAGACTCAACACAACATGACTCAAACATGTGATCTGGCAGAAATCCATACATGGATCGGCACAACCACAGGATGCACAAGGACAGCTGGAAAACACAAAGCCGCAAAATGAGAATCCGAAGATAATACCGCAAACATGTTTTTCCTTTTTCTTTTTTTTCCAATACAGGCACAAAAATGGATATACACAGATGTCTGGAGATAAATCTTGAGATGAAAACCTGCTGTTATGTATTTCAGGACTGTCAGTAATGATACAGCACCCTACAGGAAGACACACACACACACCAACACACACACACACACACACACAACTCATACTGCTCCTGGAGAAGAGGAAGTCACTGAGCCAGGTCTTTTCATCAGTTCCACTGCGCTGACTCGCATTGGGCAAATTTCACCAGGTCGTTAATATGGTGGATGCTATTGTCATTACATCTACAAAACAAAAGCAGCGTTTAACATGGCAGCACCATGGATCGCATATGAAAGAGCGAGCAGTTAAATATGTTCCGGGGGCGAGTGAAGGATGGTGTGTAAAAGAGAGCGAGGGAGAAAGAGAGAGAGAGAGAGAGAGAGGGAGAGTAAAGTTCTTTCACATGACGAGAGATAACTCTGGGTAGGCGTTGGGAGTATAGAGTGGAGTAAGAGCCCATCTAGAATAATCTATACATATGCAGTAGGTGTAATCTATACACACGCGGCTGAGAGAAAGCGCCTGGATGAAAAGCCTTCGCTGAGATCCCAGTTGAATACTGATTGGGAGGCTGGTGCCTGCATGTGTCTGTAATTATAGTCTTTTTTTTTTTTTTATGTGCACGTGTACATGGGATTTCTGAGAGCCGATTGCATTATGTCGGTACCTATGCAAATGAAAGCTGAGGGAGAACGTGTGTATTTGTGTGTCTGTGTGTCCCTGTGGGTGCCTGTCTGCATGTTTGTATTTACAGAGGCTTCGCACATCCCACGAGTCTCAGCCTTGCCGACACACACACACACACACACACACACACACAAACACACACACACAGACAGGTGTGAGGGCTGCAGGGAGCACGAGCCCAGGTTCTGGAGCACGGCCTCGGCTCAGCAAATATTACTCTTTCCCACTTTCATTCTCCCTCTGTCCTCCACTGTCTATCTCTTTCCTATTCTCTCTGTATTCTCCCTTTCCCACTGTGCCAAACACAGAGGGCCTCTTTGTTATTCAGAGTAGGAAATGCAACTGGAGCCAAATCGGCCCCGGTTCCTGTTTGATATCATCCCTCCTTTGTTCTGGCCGGCTCCCATCACCATGCGCTTGGCCTCAGACGGCATCAGCCAGACACATGGGAACAAGCCCTGGACGAGAAGGGTCCTGTGATGTCCTGGACGTGGAACTACCAAGTGTAGCTCGAGGTGACATTCAGGTTAACAATGGGAGAAAAAGGTCAAACCGATGATTTTTGCCATTTCCAAGGTGGCTGCGGTGATTTCACAGCTCCAGTGGATTACTGGAAAATGCAGCTGGGTGTCCATTACCACGGAAGCTTAACGTGTCCCCATGCGTAGAGAGAGCGGGTTCATCACAGAGAATACACTTAATATGATACACATTAGTATGTGCAGTTCCTTCCAGACTCATAAAATAAATGACATTGGAGCAGCCCCAGGCTTTGAGGCTCGCAACATCACAGATTAGAGTCTAAATAAATCAAATTGTATCCGTCCAGAGTCACATATTAAAAAACATGTCGTCTCAGCTGACACATTTATTAAAAAAGGGGCTGAATGAGCAGCGTTGAATCCCAGTTCTGCTACTTTGTCAGGTGCAACAACTCTCAGTCTAACTATAGCTGCCTCCTTGAACATGCAGGGCAACATCCCCAGAGCAGTTGAGAGCGTTTCAGTGTGTGTGTCTGTCTGCTTCCAACCCCCCCGACCCCCCTGGAGAGAAGACAGAAGAGTCGAACCGCTGAATACTAATAATATTCACCAACATCACTGCTCACTCAGATGACTAGCAGTTATGAGCTCAACATCAAAAGCGCGTTTCATCCACGAAATGAGAAGGAATAAAGGATTCGGTAAATATGGGAAACAGACTTTAGAATCAGAACAAACTCTCCCTAACGGGGGGGGGGGGGATTCACGTCAGGCCTGGCAACAGAGTCATCATCCCACCATCAGATACGGGGGGGTGTTTGCAGGGTTTGTGCACAGGAACTGGTAGATTTGTATTTTTATACTGGAAACATTCATAAATACACAAATAAGACGTTTTGACTAATTTGGTCTGGACCAAAAAAACAGTTTTTGAAATTTGGAAAACACTTTTTTGTGTTGACTGTCCGACTATCAGCAGGAAGTTGAGACGGCATTAAACAGTAGAAGAAGAAAATTATGCAGAAGCTCATAGGATTGCTTGTGGTCTTAACCCCCGACTGGGACGTTCGTTTGAAAACAGAATCTATCAAATGAACCGGTACATTAATTTTCTCCATTCAAACATGCATGTCCGTCAAAAACCAATCAATGTCAAGTATAGGTAAATAAATCCCAGGGAGGTGATGACAAACAGCCAGTCCTGGATTAATTTGTGAAACCAAAACCAACCGGATCTAAAGTTAACAATGTCACAAAGAGACCTATGTCATGAATACACTTTGTAAATAATAATAAAATGGATTCATCAGTAGTATTATTAAAGGCTGAGCTTTTACTGGTCGTTGTATTATTTTTACTCTCACAGCAGGCGAGCGACTCAAACTGAGCAACTTCTCACTCGCTTCCTTTTTTCCCTTTTGTTTTTACAGAGTGCAATAATACAGCTAATCCTTATAGAGTAGAATAAAGTGTAAGTCACACTCGCCGAGGGAACAGAACCGAACATTGGATGTTTGCTCCTCTCCCGGCAATCGTGTCTGACCAGCTCCTTCACACCTCAGTCCACCTGTGAGCTCGGGCCAGCCAGTTGTTGAGTGTGTTAAAAGCAACGATAAGGAGAGAAGACGACAATCTATCACCTCGCACGTCCTCAGTCTCCAGGGCTGCTCCTCTTCTCCTCCTGTCACTTCTCCTCCTCTTTTCATCACTTTTCTATGCGACCACGTTTTCTTTTCCCTCTCGTCTCCTCACCTCCACTCTCCCTCCTTGTCCCCTTCCACCCTCGTGCTCCTCCGCCTACTAAGTATGTCAGTTGCGTTGACGCCTATCAGCCTCGTCCCACCTGCCCCACAACGCTGTGTCACTTCATTAGAAATGAAATGAAAGGATGACCTTGCGTTCCGTCTCTCTTTCTCTCCGAGTGTCTCTCTTTACTCGTTCTAAGTCACGCACACTCCTCCTCCAGCTGTCCCTCTCTACCTCATCACTCTTCCTCCCGTCCCTCCTCTGCCTCAGCCGTCCGACCAACCAGCCGAGAAGTGCCCTTCATCTCTCTCCCTCTCATTTGCGCCTTGTCTTTTTCCGTGACTCTCTATTTCTTTTCCTCCTCCCTGCCCTCATTGTTCTTCTTCATTATCAAACGCTGTCACAACGTCCCCTGCTGTGCCACCTGGGTTATTTATAGCTAACAGAGGGTGGTAGTGCTGGTGATGTTGAGAGGTGGGCCGCCCTGCTGGAGTGCACACACACACACACACACTCACACTCACACACACACTTTGGCTTGCATTTAAACATATGTGCGCTCACACACACACACACACAGACACACACTTAAACCATCCATTCTCACCCACAAGGGCACTTATACGTTTAGGGATCAACAGCTTTGTGTGTCCGTGCCCCTGGGACACCTACCTGTCTCTCGGACATGACGTAGAGGTAGTTGCGGTCCAGGGAGAACGCCATGTCCCGCAGGATCGGGCCGCCGTCCTTGATGACCGATATCGTCTCGTACTGGACGCCGCCGTGAGGAGGCCCGTCCACACGAATCTGCAAAACACAGGAGGCAAACAGGTCAATGATGGCTATTTATATCAGCGTGACAGCAGGAAGAGAAAAACAGACGAGGAGTGATTGACAGGGATGACAAGATTGACAGGATTTGCAAAACTATTTATCATTTTCAGTTCAGGCAAGGGGGGGAGGATACTACAAGAGGGCTGACTGAACAGGAAACTGCAGAGGGACGACTACTTGGTTTTCAAGCGTTTCTATTTTTGCCAGAAATGTGTGCCACTCGTGTTATTATATGACGTCGGCCCTCTGTGGTCCGGAGTAGGATGAGGTTACAACCACTGTGAGGAATCATTTGCTGGTATTATTGGACCTCTGTGAAACCGTAGCTCTGTTTTTCTTTTCCTGTTTCTCCTGATGAATGATGTATTATAACGTGACGCTTTGAACTCCAGGCCAGGACCACCCTCGCAACGAAGGAAAAACAGCAACGAAGGATTCTAATGACTTCTCCCAGTAGCGTGACCCTCCCTGACCTCTTCTTTCCCTTTATTCATCAGATCCTTACGGCCAAAAGAACGTAACCAGGGCAGTAAATCCTGAGCGGTGGCGTGGGCTTCTCGTGACGCTGGGCGTGAGAGATGTCTCCCCGATGTCACATGTCACTGGACCCTCCTCCCCCCCACAAAGAAAGCTGATGGCTCTATCATCTGTCCATCCAGGCCTGCTTCACTCCGCCCAAACATTCATCTATCTATTCAGATGGTGACAGCATCAAAGAGCAGGCAGACTCTCGATAAAACATCAGAGAGGGGAAAGTCAAGGTCACATGTCTGTCAAGAGAAGATGAACTGGGCACGTGGGAGGGTATGCGGGCAAATGTGCACACACACACACACACAACTAAATAAAAATGTAGCCTCACATAACTATGCCACTAGACGCTAATACCAATTTTCTTGAACAAACTGTGGGATACAGAGCCATGAAGCCATGGAACCTACTACCAACAGAAATGATAAATGTGACTCGCAAATGAATGTTCAAAAAGCAAATCATGAAACACTTGGGTACAGCATACTTGTGACACTAGATGGTGTTGTACTGTACATAAATGTGTAGTATTCTCTTACATGGTTTGCATTTTTTGCTTTTATGGAATTGGATATATCAGTGTTTTATATCATGACAAAGGAAAAATTGCATAACCACTAAGTTAATTTTTGATATCTGTAATACAAAATGTTACGATCATTATTTTAATGTATTTTAAATTTTGATATTTGTAATTTAATGTATGTTTTAAATGTTTGATATTGGTATCGTAATGTATATTTTAAATGTTTGATATCTGTATGTATGTCTCAAATGTGGACCCCACTAAAAGTAGCTCTGTCTTAGGGTAGAGCTAATGGGGATCCTTCTAAATAAACAAACAAATAAACAAACACACACACACACACACACAAACACAGACACACACACACACAGGCCTTTGTGTTTGTATGCATGTGTCAAATGCCTGGATGGTCAAGTAATAAAAATGAGATGTAAGTTCACACAAGGCCCCTGGAGCTTTGCCTTCAAAGCTTCAGGGTTAGCCGAGAACACGACAGCAGGCCGTGCCGTTAAGGAGCCGAGCTCAAAGTGGACGAGTTTTCCACGGCTGACCTACGTCTGACCTCGGCAGGCTAATCCAAACACGGAAAACGGGACATATGTGAAAACCATATGTAGGATTAGAAAGGCAGGATGTGAGGTCCGTGTCAGTCTTCATCTGGTTGGTGACATGGCAGTGCTGAGGGAGGATGGCCAGCCCGGCGTTGTTCTGTTCACTACTGTGACAGTGTGGTTGTGGTGCGTGTGTGTGTGTGTGCATGTGTGAGTTTGTGTGTGTATGCGCCCCCTAGGAGCGGCCTGTCACACTGTGATATGTGTCCGAGCAGGCTGCCACCAGGGATCACAAGAAAACCCGACCTTCCCCCTGCAAGCCTGCAGTTCATCTGAATCAGATCGCTATCACACAGCCTCTCACCGCTGTCCAGGGGCCTCGGGATTCACATTTGGACACACACACACACACACACACACACACACACACACACACACACACACACACACACACACACACACACACACACACACACACACGCACACTAGTGTCTTAGAGTGTGTCCAAAACAAAGCCTCTGCAGTCCAGTGCAGGAGCGAAACACACTTCTAGCTACACACTGCACAACAAGGTTACAACAACACACCAGGAGCAATACTAACTGTGCTTTTACGCAAACACGTTTAATCAGAAAAATGTGCACAGAGAAAAAAAAGATGAACGCCTTTATCCATTTGCTTCTTTTCAAGACTCTTCATTTTCAACCATTCAGGCTCATAGCTCACACACGGAGAAAATGGTTGTGACATTACTGACATCCGAGCACTCCAGACACACACTCACACACACACAAACACACACACACACACACACACACACACACACACACACACACACACACACACACAACCACAGCCAGTTGCTTTTCACATCAAGGTTTTCTTTAGTAGCTGTAGATCTTCATAGATGCCACATTCACACGTACGCAGACATAAACACACACACACACACACACACACACACATACACTTACACACACACACATCGCTGTAAGGGAGAAAGGGAATGTGAGCAGGAGTGTGAGGTGAAGGTCTCTGCAAGACATGCTCCCTCCTCGGTGGGCAAATGAGACAAAATAATAAGAAAGGGGGATAATTCGGCTAAAAACATTCTATTTCATCTCACTCCCACACAATCATTCTATCATTCTAGCATCCTACCACCAGAGTAAATGACTCTCGGGTCCCAAACATCCGTCTCCTCAGCATCGCTTTACTTCAACCTTTAACCCCCCCCTCTCAGGTACTTAAAGCGATCCTCTCTCCGCCCCATTTGACCCTGCATTATTTATCAGGCTGCAGGAGAAGGCTGTTAACAGGTTGGAGTCATACCCTCAAGCCCCTGTGACAATATCCCTACCACTCTATTTTAGGAGGACCCATCCATCGCTGGTGCCCCAGAGATCTGTCCCTGCTTTGGCCTGGGTCTAACATCCCCCCCCCTTCATTTCAACACCTCAACCATTAGCTAACCTGTTTCTATCACCAGCAACTGCAACTGAGAGAATCGAGGGGGTGGGGGGGGGGGGGGGCAAAGCAGGGTGAAGATGGATGAGTGTTGAAAAACATTCTACATGCCCCTCGGGGGGGAAGCAGGGGCTGTGTAGTTGATATTTGTGAAGTGAAACATCAGTCTAACCTTGAATTTAAAAAAAAAAGAACTACTCAGGTACTTAAAAAGCTGAGGTTTAGATTCATCAGAGAGGATTTGAGGCCACGAGTCCATTTACAAACACGTTCAGAGCGACACACAGAAGCATTGTGAACTGTTCCTGGAGAACGAAGCTCTGAGGTAAACGTCCCCAGGCGTCATCCGGAGAAACACTTCTACAGCTACGTATAAATCCTGGAGCAGTTTTTAAATCCAAAACTCTTTCACAGCTTCTGAATAACTTCTCACATATTTTCCTTATTCCAGTACAACAGCATGTTATGCCATTTGTCCTGTGTGTATGTTTATATCCATTATTCATCATTTCCTGTTTAAATCAGAACTCAGACAAGTATCGTTAAGGTTAATTTATGATTTATATGAGAATTGAAACAATTTTCTATTTCTTTAACATTGTGATTTGTCCTGTGTGTATGTTAATATCCATTATACATCATTTCCTGTTTATATCAGAACTCAGACAAGTATCGTTAAGGTTCATTTATGATTTATATAAGAATTGAAAGGATTTTTTCTCTTTCTTTAACATTGGGATGTGGGTGTTTTTAATGCCATGTTCATATATTGCCCAGGTCTGTTGGGCCTTGGTGGACGTATGTGTCATTCTACTTTAAATTAAAGTTCAAAGATTAAAGGGCTGTCAGCCAAGTTAAGCCCTGAAGTGAGTGTTTGTTTCATTTGTAATGATGTCATTATTTTTCTCTGCATGTTTGGGATGAATATTTGTTACTTGTTTGTACGGAAACAAGTCGTCATTGTCTGTTTTAGATCTCAGATTTAGATTTCTAAGAAGGAGCATCCTTAGAGACGTTAAGTTTTCATCCTACGTCATGTTGTTCTTCTTATATCAGTGAAGACATCACGTGTCTGCTGAGAGCATCGTTCCCACAGTTTTCAGGAAGACTGGACAAATGTACTCAATCAAACGTTTGTTGCATTTTTTAAAAGAAAGTTCACAAGCTGCAGAGGAAATGGATTAAAAAATGTAACTTTTTGTTTCTGTGTAGAAACTTTGTGTCCCTGCACCTCGTCAGGCTCGAGTGCCGGACGTGGTTGGAGGGATTTAGCCGCGACAGGGAAGCCATGGCAGAGGCATCAGAGGCCTCTCTCTCTCTGTGGCTACAGGGGCCGGTGCCAGCAGGGTGCTTTTGATCAGACCATGTAAGCACCCTGCAAAAACGTTTTGAAGACTGACCAAACTCCAATTCAAATTGCCCTTCTCCCTCTTTCTCTCTCACTTGGTCTCACTGGGTTTGAACAACGTGCCAGGCACTGGATCCGCGGCCGAGTGAGTCTGCGTGAAGCAATTTGCTGAGTGAGAAGTGATGAATAAACCCAGGGTTGAAAGTGCTTTAAATGTATTGTGGATGCTGCTGTCCGAAGAGAGACAAAGGAGGAAAGGCCTCAGCTTCAGCTCCTTCCACAGACAGTGCAAGACACCGATCGGCCACATATAGTCTCAGAAAGAAATATAAGTTATGTTTGAAAATCTGGCAGCCTTATTTGGAATACATGAATACACTACCAACGGTACCAAAGGACTGTAACTATTTGGAGCTCTGAATTACATTATGTACTGTGTCATTGCGGTATTTCTCTGTGATGTGTCATCCTATGCACCAACTTTTCTTTTTTTTTTTTTTAAATTTTGTTATGTCATTTTCTGTAATCTTTAATGAAGAGTGCTCTGTATGTATATATTCCAAAAAAAAAAAAAAGACACAGATTGGCTGTAAAACCAATAATTGGTGATTGGTGCAAAATGCCAAAATTACCTCGTATAATCCTAAACAATGAGAGGGATGATTTGCAGATTTACAGATTTGGTCTCTGTGTTAACTCGTCTCGGAGTGTTTGCTCGACATTAGCAACTCGAAGTCTGAAGAATGTTTCCCACCCACTAATGACCACAGCTGCTAACTATTACCTGAGCGCTGCTTTCTTTTCAGATTTGGAAAAGAAAAAGAAAAGGCTATTTTCAAACCTTGGTCTTGAGGGAGGTTAGTGTTTCTGAAACAGGACACACACGCACAGGTGGCTGCCAACACCAACACGGATACGTCTGAGGGTCGACAGTATTTAACCACCATGTTTTAGCAAGCCGAGCAGACGTAAAAACCAGACATGGGAACATTTTACCGAACCGCATTGTGCAGCACACGCCAAACTAACATCCTGAACCAGAATAGGATTAAAACAAATTGTGTGGCTTCCTCCTACACCTTGTACGAGAATAGAATATGTGATTGTGGCGTTATGGCTAAAACTCAGCTGTGCTCCATGAAGACGAGAGAAAGATAGAGCGGAGACTGAAAGTTGGAGTCTCTGAGGAACCTTTCTTGCCGCTATCTCCTGCATCTGCGCTAATCCAGTTCAACAGTCTTGGGTGTCGGAGTGATAGGCACCGGCTTTATCTGCTTGATCCCACGCACTGGATTAGATTCCACATCGCCGCTGCCGCCACCGCCACCGCCACCGCCAAACTCGTTCCCACTCTTCCTCCACACGCTGACCTGTCCTCAGAGCGATGAAGACTCAGGTCAGAGGGATCAGAACAATGACCGTGATAAACCTTATCCAATCAAACCCAATTCGTCTGATGGGACCAATCTCGGGCTCGGTTAATGGCCTTGAGTTTGATGTCGGGAGATTGGAGATTGGTTGGTACCTTGGGCCAGATGACAGGTGACAGATTGATGATGGCATTTTAAGAGCCAGTGAAGCTTGTCAGGAGGCAGCGATGACTGGAGAGCTTTTTTGCAACTGTACTTCTTCTTCTTTGAACCCTTTCTCCTTTCAGGGTGTTTACATGTGTAGATAGCCAGTCAGATTTACCTTTAGCCTCATCGTGGATATTCACCATCGTGTCCTTTATTCCAAAATAACAAATATTTGGACTCTGGACTCGTAAATTCATCTCCTTATTTCCTGATCCCCAATGCATGGGCTCTGTGTAAAAGTATTTAATTAGACACTAGTAAATGTACTGTATGTGAGTGGGAGTATGTTGTGCTACATGACAGAGTGAAAGAATGATGGCACTGCGTTGGTGTGAAGTTGTACGGACAGATCCACTGTCCATCCGACTGGAGACGGACGTACGATTCCCTTTATATACATAAATATATATATAAATATGAACATATGTCCATTTATACACAGCTCATGCAGGAACGCTGACACACACATGACCACAGATACAAATCAACCGGCTGCATTCGACAGCTTGCAGAACACTGTGTACCGACCGGGCTCACTGTCTCTATCTCCTCGCATCTATGTCTCGGAAACCCAGCTTGAGATGTGGCAGACTGCTATTGTATTTCTTCACTTCAGGTGGAATGGATACAGGCTATTCAGCAGCCTCTGTGTGAGCGTATGTGTCTCTCGCTCTCTCGCTCTCTTTTCTCCACGCACAGGGGGAAAACACGGAGGCTCTCTCCGCCTCGATAATGCATCTAATCCATCACCGGTGTCAGGCTGAAGAATTCTGGTGTCAGTAGCGAGCGGCATGTAGAAATGTGCTGTGTGTGTATATGTGTGTGATGGCTCCCACCGGCCCAGCACGCCGTCTCTTTTGTTCCCGCTCCCGTTGTACGATATAAGCTCCCATAAAGCCGCATGTTAGCCCGCCTGCCTGTACGCGCTATGTGTCACTTCCCATCGGACGGACCGGGGCTGGAGGAGTCTCTCCGTGTTGATGGAGGAGAGGAACATGAGGGGAGACAGGAGGCGAGGGGGGGGAGAGAAGAGAGAGGAGGAAAACAAGAGGACAGATGTAGGATTTGGAAGGAAAAGGTAAGCGAGGAGACAAAAGGAGAAAGAGCGCTCCGTGGGGCAAATGGAAGAAACAGACACAGGCATCGAAAAAAGAAAAGACCGCACTCACTCCTCCTCACATGTGTAATTCTCTCCCTAACCTGCGCATCTGGTGGCAGTACTGTATATCTGCTAAAACGACCTGAGCCTTAGTCAATACAAGGGGCCAATTACTTCATATTTTTGGCCAGGCACCATAAAGCCTATTGATTTGCCTCCCTTGCTCCGTGGACAGAGCAGTTAACCCTCTCCTGTTTCACCATCTTTCCTCATCTCACACAGGAGACCAAACCCGACAAATCACACGTCATGTCCTTTCACATTACCACTTTTTTTTCCTTTATCATTGATCATCGTTGAATATCAAAGAGCGAAGCAGTTAAACCGATTTCCATTAACAAGTAATCTCACAACAGCCGTGGCTACAATCGCCCTATCCGAGACTCATTTAGCTCCATCTTCGCTCTGTGATGTTTCCATTCCTCTCGGTCACATAACTCACAACCCTAAAACATGATTATATCAGCACTTTTCCCCTGTTTGCCCCCGAGTCCAAATAGAAACCAGAGACCGCGGCATGCATTAGAGGTCTGTGGTGGGATGAGATCAGGCCTCCACTCTAATCAGCCCAAACACACATATTAAGCAGAGCAGCACAATATGAGGCCTATATTTAGCTCCACATTAAGACAGTGAAAGCGGCCAGCGGGATGCTGATGGACGCCAGCCAACGAGGTTCAGAAGCAGCAGAAAAAAAAACAAAAAAAACGGGATGTGGGATGTGGTGGGAGGGATTTTCTGCTTAGCCCTCAAAAGTGCTGTTCGCCAGCTCGGAGAAGCCACGGATCTTTCTTAACTGACACGTGAATGTTGAGAGAAAAATGATTTGTATACACAAAGTACAGAGCTGACACCACAGTAGGTTTTTCCCTACACTGGCCGACCTGGTCTGCAAGGAGGAGGCAGAGAGAGGAGCTGAGAGAAAGACAGATGAGGTGGATTAAACACACACACACACACACACACAAAAAAAAAAGGTTGTCTTGAAATGTGGGAAAGAAAATTGGCAAAGTGCAAAGGGGAGGTGAGAAAGAGGAGTCAGCAGAGAGGCTACTCCCGGTAGAGACGCTGCCGCATTCACACCTCGACCCCGGTGATGAAAACTATTTAGTCCATGTCGAGGGTTTGATACGCACACAGCATCGCCACCAACAAAGAACACACTCGCTTTACACACTCACACACAAGCGCTCACGTTTATATTTAACAACTCCATTTCATCAGCACAAAGTAGCAAATAACTCCTCACAAAAGCCTGACTTCTTATAATGGAGTCTTCTCTCCAGGGGAAATTATGTTTCAGAGGTGAGGCACTCGCTGTGATGATGCACGCCGAAAAAGAAGAAAGAGGAGCGGCGCTTTCTTCACGCGAGTAAATAAAGCGAGGGGACAAAGCAATCGCTACAAGTATTACAGTGCAGTACACACAGCAGATGCAGTGATCGTTAGACAAAAGTTATTACGGGAATGTCAAACAGTCTGAACCACGGGAAGAATATGTTTTCTCCCTCGGCGTGCTTCAAAGTAGATCACACAGATATGAGGAATCAAACAGTATCTCAGAGAAGGTTCAGGTGAGGGGCAAATTAGCTGAAATTGTTTCAATTTCTCCCACCGGATTTGCCAGGTTTAAATGTGGGACAAGATTGGCAGCGAGGAGAGAGATACGAGGAAACTATAGCCATCGGGAGCCGCACGGCAAATGAGGAAGTAAGAGCACTTCACTCGGCACATTCTACACCTGTGATGTAAAGTGTGAGAGCTTGAGAAACGCAGCTATAGGTTTCATGCTGTGGTTGATATTACTGAGATGTATTTGCATTTGACGAGTGTGTCTGCTACTGATGAATGTATAATGTTGCTGTAAGGGTTTGACACTCAGAGTCTTCATCAAGGCCGCGTTAATGTGAGCTATCTATGACACGAGCTTGACCCATTATAGACGAGCATGTGGAAGGTAATGAGACTCGAGTCTGAAGCCGTCCGGGGAGAAGCTGCACACGTGAAGAAAGGAGACATGTGAGAGTAATGGGAGATGAGAGGGAAGCTGTACATTAAAAAGAAATGTCTCACCGATAACTAGCATTCATCGATCGACTACTGGCCATTAACAACCGAGATTAGTCTGTTTTGAATGGACGAATGTGGGCAATATTTTTTTTATATTAAAGGTTCAGTGTGTGGGATTGAGTGACATATAGTGGTGAAGTGGCATGTTGCAGATGAATACAAAATAAAGGGCTCATTCTAGGGTAAAGAAAACTATAATTTATACAATTTACATGAAAAACACATCACTGGGATTATTTCATTTTCAATTTCTGCCGATATATCCCTTTCACCTTAATCTTACACCTTTAAGAGCTACACTTGAACTTGAACCAGAACATTTAGTGCAAACAGCAGAATAAACAATACGACATCACACACCTGCAGTGCTGCTGTGAACCGAGTAAAGACAAACAGGCCAATAAACGGTGTTTCTCATTAATTAGCTACCTCGACTGTAGGGGGCCACCATAGTGTTAATTTGTCCCACCACCGTTTCATAATGATCCTAATGTTTGCCAACACCTGAGATCACAAACACAGTGGTTTGTGTTGTGTCATCGTGAACCTGGTGTCACTCGCTTGCCCTCTTGTCACCGGGAGAACTCCTGCCGTGTCCGTGGCCCGTCAAAACATCCATAAAGTTTTAACCACCATTGGCAGGCAGGCAGACCTCAGTGTAACAACTGCTCTTCTCAATCCAGTGAAGAAAGTCAAATCAAATCAAATCCATGCTTCAATGAAATGTGTTATGGGGTTAGTCTGGTGACAGTCTACTAACTGTGAGAATGTCAGCTGGTACCGATGTGGAAATGTGCCTCGCTACAGTGCTGAGCCTTGGGAAACATGTCTGTTTATGAAACTGTTTAACAAAGTATTTATTGTCATTAAATGCTAAAACAGTTACTTATGTAAATCCCTACTTGAAGGCTAACCAGGCATTAATTCGGGTCACCTGTACACCCGCTTATTCCGGCTATCGAGTGAGACAAACATTATTCAAACACCAGAAAGGCGACAAAGCCGATCTCAGTGACGTGTGTTTACTCAGAATTGTGCCCAAAACAAAACATCTTCTCGGAAGCTGCAGCTCGGTAGATGAATGCCTCATTGATGAGAGGTCAAAGGAGAACAGTCGGACTGACAGAAAGCCACTCGAGTGTAGGGAGGCATCAGGGAACATGTGGAGCCACACAACACACACAACAGCAGAAGAACACTTCCACTTCTGTGAGTCCAGAGCAGAAATGTGATGCTGCGGTCGTCACAGGCTCAAACCAGAGCCTGGAGAAACGAAGCTGAAGAATAAGAGAAACACAAGTTGGTCTGACGAATCCGCTGAGATTGCAGACGGGTCAGATGACCAGGCCTGTGGTGGTGGAATGACGTAGGGGAATGTTTTCCTTCCACACTTTCAGCCCCTCATTACAAATTAATTATTGCTTCAATGAACAATCAACTCAACAAGGACCAAAAATTCAAACGGATCATTTTCAACATCTTACGGAATCCATCCAAAGAGGCACTAGCCAGTACTAATGATGTGTTTATAATACATAATAATATATATCCATGTTAATAATAACATGGATATATATTTATATAGAGAGAAAGAATATGCCCAAGAGAAGGATCGTGTTGAAGTGGTAATCCACAAGATCAATATTTCTGTTTATTTTTGGCATCATGCTTGATCAGTCAATAAGTTGTTGTTGTGGTTGTGCAACATCTGTACCACAGGAATGTTCTCGCATATTTCCTCTCCCACAAGTCCAGGTGTTTTATTATGTGAACAAAACCATCAGGATAAAGATTACAAATTTATTCTAATAATAAAAGCACCCAGGGTAACGCAGTCAGAGGCCGGTACAGATCGGGTCAGGTGAGCAGCGCTATCTCTCCTTCATGTGACATCAAACCAATTCCATACCACACAGAGCTCCATAGAGACGGATGTCACGACCTTTCACCTCCTGGTGCCTCCAACCTACCACGTTCCCAGCAGCCCCCGGATAATTAGAGCTCCTCCTGTAGGTCTCCACAAAGAGACAATGGCGAGATGGACACTGCATCGTGAACCTTTGACCTCTGGTGGCCAACAGCAAAAAAAAGTGAGAGGGGGGGAGGGATAAGAAGGAAGGATAAACTATGAGGGACAGGGGTTATCCAATCAGGGAGACTGTGTGTGTGTGTGCGTGTGTGTGTGTGTGTGTTGTCTGACCCCATTCAACATGCTCACAAGAAAAGCAGGCCAAAACCCCTGTGCTGGACAAGGGTTGCCATGGTAACCTCTCTCCCCTTGGGCACAGGATCAGCAGGGAATCAACTGAAAGTGTGTGTCGTGTGAATATGTGTATATATCTGCGTGTGTGTGTGTGTGTGTGTGTGTGTGTGTGTGTGTGTGTGTGTGTGTGTGTGTGTGTGTGTGCTTGGAGATATAGAACAATTATGAATATGTCATCACGACTGTCTGGACCTCACTAGCTCAGGATGAGCCGGTCGCTGATCATTTTTAGTCTCCGCCCATTGAGAGAATTTTGGTAAACGCTCATTTACCCAGAAAACAACAGCGTTCCACCACAAACTGTGTCGGTGTGAAAACAGGAAGTGTCGGGTCATGACTCCAGTTAAACCTGATTTATCCTCGTTGTCAGTTACAACTCCGGCAGCGCAACCTTGGATTGAACCCACAAAAGGGTTTTGTTCTCATTTTTCCATTTTTTTGCAATTACAGAATTTGATTTGAAGACGTCTTTTTCTGTGAAAACACTGTCAACTCGGCAACGTGCACAAAAAACAAATGTAACATGCCAAATCATTTCTGAAAGAGAAACACTTGCTTTGTGTACTCCACATTATCAATTACACTACTTTCAATCATCTCGAAATGTTGTGTAGTGGAAAATCTTTCTAGCGCACGTCTCCCTAACTGTAATATAAGTGTGATGGTGATGAAATAGCCTCTGAATTAATGTAACTAATGGTTTAAAATACCATAATCAGACATGTGGATTTATTGTATAACTGTGTGACTGCTGCTATTCATTTCAATGACAAACTGTGTGTATGAGTGTGTGTGTTACTTATCATTAAATGTCTTTGAGGGCAACACACGCAAAAAGCAAATCTCTAATTGAATTAAAAAATGGATTTACTGTACATAAAGAATCTGGCCACACCAGAGGTCTAGACGACATTAATACTTCCACTCTGGAAGCAATGTCCACGTGTCGGGCCGTCCACACATAAAACGAGCTGATGGCTCTCGGGCATATTTGTTCTTTGTGGGAGCAATAAACAAGGCCTTGATTCATTAGGCTGCTAATTAGAAAACACTGTGACGAATGACTTATGGTCCCGTGTTCTCGGTATTTCCGGGCACATTTCCGACATTTAGTGCCAGCAATGGGAACACATGATCAAACAGGCGCGGCGTGTGATCATGTGATCGCAGCTGTGTATCCCATCTTCCACGTTATAACATGCAAAACAGCAACGGGCCGGCTTCTTCCTGCAGACCAGGGGATCAGAGATACTCATCAGCAGAGACATGTGTTGGTGACAGAGAATCCTCCTTTATCCCCCGAACACAAACACACACACACACACACACACACGCACACACACACACTCACACACTTCCCCAGTCTCCCTCTTCCCCTCATAACTCATAAACATGCTCTGGAGCAGCAGGAGGGGAAAACGCTGAGTATGCAGAATAGACGAGCAGCACACACTCAGGTCAGAGCACGTTGGAAAAGATGGGGAGAGAGACAGAGAAGGTGGAGAGCGGCGTGCACGTGTGCGTGTGTGTGTGTGTGTGTGTGTGTCTGTGTGTGCACCGCGCGTGTGTTTGTGTGCGATGCCGGCACATCTTGTAGTCTATGAATCTTCACTAAAGCTCTTTAAAATTGCCCACCAATCTTGCGTCAGGATTTAATGCCTGCTTCTCTCCAGAAGGAATAGAGCAGCCAGTTAAAGTATGCTAATTCAGCGGCACTAAATACACTGCTTTAAATGTCAACCTTCCATTATTACACAGATTCTGCCTGCCTCAGGAGCAGCGCACAATCATAAACACACACACACATGCACACACACAAAGCACAGACACTACATACGCACACACACACACACATTCAGGCCCCTACAAGGACGCAAAAAAAATGAAAAGACTTATAGATCACAACCACTTTATAAAATCAATAGCTGAATGAACAAAGGACAATTTGCCACGAAGGTGCATTATTAAAGCAGCTTTTAGCCGTTTGAGGAGAGAACGAGGGAGGAATTCAAAAGGAGAGTTTAGAGAAAGGGAGGGAAGAGGAGGAGACAGAGGAACTGTTGAAGACGGAGAGATACAGTCCAACTCCCAGTGTAGCTACAGCAAGAGAAAAGCAATCAGCTTACACACAGCCAGCAAGAAGCCTGGTACTCCTCCCCAACCCAGGGTGACAGCACCATTAATTCTATTAACCCTCTTAGTATTCCATCCTGGGCGCCTTGCTGGGTCAATACACACCTCCATCACACCGCCTCGGCTTCCCGCGTCCATATGCAGAGGGAGCGATGGACGGGGCGATGGACGGTTCAGAGAGGAATGGTTGAATAGTGGCACTTTCCGAGCTCAGGGGGCTGGAACGTGATGAGCAGTCACCTCTGACAGAACGACCACGACCACAACGCTGACACACGGCGCCATGTGGCGATGAGGTGGGGACGGAGAGAGAGGGATGATGGTTGCAAAACCCAACAATTCGTCCAAAAGGTCACATTTGTTGAATAGGTCAACGGGATATCCTCACGTTTCAGAGCTCGTCCTTGTGAAATGATGTCACTGCCCGAACACACTCCTTTACAGTCGCATGGTTGTCAAGCAAAACATCAGCAAGAGGGAAGCAAAGAGTTGAGAGTTTAAGACAACAACAGAAATGGCAACGAGGCAAAAATGGTTGTCATAAACTGGAGAATTTCTTTCTCCTGTCCAATAATCGTCTCATTTGTAATGAAGGCTACCCTGCCCACCATGATTCCTGTTGGTCCTGGTCCATTTCGACTGTTTTGTCCCAATCTGGACGCCTTCAGAAGACAGATCAGGCCGAATTTTCTTTTTCCGAAAATGTATCTCACATTGGAAATAAACAAGCCTTTAGTTTTCCGGCTCTTTTTGAAATCATGACTTTAAAAATGCCCATTAATTCTCATACAATTTCAATCACTGCTTTGACTCTATATGAAAGATGGTGGAGGCAGATGGCAGAGGTGCAGGGATGCTGGGTAAAGTTTGAATAAAATCTGAAAACATTTACACAGCTGACGAGGGCAAAATTATTCTGGAAGATGAATTTTCTAAATTTCCTTGTTGGTAAAATTAAAACTCTGAGTCAGGATGAAGTTATATCGCTGCCTCATCAAGGTTTTACCAGATAAATACAAATTTGGACTTAAATGAAATGCAACTGTACTTGCTCGACTTTTCTACCGATCCTAATAACTGTGGTAAGATATCGATGCTGATAAATTAACCCGGTGTGTTTAAAAGGTCAAAGCAAGATGAAAATCAATAAAATCAACCGCTATTCTTCCTGCACAAAGGACGGTTGAGTGTAAAGCTGCTCTGGAGGCAAACTACAGGAGCAGAGCCCATGAGGTGTCTGTGGCAGCTGAACGACAGCCCCTCTCCTCCCATCTTGTTCCTCTCTCTCCATCAGCCTGCAGCCCAGGCTGGGCGAGCGAGGCTGCCAACAGACACTAGTGCACCAAGTATGTAGGACAGCGCCATTAGGACATTAGTGCCGGTCAGCAGCCAGACAGTTTGTGTGTGAGAGAGAGTGTGTGGGGAAGAAATTGGGGATGTGCAATAACACTGGGGGAGGAGGCACCGTCCAATCGGAGACTGGGTTCTGATTTCTGTTTATTATTAGGAGCTCAGAATTAGACAGGCAGCAGCACATTCACACCTTTGTGTAAATAGGTGTCTTCCTTTGTTTGTCAAGGAAAATAACCGCAAGGACTTAAACCAACAAACTCACAGCTCTTATTCTTTGACCTGTGGCCTGTGGGTAAAGTTCGGAGAATTGTCTACGGAGTTTACCAGCAGTTCACCTGGAAGTGACGTATTAGCTCCGCTGCAGAGATCGCGTGACTTTCTCAACACAACACAAAGACACAATCATCAGCTCTAAACACCACAAACTCTCTTGGCATCTTTGTCGGTGTCTTCTACAGATGTCGTTTTATGTTTGTTTATTTCATTTTTGCCTCTGTGGCGTGTTAGAAACTCCGGAGGGTCTCACTCGGACATTTGTCTTCACACATGCAGCTCCTCCCGAGAAAGTAGGGAGTTCAGTGCACTTCTGAGAGCAGCTACACACAGACACCCCTGTAGCCTAGAGCTACAGTGAGACTGGAAGTGTAAAGGGTTGTGACAGCTCTTCCTTTCCCTCTCCTCCAGAGTGCAGCCATCTCTGCTGGGTCTGGAGCTGAGAGAGAGAGAGAGAGAGAGAGAGAGAGAGAGAGAGCAGGATCTCTCCCGCTGTCTGGCCTGACTGATTCATGCCCATATTACCTGAGGGATTAGCTATTTCCTCCGTATAAATCCACTTTCGTGAGGTAATGTCTAGTATTAGCAGCAAGGGGCCGTGGAGGGTTTTGTTACACCGAAAATCTTCTGCCCAGAAAAGCAGAGAAAATTGCTGTGAAATGTGAAAAAGGAAGCGTGGTACAGGACACTATCATTTTCTCTAACTCGCTCTCTCCTCTCTATCGCAACTCGGCCAGATTTTTCGGATGAGATCATTCCCCCCCGAAGAGGAAATGTCTGTCTACTACGTTCACGCATTTGTTTTTTTAAATTCCGATTTCAGGGCTCTGTGTCACCGAGACCTTGATGTGAATGTATTATTCAAATGAGCTGGCAGGTCAGGTACAGTGTCTTCGTTTGTCTTTAATTAGCTGTTTTAAAAGAAAACTGAGCAATAAGTTCCACGTCAAAACAATTCCAGCTTTCACCATTTCTCTCTTTTTCATGAGCTGACCACAGACTCCGGCCAGACGGCTCCCACCACCCCCCCCCCCCCCCCCCCACACTCCCTGTAACTCTCTGGCTTCCTGTTATCCCACAACTGGGCTTTCTGTCTCTTTGTGGAAAAACACATCTCTTTTCTCTTTCCCTTTTTCTCCGCTTGTCCACCCCTCCTTGTTCTCTCCGTACTGTAAAAACCACATAAATGTTTGGGTCAACCAAAAAAAAAACCTAGAGGCTTGTTTTTTTTTTTTTCCATCTTTGACAGTGAGAGAATGGGTGGGCACGGAGGTCTTGTGGGAAAGATTCATGGCAAGTTGATATATTGAGTCTGCAACCCCCCTTCCCCCCCACTCCACTACCACCACCGCCGCCCCCCCACGACCGCTACTTACACTCTCTTTGTTCCTCTACAATAAGAGACTAAAAAACTGTGTCCATATGTGGGAAGTAACTATGAGGAGAAAGAAGAGGAGGAGGGAGGAGGAGGAGGAGGAGGAGGAGGAGGAGGAGGAGGAGGAGGAGGAGGAGGAGGAGGTGGAGGGAGTAGGACAGTTGGGTGTTTGGTTAGTTAACGGCTTTTCTTGTGTGTCAGACACAGGGAGGTATTTTCTCTCTCTTAGTGGGGGGGCAAACAGTGAATACCCCCTTGAGGCACACACAGGCAAACATGCACACACCCTCCCTGAAGGCACTGGTGGAAAAAAACAAAAAAAGATAAGGTCGTTGTGTATTTAAAAATGAGGACACTTGATTCACTGCTCCACCTGGAGTGTGAGAGGGGAGAGAAAGTACAGTAAACAGCAGCTGGCAGGAGGAATTGTATTATCACACGTTGTTGTTTTGCTACACTATAGGAGCCAGAGAACACACAGTTTGTTCAGTTTCTTCTGGGGTGCAGAATATCTCACACTACCTGGGAGAGAGGAAAGGAAAACAACCTGGGACCTGTGTGCTCCCAAAGTACACAAACCCCATCAGGGTTTAGGGTTCACAATGTAAGCAGTGGGGAGTTCAGTTTTGTTTCCTGACACAACAAACACAAACCTCCTCCACAGAAAACTCGTTTATTAGGATTTCAATAAGTTGCATGGGGTCCCGGGAGGATTGCCTGTGTGTAACTGGAGTCCAGGGTGTTAATGCAGAGCCTGCAGATGTCATATGTTCTTTCACGCAGGTGTAAAGCCTTGGGGAGAAGGGGGGGGAGGGAGGTTGAGGTCAAAGGTCACTTAATCCCTTCACAAGCTATCTCATGTGCAAAAGGGAAACCGGGTGTATTGCAGAGTCAAGAGGATCCGTTGCAGGAGCAGCCATCGCATCATGAACTCTCTCTCCCGGCGGATAAAGTTAATCCCCTGAGATTTAGCCAACAGTGTGTCTTTAACCAGATTACCGCACAATAATCGGCTAAACATCACAGCAGAAAGAATCCAGTCGGACGTCTCGCCATAACAGTTTCATGACATCGACGGCTTCTCTGGTTCCTGAATACGTTGCAGCGTCTAATCTACAGTATGTGTACGTCGGGCCCAGACATCGGCAAATCCAGGATCACCTTCCGTAATCCGGTGTGAAGCACAAGAGGGAATCATAATCTCAACTCCTTACAAAGGCATAGAGCCGGTGCTGAGCAGATGACGACTGTGTGCCCGTGTGTGTGTATATGTGTGTGTGTGTGTGTGTTTTAGTGTGTGTGTGAACTCTCATACATGCATAAATGGTTTGGGGGTCTCCCGGGTGTCTCTCGGTCGGTGCCCCTCCACTGAGCCCATGTGGCGAGGGCCGAGGCCGGGGGGGCGGTGAGGCCAGACGGAGGCAGAGACCTTCAGGGATGGATGTGAGGAACGCAGAGTCCTGAGGGCCACGGCAGGGAAGGATGGACCGGGGGGGGGGGGGAACAGACAGGCAGTGGTATGGAAAGATAGGAACGCCCCCAGTCTGCGCTGCCCTCATCTGTCCGCCTCTCTCTCTTTCCATTTATTCGTTCTCCCTTTCTCTAAATGCTCGGGTAATGCCAGCTGAGAGGCACATGACTATAAATGGTGCATTCCTTATTCCATCTGAGCATGTGTGGCTGACTGTGAGCACCTACACGTGTCTGCACTCGTGTCCGTGTGCACATCGAAGGGATCCACCGCGGTGTGTATTACTGCCATGTTCTTGTGATGGACATTGTTGTTGCACTAACTTACAGTAACACTGTGTATGACAAACCAAAAACAGAAGAGTGTAGTTGTATAGACAAAGCGTAATAGTAGAAACTTTTAACCATTGCAGAGGGAAAACCGTATCTGTGAAAATGTAACGTCTCACTCAAATGTCTTAGCCTTTAAAATCATGACATTTCATAACTCACAGTTTGAGTCTGTCCCACTCGATATCATTCAACCACTCAAAGCCAATGGTCACATTTTCATTTCATTTCATTTCTTCTGACCAGTTTTACGGTTGTTTTTCATGTTCCATGTTTCCATTTTTAACACGTTTACAATTAAAAAAAAAGATTTAAAGATATTACATGTTGTCTTTATTGGTTTGTCTAAATGGTTTTAACTTTGCAGATAATTCCTGGTCGATAACTTGTCACCCGCAGAATTGTAAGATAGAGTGTGAACAGTATTACAGATGGTAAGCACAATAAGTACACCAACCTTTCCAATAAACAAATGTTGTTGCTTATAATTATTACTAGTATGGACATCTGTAGAGGCATGAGTATTACCAGTAGCTATATCTGCATTCTTTATCAAAATGGCACAGCCTAGACATTGAGAGACAACCCATTGCGTGAGTACTTTTACTTTTAATACTTAAAGTAAATTTAAAAGTAAGTACTTTTACAACTCATCTACCTCTATCAGAGCCACCATCACAGAACTGCAATAAATATACCTGTCTCCTTGCACTGTGTACAACTGTACAACACTCCGCTCCATATACTGGAACACTTACTTCACATCATATGTAATATGTTTTAATATAAACCATATTGATATTATATATCATTTTATACAATAATATTGTCTTTTGCACACTGTCTAACAATCAGTCACATCAGGACTATTACCATCATCTTGCCACTGCACCTTCTACCTATTTATCTTGTGTTTCTGTTTTTATTCTTTCTACCTCAATATTTTTTATTTTATTCTATTGTATTGTATTTTATTGTATTCAAATATACCGGCTGCTATGACGACTTAATTTCCCTTCGGGGATGAATAAAGTAATCTATCTATCTATCTATCTTTTTACTTTTACTTAAGTAGGATTGTTGATGTAGTACTTTTACTTTTACTTAAGAATATATTTTCCTGGGTACTTGTACTTTTACTTAAGCACTAAACTTCAGTACTTCCTCCACCACTGGTGTATTCTGAACCGGTCCCAGCTGAAGCTCTGACACCGGAGCCGAACTGGAGGATGGGAGGAGCAGAGGGGGGGGGGGTGAGGAAGGCGGGAAGGATGGTCACACATCAGCGAGTTGCGTGAAGGCCTGCCGTCCCTACTTCCTGCCAGGGATCAGTCTGAAGGGAGGCCCTCTGTAATTCAATAACAATAATCCCCAATGAGAGCCCAATAAAGCAGGCCGCCTCCCCCTTTTCCCCAAAGCATCCGTCCATCACTGATTGAGGGAGAGAGACTGGGATGGCAAAACCGGGGGGAAGTGGGGGGGGTCTGGGGAACAGGCCCAGCTGACACGCAGCCTGCAGCCAACAGCCAGGCAGACAGACAGACAGACAGAGACGTGGATCCTGTCTGTCCCTCCCTCCCTCCTTCCCTCCCTCCCTCCCTCCCTCCCTCCCTCCCTCCCTCCCTCCCTCCCTCCCTCCCTCCCTCCCTCCCTCCCTCCCTCCCTCCCTCCCTCCCTCCTGTCCATCCCCGGCCCACCTCACCCCAGTCGGCCTCCCTCCCTCCCCCCTGCAGTGAGCAGCTGCCTCCCACAGTTCCCCGGATGACTGAGCGGCCGTGACCGCTCGCTCGGCCTGCCACCGACCACACAGACGCACACACAACCACACGACACACACACACAACTGACACCCACACACGCACCCGGGTGTAGAGAGAGAGGGGCGTGTCTCAGTCGGGATCAGCCAATCGATCATGTCTCGGTCAAAATCAATCACCTGTCCTTTAATGCAGCGTGACGGCAGATTGACCTCTGGAATCCATAACATTATTATTTATGACTGTGATGCTCCACACACTCATGACCCGCCCCCCCGACAGCACAGCACTGTCAACCTGAGGTGATGACCTCACTGCGGGAAGTGGAAAGATCACATGTAGAGCTTATTAAGAATAATTACGTGATGAGGTCACAACATGTACGAAGGTTGAACAGTTCAGCCCATCAGGTGTTTGTGTGTCTGTGTGTGTCTGTTGTGTGTCTGTGTGTGTGTGTGTTCAGCCTCAGTGTGTCTCTTTGTGATTGATTATAACTTCTTAAGGAGATTATCTTGGTTCAGACTTGCATTGAGATGTTCTGAGCTGTTATCGTGAGAGAGGATCATTGTTTGGCTGTTTCTCAACTATGACAACACATCTAATACAGTAAGTGTCAAAAGCTTTGTTCAGGTTGTTGGCAAATCAGATTTGTGTTGGCACGGTTACTTGCAAGCGATCCGATCGTTTGCATGTCCGGGCATCGCCGACCTATCTGCAGAAATGACTTTCTCGCTACCAGACATTTCAACTGCAGAGGTTTCCACACTGAGATGCACCAGTAGAGACATTTATTGAAATCCCATGTCACCTGCAGATATGGCTCGGATCTGGTTTGAGAAAAAGATAAAGAATTAAACGAGACCTTGGATGTGACCACGTTGTATCTGGTGCTTCCATCAGGCCTGGAGACGTACGACAGCCGACAACAAACAGAAACTAAGGAGTAAAAATGTACCAATTAAAGTTAATTAAAGCACGGGGGCTTTCTCATGTGTGTTGTGCCTCTGATCTTTCTGAAACAGCTAATTTGTTGTTTCACGCCCAAAGACTGTGTGTGTGTGTGTGTGTGTGTGTGTGTGTGTGTGTGTGTGTGTGTGTGTGTGTGTGTGTGTTTGTGTTTTCTAATACACACTGTACAGTATAAATGGAAAATGTATTGTTTTTCAATATTTTATCAAATTTCCATTCAACTGGATTTATAAACAAATGGGAATAATAATTACCTAGACCAAGGAAAGCATGATTGTTTGTTTGTTTGTTTGTTTGTCAACAGGAAGAGACATGGGCTAAAAAATTACCCATTAAATTAAATTTGATTATCAAACAAATCTGGCATATTTAGGGGCTGATTGATATCTATGAGTGTGTGAAATTCAATTCAATTGTATTTGTATAGCACCAAATCATAACCTACATTATCTCAGGCACTTTACATAGAAGGTCAAGACCTTAAAAATGATAGAGAAACCCGACAGTTCCCATAATGAGCAGCACTTTGGCGACTGAGGAAATTAAAAAAACTCCCTCATTAACTGGAAGAGACCTCTGGAACCAGACTCATGATCATTATACAAATCAAGATGTAGCAAGTTTGAATATGATTTTACATGAAAGTCTTTAAATATTTAGGTGCAGGTCCAGACAAAGAGGCAGGACCAGGAATGCTTCATCACGTTCTTTAACTTTGAGAGACAGGACACTTGGCAGAGTTACCATTAGATCGACTGTGAGTCTGGTTCACAGCTCAGTACATTGCCTGTGAATGGATGTTTAAAGAAGAGAAACTTTGTGGGTTTCGGTTGAGTTTATTTTATTGGACGACTTCACAGACAACTAGCGAATCAAACCTCACAGGCTTCCTGGTAGCATCAGTCCACAGCGCTGGACAGATGTCTTTCATAAATTAAACTTTGGTATTTGCCTCGGACGGCCTGTGATTTACTCTGAGCCGGTTGTCTGAGGAAATGAAGGCATCATTTTGAATCTCCGACATATTTCAAAAGTCGTGTAGTCAAACGGAAAATTAAAATATGGTCTCTGGGGTCAAATAAACAAATGTAGCATGGGTACTTCACATCCTTTCTGGTCAGGGGTCCATGTTTGCTTGTGCAGCAAAGGTACAGCCATACATCGGTTTACACATATGTGTGTATTTGCATGTGCACGCAGGTCTTTGTTCCTGTGCCTGTTGACAGATGAGAGCTGTGCTGTGTGTGTGTGTGTGTGTGTGTGGGGGGGGGGGGGTCTTACAGAGGCCTGACAGATCTGTGACAGCGTGTGCCTGAGGAGAGAGAGGCCTCCATGTTAATCCACACTCGTACACGTTAACTACACTTGGAGAGTCCCATGCTGAGCTGCCTCAACACAGCCTGGTGCTGCCCCCAGACGCTCGTCAGAACCCACCCCCCCCCCCAAAAAAAAGCAAGCCAACCGGAGCCAGAACAGACCTCTGCGGCAGTTAAAAAATCTGCAAACACACGCACCCGCAATCACTTTATGTCTATAAGCAAGGCTGTCATTAACCGTGCAGACTGGTCGGCTGAAACACGAGCAGACACGGAGCTAACAAAGCATTTTTTTTTTGGGGAAGAAAAAATAATAATAAGAAGAAGACAGCTTACTTCAGCTGTCTGGAATGAGCAGTTATTTTAACGATGGAGAAGACATGAGGTAAGACCGTGTGAGCAAAACCACAGCGTGCACGCACTTTGTTTTTGTTTTGACTTTAGAAGCTCGTAAAAAAAAAAGGCTATTCTGGCCAACACTGATGTCGGGATACACCGCAGCTAAAGCATAGTTGCTGTGAGAGGAGAGAACTACTGGGGATTGGTCGCAGCTGGCATACTTGCCCGGTGAGGACACTTCCTCTTGAGTGGGTTTCTCGTGGAGAATAGAGTCGAGCGTGAGGTCCTGGCCAAGTGGGCACCTCATCTGGCACCAGAAACAACCCTGTTCAAACACAGACCTGTGCCAGGAGTAAAGAGGGGGAAGCTGAAATATCTTTATCAACCCGTCCCTGAGCCGGGTTTTTAGTCTCGCTTCATTACTTTCTGAGAGTAAATATTGAGAACATGTGAGCCAACGATGATTCATTTCTCTTTATTGCACAGCGGGGTCAAAAGGAACAGAACAGACTGAAATATACTCCTTAAATAAAACCGACAGCGCTTGAGTGTTTCATATTCCCAGTGATCCCAGTGAGAGCACACCGGGCTGATGTTGACACGGAGAGAAGGGAAAGGCGTGTTCACCTGGAGGAGCTGAGTGCGGGCTGTCTAATCCACTTCTTGTGGGAACCTGTAATGCCGTCTGATACCTGTTAAGAGGCGCAGACACGCAGAGGCCTCTGGTAATGGCTCTGCTAGGAGCGGGAACAGTAACTCATTATGAGTCACAGACAGTCTCAGGTCTGCTGCGCTACGTTGATGCTCTAAACACAGGATATGGTGGTTGTGGTGATGCAACACACAGGCACAAGCATGCGTCGACTCACACACAGTCAATTAGAGAGAGAGAGAGGGAGACAAAGGAGGGTCAGACTGTACGAACGAGTCGTGGTCAGACAGGCTGAACAACACCAGAGCCGCTACAGACCTGACTGTACAGTGACCTGGAAGTCAGAGGGAGAATCATACCGCCATGAAAGAGAGGAAGCGTGTAGTTTCATTTAGAAATGTACCGCTGCCTCTTGTATCAAGGTCTTCACACATTTTCTTTGTCTTTGAATCCCTGCTGAAAACACATGAAAACACAGCTGGACCCGAGGTGCTGCGGTGACACGCTCATCGTGGGTTCACACGCTTGTTCCTGGTTCGGTTCATATCTGGTGTTAACGTGCATCGTGGGGGATCCGATCTCAGGCAGGAAGCTGGAGGTACGTCAGTTTGCAGCTGGCAGGAGAGCTCACTTCCATATTTGTCTCCAGCGACCACTCGGATCCGATCTCACTTCCCTGCTCTTTCATTAACCATGAACATTACTTCTCTTTGCATAGACCAGATATATTGTTGCATGTAACAGATCGGAGTCAAACCGACATTTAAAAAAAAACTCAATACAATACAGGCCGAGGTTATTCCTCGGTGTATTCCAGGTAGAACAAATCGCCCAAGATGTTTGATGGACATGTCTGAAATATCGCTCTGGGCTTTGTTGAAAATTTCAATCATCTTTTAAAGTGGCTCAGGAAACATTAATGTTCCCAGAGCTAAAAGCATGACGCCATATCACCAACCTCCAGTGTGATCTCATCAATTTCATCACAATGAGTTCACATCTGTACTTAAAGCTATCTACTTCTCTACATGAACGTTAATGTTTTGTATGAACAGAGCCTGTGTGTGTATGTTTGTGTGTGTGTGTGTGTGTGTGTGTAGCCATTGTGCGCACATGCCTACTAAACAAACATCTCATCATCTCACGTCAGTCAACAGCCGCCGAGAAGTGAACGCAGCTACCAGAGTAAAAGAGGTCTGGCTTGTAGGTCGGCTGTTGATGTTTTAATTACAATCTTTACTTTTTTCCATGTAATTTTGTCTCTCTCTCGGTCTCTCTCTCTCTCTCTCTCTCTCTCTCTCTCTCTTTCTCTCTTTCTCTCTCTCGCTCCCTCCCTAATGAAGAACACAGAAATGTCAGGCAGCCGGAGAGGAGAGAGTAAAAACGTTGTGTTGAGTCAGTCCCACATCAACACCTCTCACAACAACCCTCTAATCAGCCGAAGAAGTGGCATAATGAAGATGTGAGTTTGTGTATCAGTGCGTACAGGTATGTGTGTGTGTGTGAGTGAGTGTGCGTGTCTCTGCCTGTGTGAATGCGTATTTGTCTATTAGAGGGAATGGGAGGCAGATTTCAATCGCCTGTGAGCTGAACAATAGAGCCAATCAGTCGCCTGGATCAGTCCTGATTAACGGATGAGCTCTGTGTAGGTGAGGATGCGTCGGCGATATGTCACCATGAGCACGATGAAGCGTAGAAAGACTCCACGCTCTCGTCAATTGTTTGTGAACACTCGTTCCAAAACAGCATAAAGAGCAGTAGAACAAGAAGCCACTTCCCAAAAACAAACTAAGTGTTTTTTCCGTCCTGAAAGCCTTGAGAGACACGAGCAGAATAACAACCGGCTGCGTAAGACCAGCGCTGTTCTCTTCGCCCTCTGTGAAGTGAATAGAGAGAACGGCTGTGAAGAGGAATAATGAGCTGGTTAAGGTGGCATGTCTCCTCTGGCAGGCCCCGGGGCCACAGGACCGCTGCAGGCCATTACCTGGACAGGGACGCAGAGAGTACAGCTTGCATCAGCACTTACTGTACTGCCTGGCATTCACACCCACACACACACATTTGTACTTCTATCTTGGTGAGGACACTCATTGACATATTGCATTCCCTAGCCCCTTCCCTTAACTTTAACAATCCAAACTAAATGCCTAAACCAAACCATTCTAAACTAATTCTAACCCTAAAGCCAAGTCTAAACCCTCAAACAGCCCATTGGAAAGTGAGGACCTGTCCTCACTTTCCAAAAATGTCCTATTGTCCTATTCTTAAACTGGTCCTCACAAATACATAAGTACAGGAACACCCAAACAGAGTAAGGGAGAAGGAGAAAGGTGGAGCGAGAACTGTAAACACACTACAACATCACTAGCTCTCTATATTACCTGCATTACATTAGAGGCCTAAGAGGATCATGTTGAGGAGAAAGGTGCACGAGCCGAGGAGACACGGCCTTTAGTCGTTTTTAATCTTCTTTCCATCGACAGGAAGTGTAATGAGGAAAGAGCTTTTCTGGCTGCTCTCCACTCAGGTGTTGACCACGGTGCGCTGGGCTTGTTAGCTGCCTGGCCAGTTAGTTTGACCTTTGGCGTAATTTATTCTCAAGTCCATCTGGAAGGATTGGATTTCCAAATTGGATCACGGTGAGTTTACTGAAGAGTGAACAAGGACAAAGTCTGAAGGTGGATCAAAGTTTCCTTGGGACAAACTGACAGTGGACGGTGGAGGGAAGTAAAGTTTCGAGTTTGAGGAATCGAGCCAAGTCCTTTAAAGGCGGAAGGTAACACAAACACACACACACACACACACAGTTTGCATGTTCAGTGGTTTGAATTTAACCAAGTGAGTAATTCTCTGCCTCACAGGACAGGTGCCCACGGTGAATTTCAGGGATGAATAAAAGCAACTGGAGGTGAAAGGACAGTGTCAGTAAATAAACAGAATGTTCTTGAGGCACATTCATCCAAACAGACAGACGCTCATAAACCTATAACACACGGACACCTTCCTCCTCAGGACGGGCTGAGTGCCTGAATATAAATGCAATATGTGACGATAAATCTCGGCGGCTTTAAATGTGCCAACGCTTCCAGTATGTCAAGTGTCATGTTCGTTCCTCCGTGGTTGTGTTTCAGTCCGAGCCAACAACTCAGAGGAATGACAGAGTCGTAGGTGGTCTCCTCAGTGTCTTTCAGAGATCAGCGAATGTTGGTTCTATGCTCGTATTTTCTGAACACAGATGCCGTCACGTTGACTAAGTGTTTCCACGCACGTGCAGAACATTTTGCACACATTCGCACCTTAAAACCCTTCGAGGACGATTAATCCGCCTCCTTAAAAGACGGGGACCCCCCTGCACGCCGTCCAATCCCTGAGGTTGTTGAACAAATACACTTTCTTTGGGTTTTAAATAAAACCCTGAGCTCCTCAGGATTTAAATACACTCTGGCTCTGCTTCCCCACTGGTTTCAATTCACCTCTGGGTCCGGCGTATGGAGTCCGACTGCTGCCCATATGGTCCCAGCTGGATTAGGCTAAGAAGCCCGGACACATAATGGTGAGGCCCGGGGAACCATTAAAAACCCATTAATTGTGAAGTTGGAAGCCTCTTTTTACGGCAATGATATGCTAATATTTCTTAGCAGTGGGGACGGACAGAAGAATGAGAAACAGCCAGAGCCGATAGAAAAGAAATGCAGTGAGTAAAGAGGAGGGGAGAGGAAAATGTGAAAACGGTGAAAAGACAATCTACAGACTGTTCCAGGTCGCTGTAACTCCCCTAGCATTCACTTGTCTGCCAGACACGCACACAAACACACACACACACACACAAAAACACACACACACACACACACAGGGCACAGGGAGAGAGGGAGAAGTGGAGAATAAAGAACCGGGGAGAGCAGAGGATAGAGAAAACTGCAGGCGGCAGAAGACAAAGAGGTCAGTGTTGTGGAAAACATGAAGTCTGACATTAAAGTGATGTAGTTCAACTCACTCGCCTTAGCGGCGGAGATGCATGGTTGAGAGATCTACAAGAACAGGGAGAGGAATGAGAAAACAGAGGCAAGGACAGATGCGGGGAATAGAAACAGAGGAAGAAGAAGAGGAAGTCGCTGATACTTAAACAAAGATAGATGGAAAAACCGGCCGTCTGCACATCTATTCATCTCCCGTTCGGGTAAATGTATTTAGCGTTGTGGCCGTGTGGGGACCCTCTGCTTATCTCTGCATTCCTCTGCATTGCAGAGTGGACGAGATGAACAGTGGAGAGACTAAGTCCTCACCAAGCAGATTAACCGGAGCCAGTCAGGGGACCGGCACACAGATTTGGGATGCATCGCCCAAGTACGATTTAGCCTTTTCACTGGCAATTACTCATAGTGTGAGTTTCAATGTGTAACCCCGGCTGCTCTGAAAAAGGAACTAATCTGAGACTTGCCTCTGCACCAGAAGCTCCCAGTGTGATTCCAGCCGAACGGAGCAGGAGCTGCGTTTGTTTACATTCAACACTCGCTCCGCCAATTTCCTCCAGAGCGGGAAAAAAAAAGAAGCAGCGGCTGCTTGTTATTCATGAAAAGCCGCCCCGTATATAATGTGGATGTCATTGTTTCAATGTGTAGTATACATGTCACATTACATGACAAAGGAATCAACCCATCAGCATCGATAAAGGCAGGAGCCACAATGAAGGAAGGTACCACGAGCGTGTAGCCTCAAAGGCCCGGCGGGTTTTTAAAGCTCTTCGGTGAAATGAGTCCATTCCCTGTGTGTGTGTGTCTGAGATGCTGATGAAGGGAAAGGAAACTGGACTTGTCATTTCCCCCCCGTCGGACCCTCGGGAACCAGGTGTCTCTCTTTACTGGAGGCATGTGGGGACCGACGTAGGTTAATGAGCTAGTCGGGCCCCAGAGGAGAGGAGCATTATAGGCTATATGAGATCCCCTCTCATCCCTTCATCCCTCCATTTGTGTCAGACCCTGGGAGAGAAAGCAGGAACAAAGGAGAGTGCGGTGGAATGGAGGTGGAGGTGCAGGAGAGAGCGAGAGAGCGAAGGATAGAAACGAGGGAACAAACGGAGGCGAAGCGAGAGGAAGGGTCTGCCAGGCTTTTAAAACAATTAAGGCCTGGATGAGATTCACTCTGAGGGCTCCACTGCCAGGCAAGGCCCGAATGTGGCAGTAAAAGAAAAAAGCTTAGCGAGAGCCAGACTAATCAGAAACATACTCTCTACGACAACACACCAAACCACACACACACACACACACACACACACACACACACACAGAGACACACACAGGGAAGTCGACACTTTACATATAAGAGCTCGACAGGGAGGGGAAAGAAAGCCTGTAGAAACATCAAATTGTAATGAGGAACAGATTCGGTGAGTGCACAACGGATGAGAAGGAAGACACAAAGATGTAGTGATGACAAAGGGAAGAGGGCTTTTAAATATAATGGCTGTGTGAGCACCAAACAGCAGATGTCCTTTCAGATAGTTGTTTAAGGTCCAGTATTTTACCATTTTCCAAGCAAAACAACTACTGAGGCTTTGCAAAAGAGATCAAATGAAACGTATCGGCTTTCAGGTAAACACCGGGGGAAACCGGATCCTGCACGTCTGGACCGTGAGGTCACGCAGAGGTCACGCAGAGGTCACGGCCGAGGCCAGTGAGGGCAACGACGTGACATCACAAAGTTATGGAAGTCCTGACGTCTTCACGACAGGAACAGATTCTAAACGCTGGCTGTATCTTATTTCCCGATGGATTGAGCTTTTTGATGCTTTCACATTATTTATGTATAGCAACAAGACCTGCTTTATAATAAATACAATTACATTCCTACAATATTTAAGAGCGTTTGTTGTGTAGTTGTGTTGTATGGCTTTACTGCGCTTCTCCTTTTGTCTTGTTCTCAGATGTGGTTTAGTCTTTTTGTTTGGATGTCTGCGGCTTCATCGCTTCATATGTGAACTCAGAGCAAGGAACCATCTGAGCACGCCGTTCCCGTCCCCGAAACGTGCATGTGTGCTCTGCTCAGACGCTGCCAAGAGAGGAGAGGAGTGTGCTTGTTGTGGAGGTGGTTTGGAAGTAAAGGATACCAATATAGATGAGAGAGGTACAGCTGAGACAAGAAGGAAGGAGGAGAGAAATACAGGCAAGAAACAAGGGATAAGGAAGGGAGATTAGAAGATATGGTTGAGAGAAGGGATGGGAGGAGAGGAGGTGTGACCAGGTCTGTGCCCGGGAGCCGGGAGCAGAGGAGGAGGGTTCGTGGCACCGCCGATGGTGAGGCAGCTTCACATTCCTGACTTGATCCTGTGTAAACCCTGTCTGTTACTGGAGATCTGATATGGAAATAAGAGGCCAGATGGGGGCTTCCATTGGCCTTATAAGGGATTGTGGCTTGGCCTGGATGGATCACGGGTAAAAAGCCGTGGAGAATGAGAAACCCAGACGGAGAGAAGGACAAGGAAAACAACACGAGACAAATAAAGAGACAAAGAGGCTGAAAAGTGGACACGTAAGAGAAGAGAAGACCAGATATAGTGAATGGATGTAAACAGAAAGAGGGAATCAAACCAAGACGCTGCATTTCTGGTGATATTCTTGTTTATCTCCACTGATGTAGTTTCATCTGGGGAGTTCATCTGGGTCCGAGAACAGAAACCATTTCCGCCTCGCCACACAACAGCCAACTTAACAATAGAACCCAACTCAACCCGATTGGTACATTTCATCCTGCTGCCATTGTTTCAGACTGGATCCCGAAGGTCCACTTTAATGTAGGATTTCTTTCCCTCTGCCAGAATCACTAACCTCACCCTGGAGAAACTCTGCAGATGGAGAAGAGAAGCAAGACAGAAGCATGCATGTTTACCGTGTTAACAGCAGGCGCTGTGCCGCTCACAACTCAACTCAGCAAAATCCATGTTCCTCCATCGTCTGTCTTCCAACTAAAGCTCAACAACAACAACTGTGGGTATATATCCCTCCGCTCCTCTCCCTTTGTTCTTCAGTGTGTTTTAGCACGAGCAGCGTTTTGCTCGTCAAGATGTTCAGACAGTGGGAGCCAGCGACCTGCTGGGAAACCCGACCAGCCGGGCTAATCTGATCCAACGCATTTTGTTCAAGTGTGTCTTATCTAAAGAGGACAGCAGTCGCAGCATTGGTGCGGAACCCAAACATCGTCCTATCCCGTTTCAGAGGCAGTCATCTGATCTGCCACATCTTCACCTCCACCACCCAGCCACCCAGCCACCCCCCCGACCCTCAGAGCCGGCTCGCAGCACCGCACACCTGCACCCGGCCGCTCCGCCAGCCACAACACATCGGGCTTATTAGGGTGAAAAACTCATGACACGAGTGGTTCTCATTTCCTAATCAGTTGCAAGGCGTAACCCCCCCCCCACCCCACCCCACCACCCCAGAGAGTGCGTGTGCATGTGTGTGCATGTGATGAAATATAGTGAAATGCAAACTGTCCTTTGAATGTATGATCAAGGGAGGGTTTTTTTTGCTCCGCACACCTCTCTCATACAAACAAGTGCGTCAGATCTGTTTGTGCACGGGGAAAAAAAAAGTAACACAAATGAACCTTCAGCTGCAGAAGCAACAAACACACAATGTCGACAAGATCTTTGCCCTCTAATCTCCGAGTTGAACTGATGCAAGACCGACTCGGTTTCTCCGCTAATTCATTAACACAGTCTGTTAATTTAGGTCAAACGCACACATATGTATGCGCGGCGCACACCCACCATCCACACACCCCCACCGAGGCAACAGCTGCTTCCACCGAACTGCGGCTGCCAAATGCACCGAAACACTTAACCATGACTGACTGTAACAGGTTATTCCCCACAGAAAATGTTTAACTCCCCTTCTCGGCGAAGTAAAACAGAGGAATGTTGATGGTTTGCCGCTGTGCTGCTGTGATTCCATCGGATCATCACCTCATCTCCGCCTCAGCTGCTAATCCAACCTGACACCGTGCAGCCATGTCACCGGGCCAGGGGAGGTCTCACCCCTCTCTCTGGCCGTGACCCTCACGTTAAGTCAAGTTACCAGAGGCCCGGATAATGTTTTCCCAACCGCTAACCATTATGGTTTAATGAATAACAGCGGTGGCTGAGCTGACCTGTGACCAGGAGAGGCCCCGGGGCTCCTGCTCTGTTCTTTGATATCATGACCTGCTTGATGTCCTCTGCCTGGACTGGGCATGATGGGTTCTCTGCTGATGGAGGTGCTGGTCCACTCTTGCTACGTTCTCAACTTGTCTTCCTTCCTATTACGAAGAGTCTGTCCGTCCATCGATCCACACACACACACATTCTGACACATCACATATAGGCTATTACATGGACTCTATTTCCCCTCTGTTCTATATGTCCATTCAAACGATATCTGGCGTGTGGCGGCTCCCACACATCTTCATCTTCCTGTCGTTATTTCAAACTCGTCGGTTAGAGTGTGGTGTGTAATGGTGTTATACGGCCGTGACATTGTGCTTTATGTCACTGCTGCGAGGGATGAATACCGGCCTCAGTCTCTGCAAAGATCACAAGGACAGTGAAATATAACTTAATGCTTATTTAGATCTATCAAATAACTCCAGAAATATCTGTCGGTCACACTTGGCCTGTGTATTGTTAAGGGCAAAGGGAATCTGGGGCTGGGCCTCACGTTAAAGTTGTCGTTCAGAACAATGGTGCGTTAACCGATTCTCCAGTTTGTGGGTCTGCGTACTGGGCCGAGCTTCACTGACCTTTGAATAAACAGGCGAACAGCTCCTTGTGCATCAGCGGTGGTGCAAGTCACTTACAGTCTGAGAAGCTTCCACCAGCATCACCACAGACCAAACAAACAGCTCATTCCAAACAGGCAGGAGTAGAAACTGCACTAATCAAATGGTGAAAACATGAGGTTTTGACTCAAAATGAAAAGACACCATGAAGCTCGGGTGGATTCTCAGCTTCTCGGAGCGATGCAGGAGGAACTGTCCAATCCCATTAAGACGCTGGCTCGTCTTCACTGGACGGCCGGACTATCAAGAAGGAGTCAAAGCTGACGGCTCCATTTCACGACAGCACGAGGCCAGGACCTGACATTCATCTGTCAGGAGGAGAGGATGCCTAATGTGTCCGCGTGTGTTAAAGGTGCAGGAGTGATGGAGCAGGTAAAGGCTGAGTGAGCTGGGATTATCAATGGCATGAAATATTATGGCATGCTATTAGCGCCGTATCACTGTTCATTAGGCAGATGGAGCTGGATGGAGTTACTTCACTGCCCTGCGGTCTGAGCGATAGATGGAGAGAGTGGGAGAAGAAGAAGAAAAATATATAGGGGCCCAGAACAAAAGTGGAAAGAAAATTGGGCCCAGAGGGAATTCAGAGAAGATGATGAAGGCCCTGGTTGCCTCAATCGTTCACCGACAGAGATTCACCGTCAAGGCCTTTCAGAGGTAAACAGGAGAACAGGACAAATGCTGTATTTTGTGTCACAGCAAGAAAGAACACAGCATCTCTTCCCAATCCCTAATTCTTAAAGGACGGTCACTCCTAATAAATGATGATGACTGTACAATGTCGATCCACATATATCAGAGAAACGATTTGTGCCCGAGCTCATGAAAGCGTCCTGTAAACACCGCGTGATCATAGAAAAGCATTAAACAACGCTGTCACGCCGGCGAGCTTAACGGCGAGTTCCCCCGATAACCGCTGCTGTCTCGTGTGAAGTGGGAGACAGAGGAGCAGCAGCGGAGGAGCCGCCGCGGTATCAGACAGAAACATTAGTCGCTGTCACACTCGGTTTGCCTTTTCGCACAGACAACAGTTTAGTGTATCATCAAAGCCCAAACAGTTCTCATTTCTGAGATCTATTAGACTCGAGGAGGCACTCGAAAAGCAAAGTGCGCATTTTGCAAAGCAGCTGAGAGCAATGCTGTTTTGGTCGCTGGAGTAATGTGTAAATGATTATGCATGCCATCAAACACATAAACAATGCATGTTTTTCATTCCGCAACAGCCTCTAATAAGGACGCTCGTTACGCTGCATGTGAAAGAGAGAGGGATTTAATCAAGGACTTCTAACAGATTCCCTTTGTTGTGCAAGTTGACAAAGTTAGAGTTTCTCCCCCCCGCTCCCTCTCTGTCCTTCCTCTGCTTTTTATCTAATTTTGGACCACTCTAATAGCCAGCAGTAATGAATTGGCTGATCACAGTTATCTGGCCCATTCAAGTGCTTTGTAAAGCAAATCAATAAAGCCTGGCACGGAGCCAGACGTCCACTCTGAAAGACGTGGCTCACTAATCGGTTTTGTTTTTTTTCTTTCTTTCTGTCCTGAAGTTGTTTACTCTTTCCCTGTCCGTCCCTCGTCCCCGTGCACTTCAACAAGGTCAGCTGGGGAAAGTGAAGATTAGAAAAAAAAAAAAAAAAAAAAAAATAAGTCAATCTTATTCCATGCCAGCTGGAAACCGGAGAGGACAAAAGTCAAGTACAGGAAACTTTGAAGTTCACTTGACGGAGAGAGATATTGTCTCTTTAATTGGTGGAAGTGTTGGAAGTCACTGGAGCTCTGAGACTTACACCTGAGGCAAGAGAGAAATAACAAGGCTTACAACCGTACCGGGCACTTTCCACAGTCGAAGATCAATAACAAGCTATACGCAACAACTGATAAGGATTCCTAGGAATTTCAAATCTCCTCCCCGTGGTGCCATCATTGGCTGCAGACCAAACAGGAATATTGAAAGAGCGGGAGGCCGGGAGGCCGTACCTCCCAACACGGCTTCCCCTGCATAACGTTTTGGTCGCTTTTTTATTGCACATAAAACAGGCGATTGCCAGGATACATGGGCTCGAAAATATCACATCCACAAGAAAGGAAAAGGACACCTCTCATTAGGGGGGAACCATTTGGGAATATTCACCCGCAGTTGTACTAGTTTCATTTTAATGCCTAACCAGGAAGACATGGATCTGGGCAGCCAGCAGCGCTTGATGCGGCTTCCCAATCCTAATGACTCCACCGCTCCCAGCGCTGGTGGAAACCACACAATCCACTGCCGCAGGCACAGTGTGTCTCCCAGGCTCTGTGTGGGAGCAACAGGGTGAAAGTGGAGCCAAGAACCGGTTCTCGTTTTCACTTTAAGATCCCGAGTTCGTCCAAACATGAGAAAAATTTGTCTATAACAATGTAAATAAAGCTCAACTTCATTTAAATTTTAATTAATAACACAATATGCTGGAGAAAATGAATTATAGCAGTTCTCTCTGTCTACAGGCAACGTCTGGGAGAGTGCTTCAAATCAACAATGGGTTAATTAATCTCACTTACGAAGTTATGTCCAATTATGGGATGCAATCAACAGGGTAATTTGTTTCCTAAAAGAAATGGACGGCATCGCCAATCACACATCTAATGAATAAACTCAAGTGTTGTGCTCAGACATTAAAAGTGATCTGTGTGATAAATTAATGAAGAAGTAGCGCACAACATATTTATGGACATATGTGATTCTGTCTTTGTGTCTGTGGGGATTGAGCTCGATTGGCATGGATGCATACACCTGCATATCTCGCGGCTAAATGAAGCCTACATGTATAAAAATCCATCTGAAGTAAAATGCATGCGCTGTACGAGTATTTGTCTCTCGTTGTTAGATAATGAAAAACACTTCCTTCGAGACACTGGCAGAGAAAAGAGCAAGCAATTAGAGGGAGAGAATGGAGCGGGAGAGACAGATAGAAGGGGAGAAGGCAACGGAGAGCTGTTTGAATGTGATTAATGAGATCACTGCAGGGTAGGCGGCGTCATTAGAATAGACTGCTGCACAGAGGAGGAGGAGGAGGAGAAGAGGGTGAGAGACGGAGACGCAGAGAGAGACAGGAAGAAAGAGAGAGAGAGTGAGAGAGAGAGGGACTGAGAGAGAAGAAGAAAAGAGGAGGAAAATGAGAGGGGACAGCCGGGCGACTGACCAGGCGACATTTAACTCACTGCTATGAAAAGAAAGAGGGAACGAGAGAGGGAAAGAGAGGGAGAGAGAGAGTAAATCAGCGAGACTAAGAGGGGAAGAAGCAGATATAAGGTTCGGATGAATGGAGCAGCAGGGGCTCTCAGTCTTCCACTGGCCTTTTAACAGTGAAGTGTTTAGAGAAGCCTGGACCAGGTCTGGCGGAATGAGAGGCTTGTTCTCTGAAGACAGACAAGAAAGACACGGCCTGCTGCCGCTGCCGCTGCCGAGGCCCGGGGCTGCTGCCGCTGCCTCTCTATCTGGCTCAGGTTTAAGAAGAGAGCAAGAGCAAGGTCAAGTGGAGGCCGGGTTGATGAAGGTCCGCACCTCAGTGAACACACTAGTCACGTGGTTTAAGTTCTAAAGCGTCTATGGAAACGACTTTCAACACACAAATACCGTTTGCAAACACAAAAACCTGTTTCCTCAAAAGTCCCAAATCTGTAGAGCCGCAGGGTCCAGGTGGAATTTCCAGGCTCTGAAGTTCCACATGAAGTTGCGTTGTGCTCGGACCCCCTGCTGATCAGCGGGTGTCCCCCCCACAAACTACACAGCAGATGTTCAGTGAGCACTTCACACTCCCGCAGGATCATATTTATTATCACTCCTGTGGAAGCCTCCAAATAAAAAGCAGCTTTATTTGCACTTGTCCGAGCGGTTTCTGCTTCTTCCTGCACGGACAGTCGCTCCCATCCTCCTGGCAAAGCGCTGCTGGTCGTGTTGGGAGAGTAAACTGCTCATTTACTAGCAAAAAATAATTTCTGCAGGCTACGCTATCGGCCGCCAGCTGCTGCCGGATGCGTCGCTTAGTTTAACATGATTACAAAGACTGCAGGGAGAGTCCTGAGCGCGGCAGTAACAGACGCGTGTCGGCAGCCGTCGGTTCAGCTGCCGACGTCTTCACGCTACTCGTCATGATGTCATTTTGGCTAAAGTGTCGGTGGTCTGTGTGTCCAGGAGGACGGTTTCAATTTCTTTTTGGAAACACGACAGACAAAACACAGCAGACGATCAGAGTTTAACAACAGGATGGTTTCATTAGTTCTGTGTGGGATTAATTAACCAGTCGGAAACAAGGTTGTGTGGAAGGTTTTAAGGATTCAGAGAGAAATAACAATTTGTGACGGCGATAATTAGAGAGAAATTCTACCTGTTGGTTCCTGCGACTGAGCATTTCTAAAGTAATTATATTTCTGGTTAATGTGAGTCATACAGGGGAGATATTTAATAAAGCCATTAAAATAATTTGTTGTTCGTGGGGTTATTTAGTTGTAATCCCTTGAGAAAGCTTTACTGACCAACTATACAACAAGTTTATGAAGTGAGCAGTGTCTCACACATCAAGGTTAGTGAGTGTGTGTCTGTGTGGTTTTTTGGGGGGGGGGGTGCAGGTGACAGGACTCATTGGTTCTGTGGGAACAGGTTGGGCTTCCACTCGGTTGTTGCCAAGGGCCTCAGCTGTTGCTAAGGACATCATCCTCAGTGCCAGTTAGGACCTCGTCCCCTGTCTCGCTCTGTGGTCTGTCTGCCCATCTGTCTACAGCTCTGTCCCTCCATGTCTGTCCTCCCCCACCTGTCCTCTTCTCTCCTCCTCCTTCCTCTCCATCACCAGGTGGAAAACCCAGGTGTGACCAAAAGGTTGGAGAAGAGGGGACAACTCATCCGCTCGGCCGATCCCTCGCTTCCACATGAATAACCAAACTGGGCAAATCCCGACCACACCAAAGCAGAACCTGGAGGAGCCGAGCAGGTGAGCGGCCTCTGGGCTCGGGTCACGTTCCCTCTGAGGGCCGACCAATGGGAGGAGTCAACTCCCTGAGGCCCATTGGGGGGCACAGTGTAGAGATGGGGGGGTTGACCACTTGTCCACCAGGGCCCTGGAGGAGCAGCTGCCTGTATTTACAAGCCTTTCAAGTCCCCACGATCAGCTGCGGCCCTCAGCAACTCTCCAGCACCGTCGCCCACGCTGCCAATCCGGCCCGGTTGGAGCCACATGTCACAGCCGTGGCCTCGTTCGCTCACAATAACCAGTTCCACAGTTTGTCCAGTTAAACACCTGAGCCACTTCCTTTTCAAGTTGTTCCCCATCAGCTGCCGGGGGCATCATCCAAACCATTGCCTGATTATTTATCAGGGCATGATGGGAAGATTCAATTAGGCTGAATGCGACACATCATCGTTAAAGGCTCGAAGGATAAAGAGCCGGAAGACATTTCCTTTCATGAATGGTTTACTGCAGATACAAGCCGCCACTAATCAGCCCTCTTGCTTCAGTTCAACACAAACATCCACCAACATCATGTGTGGGGTTTGAATAGGGGAATCTCTGCATGCAGCGCAGATTAGAAAAGGAAATAACAGCCGAAAACTACTGGAAGAGAAGTATTTGCATCTTTTTGTTGGTTTGTTTGGTTTGTACCCAAACACTATAACACGGATATCCACGGAATTGTGTGGAAGGGTGGGACAAGAGCCAAGAATAAAACAAAAATTGGGGGGATTTCTTATCACAAACTTAGACATTTTCACAGATTCCCCAGGGAATAAAGCATCAATCTTGATCAAAAAGAAATCAGGCATATTTAGAGGAATGATAATTATGGTGCGACCATGCGAACCATGCTGTGAACGGATCCGGTCCTGTCTACATCCAGGACATGGTCAAACGTTGCACCCCAGCCCGTTCACTCCGCTCTGCTTCGGCCAATCGGCTCGTTGCTCCTTCACTGCTAAACACTCATCAAAATCACGACTGTTTGCTGTCCTGGCTCCTAAATGGTGGAATGAGCTCTCTATCGACATCCGGACATCAGAAAGTTTACACATCTTCCGCCTCAAACTAAAAAACCCACCTCGTCCGACTATACCTTGAATAAAAAAAATGAAAAAAAAATTACTAACAATTTTTGAAACTAACAATTTAGTAGCACTTAAATGGCACGTACTTATAGCATTTTGTAGTTTTGCTTCATTTTTGAAGAAATTGTACTTTCTTGATCCTTAATGACTTTTATTCCACCCCCACACCTCTAGGATGTGTTAAATTAACACATTATATCATATCATATTATATTATACTGCATTACATTGCATATTGCAATATGACACTGTTAACTGTTTTGCATTTAGCATTTCACTTTTTACTTCACTTTTTATTTTTTTGTATATAGTTTTATTCAGAAATGTTTATCTCAAAATAAATGTTACTTTGTATAAATATTGGTAAAAAGTGAGTAAATAAGAAGTAAACAGTGAGTAAATATATACTGGTTTCCCATTTTTTATTGCTCTCCTTTGCATGTTGTATTTATTGCGTTTTTATGTTTCTATGTTCATTGTTTGCACCAATATCCAGAGCAAATTCCTTGTATGTGTGAACGTACTTGGCAATAAAATACTTCTGATTCTGATTCTGATTCTTGGTTTGTACCCTCGGGGTTGAATGCACTTATTGTAAGTCGCTTTGGATAAAAGCGTCAGCTAAATGAAATGTAATGTAATGTAATGTAAAGGTGAATAAGCAGGTATGTTCCCTCCTTGAAACAAACCGTATACATATATTATTTGATGTCATTGCTTAATTACTTAATTCCGTATTTGAATAAATAAGCCTTGATGTGAGTAACTGAGGGTAAATATCTGGGGATGCATCTCTTTGGTCTCGGGTTCGATAGCACTTAACCTCTGCTGGTGCTGCTGGGAACGCTGGGAAACAGGATCTTCATTCTCGCTGACTCTGATGAACAAGGTGAATCCAGAAAGGAGGCTCGGCTCAGCTTCCTTTAACCTCCTCATTCATCTGCTGCTGGGACGGCTCTTTCAACATCCGATTTTACATGTGCGGCCGTGCCCTTCGTCTCTATCTATATCAAAGGCAGTGCCGCCCCCCCCGCCCCCCCGCCCCCCCGCCCTTCTCCTCCTCAATGCCACAGTTGCTCCCCCGTGTGGGATATGTCTGCTCTTAAGTACACTCTGCACAACGCGCAGCCAATTCCAATTTAGATGATGTAATCCTTCGGTAATGTGTGTTCAGAATAAATCGCCTATTTCAAATCATTTGACCCACGGAGCTGAGCTGCAGTCGTTTGCTCTGGAGATACAAACGAGAGATAATGTGGATGACGGAGTTCGGAGAGAATCTGTGTAAATCTACTTTTTCGTTTCACTCGCTGGAACACAAGCTCACTGGAAAACACTCTGACGTCAGCCGGGAGCAGACTGCAGGTCGAGTTTTTGCTCCCGATTGGAACTGGTTTCGCTGAAGCTAGAAAAAAGTCCACGGACCTGGAATATTGATCGGCCTCAGAGCAGCTTTCTGCTGAGGTGAACATCTCCCGCCCTCCACAATCAATCACTGCCTCCGGGGGTGCCACCCAGGAGTCCACAACCCGTTTCTGAAAAGCCGCCTGACACTCATGCTACACATATAACACGTAGCTGCTGTGCTGTGGCACGGTGGTACCAGGCTTCACTCCAGGTCGGGAATGAGAACCCTGCACCTTCACACACGTGTCCTACATCACACAGTCAAATCCCTTCACGCCCTGCTCACGCCACGTGACTCAAGGCTCTTATATACTTCTACGTTCTCCGTTTCTCGGGGAGAGCTCCACGGGGGGCAATGGTCTTTTTGATTTTTACTAATCCGACCACTGTACGTCGAAAAAAATTCACCGCCAAACCCATAGGTGGCGCAACGGAAGACGAGCTCAGAGAAGCCTACCCCATTTGGGAAGAAGAAGTCCACGTGTGTCTGTTTATCTCTATCGGCTCGTCCCCACACACTGAACCATGGCAACTAACAGAACTAAATAAAGTGACACCCAGCAGGTCAAAATGCTGATGTAATCGTTTCTTAGCGCAGCGGTTCCCCGGTCTTGTTTCCGAACTGTGTTGCTGATTCCACAGCTTGAATCTGCTTGAGGCTACATGTAGCTAGAAGCTAACCGGACCTAGCTCCCCCCCAGCTTCCACACACAGTCAGCAGGGACTCCCGGCACTAACTACTACTATCCAGTGTTTGCTTCTAGCCTGACGGTATTATAGAAACAGTGTCATGATAGAAGTGGAATTAAAGTCGTGACGGCGGGTTCTTACACATATTACCACCTCAGTTAGCATGGTGGCTATCCTAGCCTGCTAGCGCCGTTTTGAAAGCTCGTCATAACCGTCTGTGACCGTGCACACATGCCGTCAGTGCTCTAACGAGCCACCGTCAGCCGGACAACTCCGCTGGATTAACACACACGTCACATTAATCGTAGAATCATAGTTGTGTTTGGGTTAGCTGTCAAGCAGGACGTTTGAGGCCGGAAATGACGTCGAACAGAAATGACGTCGTACGGAAATGACGTCATACGGAAATGATGTCGTTCGCGGACCAATCACAGCCAAGAGCGGTCCGTCGGGTCTCCAACATGAAGACGGAGAGTCAGAAAAATCAGACGTGTACGTAAAGCTCTCCGACGCGCTCGGAGAGGGCGTTCCACGACGGATTGGGCGGTCTTATCTATCCGTTTTACAAAATACGCAAAAGCATAAATTGGCCTTCACACCTGCAATGTTATTGTCTCCTGCCGTCTGATACTCTGTTTATGCATCCTCCTCACCTTAGCGTCTGCTGATTCCCCCCCCCTCTTAACCCCGCTCTCACAATCAATCCCCTGCTAAACCCCTGCCACTGGCAGCGGCAGCCGCCAGCGCCATCCCTCCTGCCGCACACTGTGCTCCTCCTGCAGAGCCGAGGAAACAGCAGCGTATACAAGGGCCGGTCTGCAGGGAGAGAGAGAGGGAGAGGCGGAGGGGAGGATGAGGAGCGGGATTGAATGGGGAAGCGGGATATGGGGGGGGGGGGATTCTTTGGGAAGGGAGCCAATCCAATTACAGGCAGCGGTGCAGCCCTGGTTTCTTTGGCGGCACTAAATTCACATTTCAACAGTCTCTTCCTCGCTCCTCCAGCTCCTTCTCCTTCTGCCTCTGCCTCTTCTTGAAACTCTTTTGGTTTATATATTTTTTTTTTCCCTCTCTCTCCATCTGTCCGTCTCTCTTAGTTGCATTAAAAACAAAAAAAAAAAAAAGAGGTGAAGGTATGGAACCGTATTACCAGCGAAGCATCAAATCGTGTCGCCCTGCAGCTGCGTCATGCTCCGATCCGGAGGAGGCCTGCAGCACCTCCTCTTCCCCAGCTCCTTGTGTCTCAGACAACACTGAAGGAGCTTATCAGCTTCCTGCAGAGGAGCTGCAGACAGGGGCCGATCCCTCTGCCCCCCCCCCCCCCCCCCGTGACACCTGAGAGAGAGAGAGGAAGGCACCTTCGACGAAAACACCTGCACATTCCAGATGCACTGAAACACATTTTGTCCACATAACCGACTATACAGACTATTTAACTAACTCTAACTTGCCTCCTCACCTTAACCTGAACTCAAAACATCGCTTAAACTTATATGATTAACGTTTATGGAGATTTTATAGGGAAGTGTCTGCAGGTAGTACCTAGACCTCACGTACACCCCCACCTTAACAGTGGCAGTGTTGATATGCAGCATTAGTGATTATTTAAAAAACCAAGGCTCTCTTCTTCCACACTGTTGCAGTATAAATGTGGTCATTGTCTCTTTCATGCACATTTGAGGAACAGTCCATGCTGGTCGAATCAATCGTTTTCATGCAAATTCCCAACATGTCCTTGTCCAACTTGTCGGACTCGAATGCAAATCTTCTTGTTAGCTGCTGGCGGCGCCTGGTCTCGTCACGCCATTTCAAACAAATCAGGTTCAGATAGAATCCAGCAACTAAACACTGAAACAGGAGCAGACACCAGAAGCACCGATGAACTTGCAGTACAAAGAGTCTGCGGTTCCAGTTCTGTGAGATAATCAATGTTTCATTCCTCGTTACTCTGACGATATGAATGCATCATAATGTTGAGAGACAGTTTTCATGTCATCTTTTGAAAGAGTAAATTCCCTGCCTCTCCTCATCTGCGAACACACATTGTTGTTCTTACTGTATATGTTGTTGTTTTGTTTTTATGTACAGTGGCAATTTCACCAGAGTTACTTTTACACACAACAACACACACACACACACAGCTGTTTTCCTTGTTAATGAATATTGTGTGTACTCTACAGGTTGAACTCCCCGGTCACCGCCTATATTCCAGAAAATCTCCCCACCTTTGTACTCACTGTATATATTGTTTTGTTTTATATTGTTTTATATATATTTATATATATATATATTGTTGTTTAATGTCTGATTGTTATTTATGTAGAGTGCAGTAACCACACCAAGGCAATTTCCTGTATGTGCAAATATACTTTGGCATTTAAAAGAATTCTGATTCTGATTCTGATTCTGATGAACGGAAAACTCCATACTTGTGAATATTGTAAAATAACAATATTCTCTCGAGCTGAATTCTCTTCTTCGTGTTCTGTCCTGGCCTCTGAATCAGGTTTCTTATTCTCTAGCTGCCTTTCTCACATCCTGGTTAATTCCAGCCCATGTTAGCGTTACTGTGGTTACAGTCATGCCCCTGTGAAGAGTACACAGCAGCCCACAAGGCTACTTTGCATGGTTTCTCATATAGGGATAGGAAAGAGAGATAGAGGACTGGGGGGGGGGGGGGGGGTGGGGGAGGCAGGTGGCAGCGGCAGACACGAGAGTGGAGAGACGGAGGATAAAAATAATACACTGGCAACAGCAGCACAGTGGGGACAACACATTGTTCTGTCTCATCTAATGTAACCAAAGTAGAAAGAGGTGGTAAATTATTAAACAGCCCAAACGGGAGATTACATTCGAATGAATATTCTCTCCACCGCAGTCAGATTGGTGTATTGATTTAATTATGAATAGATGGAGACCAAAAATAACTCCGGCCAGCACCGTTTGTGTTGCAGTGCCAGTAAATGAAATCACAAAGGAACTGGCCAAAAATCAGGTATCAAAATGGTTTGAGCAGCTCTCCTCCTCCTCCTCTCGGTGTCGTTCTCTGAGCTGGATGCAGCTGTTAGGAGGAGCAGGGGGGGGGGGCAGTGATGGCCCTGTGACACACTCCTGCTGTCACTCAAAAACAGCAGCCCCACGGGAGGAGGAGCCAAGCGAATACTGACAAATCCTTCCACCAGCTGTCTGAACGTGATCCACGGATCCTCGTCAGTGAGCAACACAAACACAACACAACACACGTTATCTGCATCCACACCAGAGGTGTCAAGTAACAAAGTAAAAATACTTTGTTACCTTACTTAAGTAGAAATGTTGGGTATCTATACTTTACTGGAGTATTTATTTTTCAGACGACTTTTTACTTCTACTTCTTACATTTTCACGCAAATATCTGTACTTTCTACTCCTTACATTTAAAAAATAGCCTCGTTACTCCTATTTAATTTTGGCTTGTTTTCATTCCGGTTTGTCATCGTTCAAAAACACACACAAAAAAAGGCAACACGACCCTTTTACGACTTTTACTTCCTCTACATAGTCATGTTTGATTATTGGTAGTGTTGAGTCCAAAGGTCTCTTCAAACAATATATGTATTTGCATTGTAATAAAATGTTATAATTTTCAATGGGCATATTTGCAGTTGAAACGGGTAGCCTAGTGCATCCCACATTTTTCAACATAACATTTTAATATAACATTATAGTCATAGTGGCCTTTAGAAAAATGTGTTTTTTGGAGGAGGGGGGGTAGTGCACTATAGGCCCCTGAGACGCGGCTGAAGAGTTTGTCCTTAATGGAAAAAATGTTTCCCTTACATTACTTTTACTTTTTGATTTAAGTAGTTTTGAAACCAGTACGTTTACACTTTTACTTAAGTAAAAAGCTTGAGTTGATACTTCAACTTCTACAAAAGTATTTTTAAACCCTAGTATCTATACTTCTACTTGAGTAATGAATGTGAATACTTTTGACACCTCTGATCCACACACACGCATTGAACATTCCAACATCCCACGTGCAGTCCAGGCAGCAGCTCTCCGGAGAGACGTTTGAAATGAATCAGTAAAACACAGATATTTCTGACAGAGCTCACTTTCCTCAGTCGATATCTCACCTGATGCCTTGTTTCAGAGTGAAACCTGTGATTATGAACCGGACAGCAGCAGGTGTCCTGGTTCTCTCACCTGCACTGGGAGGTGGAGTTCATGGACCTGCTCTCTCTCTTTCGCCTCGCAGTGTGCCACAGGCAGAAAGGTGCCTATTAAAATTAATGGGCCAGTGCAGGTTATTCAACACTGCAACACCGGAGCTCACATAACAAGGAGCTGGTAATAACCACTACAGTGAGCTGGCCGTCGCCATTACGCCTCTCCGACGCTCTGACAGCCGGCATTAAATATTAAGGAGATAAGTTTCCCTGTGACCATGATCCATCTGCACGGAAATAGGACCACTTCCCAGTGTCTGTGCCCCACGGACCCCTGGACAGGCCCGAGTCCTTATGTATCCCGGTGATGGAGTGAGCACATGTCTGCTGCTGGAGGCCGAAGAAGAAGAAAAGGAGAGGAGCTGGCACTCACCTTCTTTAGCCGTCCGCTCTTGGTGCCCACGAAGGCCACGCAGAAGCCGTTGTAGACGTAGGAGGTGACAGAAGTCATGCGGTCGCGGGTCTCGGTGTAGAGCGTGTGACCGGTGACCAGCTGGGAGCCGCCCAGTGGCTGGTTGATGTCCAGGCCGCAGAAAGAGTCGTCGATGGGAACCGGCTGGAGGAGCACAGGAGGCACACAGGTTAGAGAGCCAAGTGTGAGTACACGACAAGACAATTAATAAAAGTGACACACAAAAAAAGGAAAAAAGGTGATAGGGAGTGTGTGTCACATCTAGGGTTGCAAAATTCCGGGAATATTCAAAGTTGGAAACTTTCCATGGGAATTAATGGGAATTAACGGGAATATAGGGGAAGTAACGGGAATAAACGGGAATATAGGGGAAGTAACGGGAATAAACTGGAGATGTTGTGGGTAATTTATACTAACTGTATTTACCTTGTCATATACAGACATAAATATAAACATTTTGTTTTGTCATAGGCTGATTTGAGCCCTGAGGAAACTTTGGGCACTTGACTATATGCTTCTGCATCGTTGTGTCATTCTTAACATAGGTCTTTGCACAGTATTTGCACATGTACACAGCCTTTCCTTCTACATTGGATGAGGTGAAATGTCTCCACACATGACATAGTGCACGTGGCATTGTTCTGTATTGAAATGTAGTACAGGAAGAGGGAGGGATTGACAGACCATAGAGAGCCAGACTTAGAGAATAAGACATTAGGAGAGAGGAGGAGCAGAAAACTATGAAACACTCAGTAAGGAGGAAGAAGAGAAGGTGACAGACTGAGAGCAAAGGGGTCAAAGTTGTCCGAGACGGGAATGAGAGGGTGAGAGAGGTGAGTGTGAGGAGGGAGGTCTGGAACCGGGCGGGGGTGCAGCCGTGAGTCTCCCAGCCAGACAAACGTTTGCCTCTCTCTCTTCCACTCAGCAGACATGTTCCAGCTCCGCCTGACTGAGCTCCACCTTGCTCTCCCCCTGGCTCATTACCCCGGCCTATCATCACATCTCTGAGAGACGCACCCTGCATGATAACTACACACGCTGGCAATCACCGTGCAACGATAACCATGCAGCGCTGAAATATGCATGTATGCATACGTGTCTGTGCGATGAACTGTATTTACAGATTCGGGCAGAAAATAATCCGCCCGGGGGGTAAAAGTCTTGTGACTTTGGACTTCTGAGGAACATTTAGGCGGTCGTTATTTTTTTGGCTTTGAGCGAAGATGAAGATGAGATCATGAGACGAGAGACGACAGGGAAGGCGGAGGAGGTGAAGAAGGAGCAAGACAGAAGAGTGGGAAGGCGGAGGAGGTGAAGAAGGAGCAAGACAGAGGAGGTTCTGGTGTGGAATCAGGTCAGCGGAGACAGTCTGGCCTCAAAACGCCACGTGGAGTAAAGTGAGACGGTCGGACAGGCCTGCCATGTATACATCCCATAGTCTCTTCCTCACTAACTCTACCTTATTCACCCTGTATATATATATATATATATTTCCCCTTTCTCCAACCCCATCTCATTAATTCTCTTTCTGTCAGTATCTCCTGTCTGTCTCGTCTCTGTGTCCCTGTCAGAACGGTGTGAGCGGACCACGTTGAGTGACATCTCCCGCTATAGAGGATGGGGGGGTGCACTAAGGCTGCAGAACCGCTCACTTCTATGCACAATACCATGAGCAGAGCAAAGGCAATAATGCTGACAGGGAATAATCGCCTCCGCTGGTACAGTCACGCCTCCCACTTTATGGCATTTCCTTTTTATGTCCCTTTGCCCAAAATAGCACAGAGCCATTGTGCTGTACTCCACTGCTTAAATTATCCTTGACTCTGCTGGTGGTACAATTAAATGTGCTGTACATAACTGGTGAATGCTTGTTTTAATTTAAACATGTGCTGACTACTAGGGTTGCAAAATTCCGGGAATATTCAAAGTTGGAAACTTTCCATGGGAATTAACGGGAATTAACGGGAATATACGGGAATTAACGGGAATTAACGGGAGTTAATGGGAATTAACGGGAATTAATGGGAATTAACGGGAATTAATGGGAATAAACTGGAAATGTTGTGGGTAATTTATACTAACTGTATTTACCTTGTCATATGCAGACATAAATATAAACATTTTGTTTTGTCATAGGCTGATTTGAGTCCTGAGGAAACTTTGGGCACTTGACTATATGCTTCTGCATCGTTGTGTCATTCTTAACATAGGTCTTTGCACAGTATTTGCAAATGTACACAGCCTTTCCTTCTACATTGGATGGGGTGAAATGCCTCCACACATGAGAAAGTGCACGTGGCATTGTTCTGTAGAATAAGATGAGAAAAAAGTTTGTAAAAAAACGCTAATGCAATGCCAGAGATATAAATAGTTAGCCAAACAATTGGAATCTTCTGTAAACATATTTTACAATTGATGGATAAATGAATGGAAATAGGCTAGATGAACAGATGAACAATCAAGAGCTCAGCGTTTAATTTGCATAGTTGTTGTTTTTTTCAAAATTCCCAAAATTCCCAGGCTTAATATTCCCGTGGAAAGTTTCTGGAAATTTACCAGAAACTTTCCTGCCCCTTTGCAACCCTACTGACTACACATGCTCCCACGGAGAACGGACAGGAAGGCGAGCAGCCGAGCGGCTCTCCAGACTTGGGCTTATCAATATCTGCTCCCTCACATGCAGCAGCCCCTCCACACATGGTCTGCTGGGCTCCAGACCATGTGGTTCTGATTACATCTAGACTGTTTAGATGATGTACACTTAGCAGACTTGGCAGCCCACCCGAATCCCCCCCCCCTGGGCTCCGTGCGGTTGCGTTCTCTTGTTCACCTTCTTGCAGATGTTTTTTTGTTGTTTTTCTCCTCACAAATCTCGTGGGTTTTTACCACAGTCTCTCACACAGATGACATTGATTACTGTTAGCAGGGCTCTGGAGAGACTTAAAAAAAGAAGGAGACTGTTACTCTGCGTGATTAGTTCTTATTGAGCAACTCACAATACGGCATAATATTTAATCAATACGGAGCAAACAGTTGTAGCCGTGGCCGGCTTCGACAGTAAACTGCATAATCGTGTTTAACTAGAACATCAAGTGCTTTACTTTGTGTGGAATGGGAATGACTGATGAATTGGATGTGACAGGATACCTTCGCTCCCAGGGTGTATCGCTGTGTTATCAGTAGCCGCTCCCCCCCTTGCTCTCACGAGTCGTTAATTAGCTGCTGGGGCATTAGCAAGAAGCAGGAAAGGACGATAGCGTTTTCGCAGACACACAAACAGCCCGATACCGAGAGGATTCTATCACGGCTCGGGTCCGTGGACGTGACGACGGAGGATCTCCAGATGGCAGGAGGCTGGACGGCTGGGCGATAAATCTTTGACTGGCTGCCGTGTCCGAATCCCGTGGCTCCGGCCATCAGCTCCATTCCCCCGGCCTCAGCCTTGGCCTGGGAGTGAGCGTGCACACAGGGAAATGTCTGCAAGACGGGAAATGGGAGCTGGGGGTGTAATTAAGGTTCTCGGGCTTTGAGCTCGCTGGCTACCTGCTGTTAGCTCGGACCGGCGGACTGGCGCTCGGGCTGCGTGTGTAATTTACTCCGAAACCGAGCGAGGTAGAGTCAACGGTTAGCAAAAAGGGAAAAACCAACATTCTCCCGGAGTTGGTTTAACCTCGATTCACCTCATATTCGGATGAAACTCTAAAAATACCTCACGCTGAGTCGCGGGGACATATTTATATAAGAAAGAACATATGTGCACTTTAGAGCAGCCGTGCGGCTCCAGCAGGGGATTACAGGCAAGCAGACAATGTGAGCATGGTTGACGTCTTCAGTTGTTAAATGTAATTTGTATAGGCTTTAAGAGTTCCTCATCCATTGACATCTATCTGCATAATCCATGTTATACTATGGATTTAGCGGCTGTTCATCGAGCACAAGGACACGGTCTTAAGGAGTGTATTTTACATCTTCTTATCTACGTGGCTACACAAAGCGTGCGTGTGGCTGTGGTGTGTGACGCAGGAGAAGAGCTGGATGTTATTGGCAGTGTGCGTGTGTAAAGAATGCAGTGGGAGGTGCAGGTTCCCAGGAATTGACTGGAGCATTCGGAGATGATTGGGGGATTCTTCTGGGAAACTGGAGACAGGTTCTAATCTGAGCTCCCGCAGTTAGAGAGTCCCACTTCGCCACTGTCATCGCTCCACGCCACCGGTTCTCCGTCCACCTCCTTCTCGGCCGAGCTAATAAAACCCAACAGCGCTGGTTTGATCCCGACATTCACCTTTGACATTGTGCTAATGGGGACTTTACTGATTTTAATAAGAGCGGCCAATTAAGAGACTCTGGGGGGGGGATTATCGACAAAGGAGGCTGATCAGAGGCTGTCAACATGCTGAGAAGAGGGATACCATTAAACATTAATACTGAAATAAAAACCAATACACACACTCAGCAAACACAAGCCTTTCCTGCACACATGCAGACACACAACACACCAATTCTAAATGACTTGGTCATACGTTTAGCTAGTCATTAATTCTTAATGGGCTTTTTTTTTACCCACTTCCTGATAGCAATTACTGACTGAAACCACAGAGGACAGAGACAGCCTCTTGGGAATAAAGGGAAATCAAGAAACTTAATTCCACATGACAACATGTAACAGATACATGGCCTTGTAGTATTATAGGATAATTGGCGATATAGAAGGAAGAGGGTGGTGTGTGATCTGAGCGTCAGAAGCAGAGTAAGTTGAACTGCTTCTCCTTGTTCTAGAAGGAGTGTGTGTTTATTTATTCTGAGCTCAAGCTGAATAAGATCACTTTGATGATTAGAAACAAAGAAACATGTATTTTTTGACTTTACAACACACACTTTGAGATGTGATAGCAATTCAAAAGCATTTCCTGATCGCTGCTGAGTTTATTTTCTTTACAGCACACGCCCTCAAACTTTGAACGCTGCGGTTTCTCGGCTCATTGAGACGCTTCGGTCAGTCTGCTCCTGTTTACTATCTGGTTTTGGGGAAATAAACAAGTCGTAGATGTTGTTGGACCTTTGTACGATTACAGCCACTGAAATGTAGAGTTCATTAATGACTCTATGAAAGTTTTACCCCTCATCTGTCGGCTGTGTTTGCTCATTGTGGGAACTGTTGGGTTTGGCTTGATAATAACATTGATAACATATTGAACTTAATCTATAAAAGAACCTTAAGAAAATTCATGGTGTGATTTTGCACAATAGTAAGGGCATTTTAGCAGATATTTGACCAATCTGGGAACTAAATCCTTGCCAAGAAATTTCTTCACAATTGTGTTTAGGAAGGTGTGTAATATCATGTCTTAAAATGTTGAAATTAAACTCCCCTGGGAAACCTCCTAAAAAATTGCTCAAAGTTGGGGTACCTGTAACCGATTTTTGAAAAATCGAAAATGTTAAATTTGGCTTTAAGTAACTTGTGAGGGGTCAAACTAGGGTTTTTTCATGATTCTGAGTTGATTGCAAGCATTAGTTTTTCACCAAAACCACTCCTTAGTGCAAAAACAGCCAAGGGACAAGGGACTGCACGTCAGAGAGATCATGTCAAATCTAAAATATCAACTAATTTCAATGACAACAGGACCACGGATGAATAATATGTATAGGAAAGCAGAAAATAACCAAATTAAGCACATGGAAGAGATATATTTCAATCTTAAATTCTAGATTCTAAATGAGTAAATGAATGTGAATCTGCGAGGATGTTCTCAAAGCATTACTTGTCAGTGTGACTCACCGCTTTGGTGCACTGCACATCCTTCCCGAGCAGCCAGTTGAGCTCCAGGTTTCCTTCTCCCTGGTAGCAGGACTGCAGGCGCTCCTTGATCCGTGCGTTTATGTCCCGGATGGTGAAGACGCAGAGTGCTGAGTCATCTGGCGGCTGATGGAACTGCTTCTGGCCCTTGGAGAAGATGGTGAAGAGCACGTCATCCTGGGCACCGATGCCCAGCGAGGCGGCCAGGACGCGCCCCGGCTTGCCGAGGTAGGCCGCCTGCAGGAGCCGGTACTCGATGCCGTTCTTCACGCAGCCGATGGGGAGGGAGACGTAGGAGTGGAACTTGCGGTCGTCCTTGCAGAGGCGGACGATGCGAGAGGTGTAGAAGAGGTCGTTGGTGGAGCCGCTCGAGGACATGCTGTTCTCTGGGGTCTCGGGCTGGACAGTCAGGAAGTAAACAAAGCTGCCACTGGCAAAGCCGTAAACATAGTAGATATCAAAGTGGGCGACCAGGGCCAGTGTGTCCGACGGTATCTTGATGAGGGACGACACAAAGTCCGTGTGCAATTCATAGTCGAGCATAGCCGAGGATTCTGGGTCCCGGGGCAGCTTCCGACTGGAGATGGTGGGGAAGTAGTCCTGTTTCCCATCTACAGCTGTGCCGATGAACAGGGTCCCGTCCTGCCCCTGTGAAGGCACGATGACCCCATACATGGTCCCAGTCTGGTTGACGCTGGAGAGGTAGTGCTCTTTCTTATGAGACGGCTCCACTAGGATGAAGAGGTCGTCCAGTCGGAGGAGTTTACAGACGCCCTGGTAGAGGCTGCCGCAGGCCAGCAGCCGATTCTGAGAATAATCGATGAGGAGGAGCTTGTTGACGTTGTTGGTGGAGACGAGGGGCTCAGAACACGGCTGGACGATCAGCGGGGGGTAGCAGGCCTTGTTGTCGTCCTCCGGGCCGGTATCGTGGGACACCAGGAGGGTCAGGTTGCCTGAGAGCTTGTACACACGGTTGACCGCTCCAATATACAAGGCCCCTGTGGTTTGGTGGACCGTCAAGTGGTTGAAGATCCACTCCCGGCGCTCAGGGTGGAAGTTGGTGAACGTCGGCCCACTGCACCAGACGGGGGATGCCAAGAGCCAGAGGACGAGCAGAGGAGCTACACCCTGAGGTGAGAAAGTCCTGCGTGTAGCCCGCCGGCCCTCCATGTCGAACGGGCCTGCCAGGGAGGTGCAGAGGAAGCAGAGAGAAAGGGCGAGCGGCAGAAGGGAGGAGACCTTCGCCTTCTTGTTGTCAGAGGCGAATTCTTTCCAAACTTCGCAAAGGTCTTCACATGTTTCTGGAAAAGAAAACAAGGGGAGAACAGACGTTAGACATCAAACAGTGACTCACATTGCATACACAGGAAACACATGTGAACGACTGGGAGAGAGTCTTCATTAAAGGTGCTTGAAAGGTCAAAGGTCAGCTCCAGCGAGGCGATGAGCTCGTGGAGGTTTAACGAGACAATTGTCGGAAACCATTATGGTGCACATTCCTGAGGAGCTGCTGGGCCGAGTGGGACGACGCAGGAGAGAGAGGCAGGTTAGAGCGGAGGAAATGAGCCTGACCTGACTCACACTGAGGCTGTCACACAATGAGCAAGAGGTTTCTAAGAACCTCAGACTCTCGTAAAGCCTTGGACTGACCATTACAATGTATCTAAACCTATCTACATACCAAAGTTACATATTGATACGTATACATGTATCGATGTGTGTATAATCAGGATTTCAAATAAGGATTTTTTGGATGTTTGGCTAAAAACGTTCAATAATAATATAAATAATCTTCAGGAAATATGACACCAACAATAACCACAATACTTCTGCATTAAATTACAAAGCAGATTCATTTTTACACATCAGCTGAAATCTCTCTGTTCTCCACACAAGCAAGACAATAAATATGAAATGAAAGCAATAAAATAAGATATACAGTAGTAATAATACTGATTAGTGGTAGTGCAAATTTTACAAAATGTATCTAAATGATCTAAATACCAAAGTTATATATTAATACGTATACATGTATCGACGTGTGTATAAACAGGATTTTAAATAATGATTTTTTTTGGGATGTTCGGCTTTAAACGTTCAGTAATAATAGAAATATTGATAAAAAGTGAGTAAATAAGAAGTAGACAGTGAGTAAATATATACTAGTTTCCCATTTTTTATTGCTCTCCATGCATGTTGTATTTATTGCGTTTTTATGTTCTATGTTCATTGTTTGCACCAATAACCAGAGCAAATTCCATGTATGTGTGAACGTACTTGGCATTAAAATACTTCTGATTCTGATCTGATTCTGATTCTGAAATAGTCTTCAGGAAATATGACACCAACAATAACCACAATACTTCAGCATAAAATTACAAAGCAGATTCATGTTTACACATCAGCTGAAATCTCTGTGTTCTCCACACAAGCAAGACAATAAATAAAAAAAGGAATATAAAAAGGAAAAATGAAACGAAAGCAATCAAATAAGATATACAGTAATAATAATACTGATTGGTGGTAGTGCAAATATCACAAGGTGTGATTTTACGGCAGCATTCACCTCCCATCACCATTTTTCAGTCCAAACCATCAAAACAACAGCCCGAGTCATTTCTCCATTTTCCATATTTATCTGTTAAAACATACAACAAGCAAAACTCTGCATCCACAGCCCCATGCTCAGTGATCTCTGTCCACGAGCCACAGACCCAGAGACACAGCTCGGTGCCGTCTGTCCCCAGGACTTCATTATCCCGTCCACTGGAAAGGAAGGCCTGGATCTTATTACTGGAACAAGTGAGAACAAATTGGGAGCCACTTCCACGTGCCCCTCCCCTCGCTCCCCCGGCCTTTTAAGGAATCTGAATCTATTAATTATTCTTTTGTAAACATTGCTTTTGTTTTGTTTTTTTCAATCCTTTTATTCTATCCATCTCTGGCTGACAAGATCAGATCGTGGAGGGATTAACCTCTGGGGGGCACAACAGTCATCTTGTGAATGAATCAGCCACGGTGTCGCATCTGCACACATGCTTCCTCATGAAAACATCCCCCCCCCCAAGGAATATACAGTACATGTGTGTGTGTGTGTGTGTGTGTGTGTGTGTGTGTGTGTGTGTGTGTGTGTTTGTGCCTCATATCCCCAGTTTTATCAGTTCACTCTATCAGAACCGAGGAGTGTGAGGGGCTAACAAGTGGAGACAATGGTGGCGCTTCCCCCAAAATCAAGTATGATTAGGCGTAGCGATCCAACAAGGGTAATTACTGTGGAGCTGGAGGAGGTAAAGGGATGGGGGGGGTGGGGGGACGCTGGGGGGACGCTGGGGGGGCTTGGACGTGTCAGAGTCGGCCCGACATCGTTTGTCACGGCTCCTGGATTTGCATTCGCAGCAGCGAAGGCACCGAGAATCAAGGGTGAAAGATGTGGCTGGAATATATAAAAAAAAAAAAAGCCAACTCGCCTTAAATTAACAAGAACTTGCAGTTGAAGATAGGGAGGGAGGGAGGGAGGGAGGGAGGGAGGGAGGGAGGAAGGGAGGGAGGAAGGGAGGGAGGAAGGGAGGGGGGGGTTAGGAGGAGAGATAGTGCTCATCCCGGCTCCTGCAGCTACTGTGTGTGTCTGAGACAAGTTTGATTTGCGGAGGCGGTTTGGGGATTTGGCTCTGAACCGTGTCCTGCCCCTCCCGCTGCCCCCTGTCCAAATCCTGTAATGGCCACCCCCCCCCCCACCCCACCCCTCCCTCCCTCCCCCCTTGTGATCAACGGGTATGCTACTCAGCTCCGACTTAAATATAGACCCTCGGGGGGAAGCGTATCGATCCGCGTGTCCATAAACACTGGTCCTCAGGCCCGGTCAAGCTGTTCTCCTGGCGTGTGTGCAGGCGGAGGTGTGGGAGGTGCTCTGTCCCGGGAGCAGTTTATTAGCATGGTCATAAAAGTGCCACTGCCGCCCCCCTCCATCCCCCACCCCCCCACTCAGCTGCCTGTGTGCTGCCTTGCTCCTTTGTGTGGGTTTGTACTTGCTGGATGTGCAAAGTGGATCCCTTTGGTGGTGTAATCAGCCTCCTGCTGAGGCGGCTTCTCACTCGAGCCCTGCAGCCTTTTGCCCTTTGGAGGCTCCGCTGCACCCCCCACCCTTTAATCGTATATATGTGTGTGTACAACATTTACTCCCATCCATCTTTCATTCCTCTCCCTCTTTCATTCCTCTCCTCTTCCCTTGTCGTCGTTGGAAGAAATATCTGCATCTCTCCCTCGTGTGGAGGCAGCAGCTGCAGAGAGGGAGCCGGTGAGCGCTGTAAATAAAAGCCTCCACAGAGGTGATCCATTCATATTGCATTCGGTAACAGAAGGGAGAGAAGTCTTTGTTTAAGTTGATTGCATGACCGACTCTTTGTTGCACTTGACAGAGTCGTCTCTGTGCTGTGCAGCTGAGGAGGAGACTGGAAGAGAAAAGGAACAACGGCACGTCACCTCTCGTGCGCTTCGGTTCAAAGCTGCGTCGCCTTTTTCTCTTTTGTTTATGAGGAGTCAGAATTACCAGGAAGGGAATTAACATATAAATGCAACCAGGAATGATTCACGCTAAATCATAGTCACCTACTGACCTAGAAAATGAAGAGGGCATGACTGTGTCGGCAGCGCAAAGATTTAAGGTTTTTTTATTTTGTCGGCAGCTTTGAAATTTGAGATCCTGGTTTTTTTTTGCAACGATGCTGCGGCTCTAACAACAACAACCGATATTATCGATATCAATAAATCAGCTTCTGCTCTAACGCACGATAAAGCAGACGCCTGTCGCTCTCTGACAAACACCAAACACAACTGTTTCAGAGTGTTGACACATCACAACCCAAGTCGTCGCACACAGGCAGGAAACATTGACTGGCGTGATGACAAACTGTCAGCTGCTTCAGCGTGTTACATCACAGAGGAATATGAAATGCAAGGGGGGGATGAAAACCCCCCAAAAAGACGTAAAACATCACGGGCCATTGTCAGTAGATTTCCATCCTAACGCTCATCTGACAATCTCTTTGGCAGACATGCAAGGCAAAAGGAACACGGAGTCGAGAGACACAGGGAAGAACTCGCATTCCTGCGCACACGCAAGCTGTGATCATGGCCTGGAAGGAAATACAGATTTTTTTGCAGAACTTCCATTCATAATGAATAGTTAGGCTCACAAAACGCTGCATTGGCAACACTCAGCCCGGCTGCTTCTGAGCACTCGTTAAAACAAACTGTTCCCGCTGGCCGGCTGGGTTCTGTCACCGAGTCTGGCTGCCGGTTCCTCTCGCTGATGTTTGGGTGATTTCCCCGGCCGCTGGGCAAGACGCTGTGGTTTGCATTTTGTGAAAAGATGCTGAAGGACGGAGAGGAAAGGCCAGACGTGAGAGAATGTGTAATGATAAGCTATGCAAACCGTGGCTGTGGCTTGTGGAAACAACAGCCTGAGGCCAGAGCAGCAGCCAGCGAGCAGAATCAGGGAAGAACAGGATTTGGGAAGTGGCCTCTGGAGCAGGAGCAGCTCTAAACCCCCCCCCCCCCGGTCACCCTGGAACAGACAGCAGCTCTTCTGGTTTTTTGTGCCTTTTTGATTTTTATTTCCTTTTTGTCTTTTCACTAAGCCTCTTAACAATGAAGACAAATTTGCTTGATCTCCTGAATTCGTATTTACAGCAATTGTATCGCGGGAGATAAAGAACATGGAGCATAATCCATTTACGGTGCTAAATCCATTGTTGTCAGATCGGAAAAGGAAATGGGAGATCATAATTTCATGCCTCGGATTAATGTGTTATTCCCTGAGTGATTAATGTAAAGCGTGAAATCTTAATGCGTGAGTAAAAGTGATACGCCGCGAATCAAAGAGACAACTCGGAACAAAAATCAACAACCCGGCGAGTGAAAAGGTTTAAAACGTTTAATATTACGCTCATCGCGTGGTGAGCTTCTCAGTTCATGTGGACGTTTGCACGGTAAAAATAGAAATTTTTAATCTTCTTCCCTAAAGGGAGATCTTCTTATATAGGAGACTATAAAAAAGCGATTACAGCGGTAGAGGTTAGTCCATTAGTCTTCTCTCTTTGCTGCTATCAGGAGTGGAGATAACGAGAGGAATCGCTGGCATCTTGAGTCTCTGAGCTCAAGTTATATTTATACACTCTTTTGTCTCAATGTGAAATAAAATTCTCTGCTCCAGTGCCGGATAAATCAGTTTCTGCTTCCGGGAGGAAAAAAACTCAGCACATCAACTCTGCGTCCATCCTTCCATCCTTCCATCCTCCCATCCTTCCATCCTCCCATCCTTCCTTTCATCCCTCCTTCCATCCTTCCAGCCACAGGAAGGGAAATGACATGAGGGGCGGAGAGGGATAACACCCTCAGAAACCACGAGCCCTCCAGTCGCTGCTATCGCTCCTCTCGCTGGAAAGTAGCTGATTACGCCGAATAATTCCGTCTGTGTGAGGAAAGTGGGATCAGCGCCGCGAGTGAAGTGCTCATGTAAAACCATTTTGTTTTTGTTTGTCTTCACACGTATGTGCAGAGTCAGATCTACGGCAAAAAAAGAGCTGTTATCTAAAGGTGCACGGTAAATTAATGTGCACTTCTCCACGATTAAGCAGGTGCTGTACGGCCACTCTCACAGAGCATCCTGTGTTTAGTAGCACTATCTTTGTTAGTGACCCACATCAGCGCACTCGCTCACGACCGTCAATTGACTTCCGATGAATTGCGCCGACATAAGCAAACTACTTCCCTGCACCTCGGCCTCTCGGAGTTATTATTCCGATGGACAAAAAGAGATTATTAAAACCGGCCCCTCAGAGATCTTCTGCAGAAAAAAAGCGTGTCATCGTGACGCAGGAATCATCCAGTCTCACCATAGCTGCTTATCCCTGAATGCAAACAAGGGCACGTGTGTGTAATCTTTCCTTCCCTCCACCACCCACCCTCCCTCCCCCCCGCTGCACACACTTCAAACTCTGCTTGAGCAACAACACACTGGTATTACGCCTAAAAATCTGTGACAATCCACTGAGAGAGATTACTCTTGTTATTCTTATGCTAATGAGTTCTGTTTCCCCTCCCACAGCCGCCGCCTCCTCCCAACACACAGATGCACAGACATTCACTTGCCTGCTCTTGAACGAGCTCACGCAGACACACACACACACACACATCCTCAATCAAAGGCTTGCACAAATATAGACAGGGGCACATCCAGCGTAGACGTGCATGAATTAAACTCCTATTTCCCCCCCCCAATCCTTGTTTCCGCTGACACAACAACCAACAGCCTCCATGTGCTTTTCCCCACTAAATTGTATGTTGAGTCCTGAGGCGTGATCTTCTGCAGGGCAAAACCCACCACCCGCGCCGATGTGGCGTGCGCCTCATCATCGCTGTCTGTCATCCTGTGAAAGCGTCTTTCTATTAGGAGGCATTTCCATAAATCTAAATTGTAAAGGGCCTCAGCGAGAGGAGAGGGAATCCTCAGTGGGCGAGGAAAAACAAACCCAGCAGGATGTCACTGGAGGCCACGGGATCCGATATCTCACCTCAGCTCGCGAAACACAACGCGACTGCATCAGCCTCTCCTGACTGACGCCGTTCACACCTCAGCCAATCGGACGCTCTTCAATATTCCCCTGTCACTTTGAGAGTCAATAGAGAGGTGTAATGAAAGCCGTAATGTGGAGGGATGGCAGTTGTGCAGCAGCAGCATGAAAGGTAAAGTACCTGTGGTGAATCTGTAAATGAATTACAGCTGTATGAATTATTTATAGCTGCAGACATACACAATTGTAAAAAAAAATCCTACCATTCTGAAGCTTTGTAATATCCTGCAGTCCAAAGGAATTGAAAGTAATATCTCAAATTATCGCTGCTGTTATGTCAGAGTTACGAGACAGAAACGGGCGTAGTGTTGAATCTGTGAACTTTAAGCACGACACTGAAAAGTTAACGTGTTTTTTTTATCCTCATATTTATATCAAAGTCTACTGACTTAAATTAATGATTCCAACTTCAGTAAAGCGGATTATAATTCATTTAATTTCCTGTATGAGGTTGTTTCTTTGGTTTAAGAGTTGTTGAAGCAGACAAAGATACAGATGACATGAACCCAAACAAGGGCAGGCCACAGCACAACCCATGTGTGTGTGTGTGTGTGTGTGTGTGAGTGCAAGCAAGCAGCAGCATCACCATAGAATGTGTGTGTTTGTCTGTTTGCTCTTTTTGGTGTGTATTTGCTTTCTTTATCAACAGACCCTCCCTGCAGGAGTGTTATCTGCCTACAGCTGCACTCTTGCAAAAACAAGGCTTGGACTCTGACCTTCCGTGTGCAGTTACCCAATCAGAGAGGAAGCGCCAACGGACCGAACCTTCTGTCAAGTAATCACGCCAAAGCCACAGCTGAGCGCCACCGAACGGCAAGAGAGAGAGAGAGGACATGTGGGAGAGTAAACACTCGCTCCATGTGGAGTGTGTGTGTTTGTGTGTGTGGGGAAGGTTTCAGGTTCACAGAGGCAGATTAATGAAGAAAATCACATTTTAAACAAAATTCTTCCATTTCCATAACCACATATCTCCCAGTGCATTCGCTCACTCTCCCACTCGCTGCTTCACCATGTGTCTCACTCTCGGGATCAGAGCGGTGCCGGAGCGTTCGGCTCAGTGGCCGAGGAAGCTACTGCTGGAAGGACTGAGAGGAGGGAGAAGGATCGGGAGGAAATAGGAAAAGGGTAAGGCAAGCAATAAAATACATCAACTGAGATAAGAGGACGGAAAGAGTGAATGATGGCCTGTGAAAGCGGGTGGGAAGGAGAAAAAAATAACAGAGCAGCGCCCCCCCAGTTTGAGTGGGTGAGAGACAAATAGGGAGATGAAAGAAAGTCAGAGGGAGCAGGACGGATAGACGATTGGAGGAAGGAAGGAAGGAAAGAGGAAGGAAGGAAGGAAGGAAGGGGAAGGACTCTTGCAGACATGGCTCCAGCTGGGTAACAAGCCGTTGAATCCACGGTGGCAGCCACAACTCCAGAAGCTGGCACAGAACGTCCACTATTATCTGGAGCAAATTTACACAGGCTGCCTGGCACACTCAAGAGGGAGGAGAGGGAGGAGTGGGAGGAAAGGGAGGGAAGGGAGGGAGGGACGGGGGTCAAGATAAGGAAAAACGAGGGGAAGCGGAGAAGGAGAGGAACAGAGACTGAGCCTGTGTTATTGTTTTGGTCTGAACGTACATTAATATCCAGTTATCAGACAATGAGACGTGTTGTTTCACTCGGTAGTCACCAGGCGGAATCCAAAAAAAAAAAAACGGTTATGTAAGATTCTCAGGGGGGGGGGGTGCAGGCAAGGGAAAATATAACTGTCAGTCAAAGTAATCCCCTCAATTTCTGCTGCTACTGTTTCATCTAAGGAGTGTATGATACAGGCCTGGTGTGGCTCTGTAATCACCGGCTCCGGGTTGGCTAACACCCAAGCGCTGGAGAGGCAGCTCCAAACACACACTCCTCTCCTGAGCTCCTCCGGCACAAGAGAGAGAGGAAAACCATCCCAGTGAATCGCTGCGTGGCTTAAAAAATGGATGAGCTACACATGTGAGGAAGTATATTGTTTTTGAGTTGGGTGACACACGGGTTCGATGCCCGCGGACCAGCGCGGTGACGTAACGCCGACAACGGGACCGATGATGTAACGCAGACGTGTCAGCGCGAGTCCTCTCTGCTGCTGCTGTCAGCTGCTGGGACTCGTCTCATGATGAAATCAATTATCCGTCGATGCAATTAACATGACGGAGAGTTTGTGTGATCGCTATTCCCCCCCCCCACCGCTCCCAGTGCTGGACCAGTGAGCTGGCAGCACGCACGCCACTCACACCCAGCAACACGCTCAGCGACACCTGAAAACCCTCTGAGCCTTGTGAGCCTTCTGAGAGCTGAGGCCATGTGATGGAGGAGGAGAGCGTTGGCTGCCATGTGATGGAGAGATGGAGCTAATCGGAGTGTTTGTGCATGAACACGAGTTTCCTGTCTCTGGCTCAGCGTGCGTGTGACCAAACTCATCTCTCGGGCTCCTCCTCCTCTCCACCGGGTTAATGATCTCTGCAGGTAACCTCGCTCCTTCGCTGATTCTCCGACCTCCTCCTCAATAAACGTCCTCTGGTCCCTTCATTTAAGCAGTGGTTGACTGATTTGACAGACACCTTGCATTTGGAGAGAATTCGATTTATTCTAAAAGACAAGTTGAGGGACTTTGATCAAATCTGGCAACCTTTGGTCTCTCATCTCGAAAGAGAATCTGATTGAGTCCCTAGTTAGATGCACTCCTTGGGGGGGGGTGATGGGAGGGTACACACTGTTGTCTTTTTTCTTTTCTTTTTTGTCCTGTCCTTTTTGTTTCATCTGTTTTGTTGATGCAGGGCATTGCTTGTTTATTTACTGTTCTTTTTTGTCATTAGTCTTTTTTGTCAGGGATTACTTTTTCACCTTCTGTAAAAAAACAAAGGAAACATAACTGTCGACTGTTCATTTCTCTGTTATGTGATTGGTTTCCCAATAAACATATTTGAAACAAATAAACGTCCTCTGGTCCACTGCAGTTTCACAATGAACCAAAAATAATTTTGCACTAGACGACCCACGATATCGACTTTTATTTGTTTATGGTCAAATCTGCCCTCATTGTAAAGCAGAGTATTGATTGGTTCAGCCCGTGTTTGTCAAGTCCAAACTCCAGAGCAGGGGACACATCAGTCGGCTCAGGGTCGGCTGTGGAAACTTTCACACTCACACTCATGACTGTGATTTATTGCATTGGAAGCACTTGTAGGGAATTTAACCACCAACCCCAAACAACCCATTCTTCTCCCATCAGGACTGACTGAGAGAGAACAAGCATCATGACTTGACCTCACATTAAACCCACTTTTGAACAGACTCTCTCTTATATTGCCATTAAGACGCAGGGTTTGTTTCCACTGAAACAAACACAACAACATACATCTGCCCTAAAGCGTCATTTTCAATCACATGCCGGTGTTCCGGAATCAGACGTGTGACATTTGACAAAACCTCCTCTCTGGTCATAAGGGCTCCACATTTTACACAGTCATCGTCGATTCAGTCCTGTGACTACATCTGGAAGTCGAAACAACAACTCCACCAATTCCGTATTAGCACCTTTTATACAGAATGGCACAGCAGAATAAAGGCATATCGGTGTTGCATTGAACAGACTTTGGTACGTACGACTGTCCGCCCGACATCAGTCTGCAATGATAGTACAGATAGTCTAAAGGTGTAATATGTAGATTTCCTCTACTGTCACACATAGTTAAGAGATAAGAGGTTACAATATGTCTCGGAGCAGTGCTACCATAGATTATTATATAAAGGCTAGATGTCTCGTCTGCGTTGCCGGCCAACGAACGTCCGCACATGGCGGCCATCTTGCTAGGGGGCAGCTCTCACTCACCCATAACATTGTGTTGGTAGTGGTAAATAACCGTAACTTGCTCAATTTTCAACCGATTTTTAAACGGTTTGGTTTGTTATAAACGTCAGAGATGTAGATATGACACTGCAATCTTATGAATAATTATGTTATTTTCTAAAAAAGGTAATAATTTATGCAGTGTCATAACTACATCTCTGACGTTTGTAACAAACCAGACCGTTTAAGAATCGGTTGAAAATTGAGCAAGTTATGGTTATTTACCACTACCAACACAATGTTATGGGTGAGCGAGATGCCCCCTAGCAAGATGGCCACCATGTGCGGACGTCCGGCTCCGTCGAACGAAACATCTAGCCTTTATATATAAATCTATGAGTGATACTACATCAGGGCCGGGCTAGCTGGTTAGCGTGTGAATTTCAACTGAATAAAAGAAGCCATAGAAACAGAATCAGAGTTAACATTACCATCGCCTGATGCTGAAGTCGCAGCGTTTCTGCCAGGTCGGTAAGTAAACAGCTGTTATTGTGAACGTTGGCTACGCACACAGCCAATTGCTAAAACGTACGTGTCGCCCCTTTAGGGCCCATTTTCTGGCTCTTTCCTTCTGAGGCACGTATAACAGATGCATTATCGCACACGCCACAAATGGTTCTGCCTCTCTGCCGCTCCCTGGCTGTGTTTTTCCCTTCCACCTCGGCCCAGTGGAGAGCCCTCTAATTTCATCAGAGGTGATAAAACACCACAAAATCAAGTCTGCGGCTGGTTACTTAGCCCAATCTCCCCTTGGATGAGAGGCAATAACAGCATGTGGTGAGGAAATTGGGTGCTTACTCACACTGAAGGATACATGCCCAGCAAGCAGAGTGGACTGTTTGCTCCGAGAGGCTCAGAGGAAGACCCGCCACACCACACATCACCCGTATTCATCCGCCTGTGTGGGTACACTAGAGGAATTTTAACCAGCAGAATTTAATTTTATGGGTTTACTGACGAATGAAGTGAGACATATACATAAAGTGCATCCAGGGTAAAAATAGAGTGCAACTGTGTGTAGCTGCAACAAACTTCTGAGACAGAGAAAAGCTCACACTCCATTTGTATGCAAGTCCAAGTGGGACCAGCTATGAATATGGATAATAAATAATAAAAAGAGAAGTGAGTGCCGCAGTGAGCATTAGCCGAGCCCTGTGCTTCCCTGGGTGTGTAAAGAAAAATCCACCTGATCGTCCTCTGGAGTGCGACAGCTGCTGACAGGCCACGCCAGGACAGGACGGAGCCAGAGAGCATGCTGGGAGTCGGACTGAGTGACTGGCGGGACCAGAGCTGAAGTGCACACGCATGCCTTCCGGCCTGTTCCGTGTGAACCCCCGTAACAGGAAGCAGTGCTGGCTGGGATATGGTGGAAAATCAGCACTGGCTGGTTTCCTGTGAGTCAGTGCACGTACAGCGGAGCAGGGACACGGCCACAGCGAAGCACTTTCCTATCAAAACACAAGGGTGAAGGCTTCAGGAACACTGCTGTGAGGTGGTGCCCGAACAAGATCTTTATGAAATAACACCAATGTTGGAAAGTTTCTGGAAAGTTTCCATGGGAAGTTAAGCTTGGGAATTTGGGGAATTTTGAAAAAAAAAAAAAATTAACAAATTAAACGCTGTGCAATAAAAACATCATTCAAAACTCTATTTTAAAGATGTATGGAATGCAGCACACGATGCACGTTCAATTTCAACCCTTCACTGTTCATTCTTCCATCACATGCACAGATAACTCCCAGCATCCTTCACTCTACAGCAGGGCTATTGAGGCCTGCTGTAGAGTGCAGGACTAGTCAGATAAGTTTCCATGATATTACTGGGGGAAATATATTAGCATACTGATTGAGGATTGTTCATCTGTTCATCTAGCCTATTTCCATACGTTTATCCATCAATTGTGAAATATGTTTACAGACGATTCCAATTGTTTGGCTAACTATTTATATCTCTGGCATTGCATTAGTGTTTTTTTTACAAACTTTTTTCTCATCTTATTCTACAGAACAATGCCACGTGCACTATCTCATGTGTGGAGACATTTCACCCCATCCAATGTAGAAGGAAAGGCTGTGTGCATTTGCAAATACTGTGCAAAGACCTATGTTAAGAATGACACAACGATGCAGAAGCGTATAGTCAAGTGCCCAAAGTTTCCTCAGGGCTCAAATCAGCCTATGACAAAATAAATCTGTATATGACAAGGTAAATACAGTCAGTATAAATTACCCACAACATTTCCAGTTTATATTCCCGTTAATTCCCGTTAATTCCCATTAATTCCCGTTAATTCCCGTTAATTCCCATGGAAAGTTTCTAACTTTGAATATTCCGGGAATTTTGCAACCCTAATCACGACACTGCACAAAAGAGTTTGCGCTTCGTGACCTACATTCTCTTCATAAATAGTGGAAAGGACCTTTTTGAAACTCAGCAGAAACGTAAAGACAGGCAGTGGCATATAGGAAAAGCCCTGGAGTACCGGCGTGCCCGCTGCACAGCGAAGCACATTCATTACACATGTGGCACTACTGCACCCCCGCTTGCTCATAGCAGAATGGGTGAGTCGAGGGGAGGTGGGAGGTGGAAGGAAGGGAATGTCATCGTGACCTCGAAGGTCCGCGATGAAAAATCGTGTTTTGGCCGAGTAATGGCAATGCCTGGTATTAGTCACTGTAGCTGCGAAGGTTGAGTATTGTACTGTATGATACACGGGAGGGATGGAAGCAGCGTTTGTAGGAACATTATCGCGCGGCGCTGTGATGAAGGACGGAAGAACAGCGGCGGATCGGAGGTGGAAGAAGTCCAATTCTCCTTATGTTCAAAGTCACAGGGACCAGAGGGAGAAGAGAAAGAGCCCTGTGGACGTCTCGAGATTATACTCTGCCGTGCACTGCCAGGCGATACAGGAAAAAACCCAGGACTCCACTCCACACACTAATACCAGCGAGCCAAGCAGGCTTTTTTTCCTGATTCCCCATCACACCTCTTCTTTCTTCCACCCCTGCAGTGACTCTGAGCTTTGCCCCTTTCTGGTGAACCGAGCAGAGTGAAGCAGCCTGGAATGAGACAGCCAGGCCCACATGTATGAGAGTTACACCAGACACGGCTCCTGAGGCTGTCAGAGGTGTATGAAGAGCTACTGCAGCCCGTCCACTACATCAGTGAACCCGGGGATAAGTGGCTCACACTCATTTTCACAGGCCACAGGCTCCACAGTCTGCCTCCTGCTCGGCTGTATATAAGATATAACACGGAGATAGTGGGGCCATCCATACACTTCAGACAGACGCTGGAGAGCATCTTTTATATGTGGCCGCTGAGCCCCGAACAACCATCCATCAGTATTCTTCTTGGACTACATCTTGATACAGTCGCCCAGCGGAATGGCTTGGATCTCTGGAAAGCATGTCATTGATGTAATCACACACACTCGCATGAGCATAAGTAGGTCTCGAGGCTTGGGGGGAGAAGCATTGACATTCAGAGCGGGAGCTGTCTAATTCCGGCTCTCGCGTAACACTGGACTGCAAATCTTACAATGCTTTGACTGTTTATCGTGTAAAAAAATACATGTTTAAAGGGCTTAAGTGTAGCAGCTCTCCAGTGGAGTGTCTCACGTTGCCTGTGCTTTTACAAGCTCACAGCCTCTGCAGCCCGATGCGGCTCGTTGCTTTCTGAGCGTTAGGGTTTGATCACAGACTAATCTTTGTTAGTAGGACGATTACAAATCTGTTTCATTGTTTAAGGTTTGACCCCTGACCTTTATGAGACATGGTCAACGTACAGATGGGCCAGCAGGAGATTATGCATATTTTGCTTTTACAGTGTCTCTGTCCTCTTCTTTCTTATTTAGTTTTTCTAATGTATGTAAAAAGCAAAGGAAGACATTTCCTACGTGTGCTGGCAGCAGTTGACCAATCACAACAGAGTGGGTGAGCTGGCCAATCAGAACAAAGTGGGCTTTATCCAGTGAGTGTTTCAGACAGAGGCTGAAAGGAGGAGCTTCAGCTATGGACGGGAAAGGAAGTAATAACCTAAATTAAAATTAGCAGAATATGTCTCACCATCATCTTAATCAGGAAGTCTCTTGTCTCCACATACGTCTCACTCATGAAGACCTTCTTTCTTATGAGCAGAGGAATCTTGCAGATGACGACGCTGAATGTGTGGTCATCGTCATAGTAGGACGATTACAAATCTGTTTCATTGTTAAAGAAGAAGTGAGGCATGCTGGGACCAGAGCCCAAAAGAGAGCGGTGGTAGAAAGAGCAATATAGAGGGCAGGGCGGAGAGAGAGGAAAAGAGCAATACCTAGAAGAGCAATAAAGAACATGGAGAGAGACGGAGCAATAACTGAAAATAAATCAGAGAGAGTCTTCCCACGCCAGGTCGGTGTGTCCAATGCCAGACTCAGGGGATCTGAATTCCTCTGTGGCAGGTTTCACCTCACATTAACTTTTTTTTCCTGAGACCGCACACACAGAAGATGAGGGATGCTGCGGCTCGACTGCTTTAAAAGCCATCATACCGGACCACGGGTTTAGTGGAGCAGTAAAATGAGGCTTCGGCAGGCAAGCTGGCCTCGCTCCATCCAATTGAGAGATGGAACCGAGAGCCCTCCACGATAAGTGTGTGTCCCGTGGCAGAGGATGTGATGCCTGCGTCCGAGTCAGCATGAACAGCAGCATCGGGAGCAGCCAGAGCATTTCACAAGATCACCACATTCTGTCATTCTCAGTTTGGGAGAGATGCTGCACAGGCAGAAACATGGGGGCAGGCTACTTGGCAGGTCGACGCTCAAGCCAAACAAAACAGTCCTGCTGCGGCTCCCCATTAACTGCATCAGCAGCAGGGAAAACATATAATCTTACTCCAGCAAAAAAAAAGCGAAAAATGCAATCAGAGAAAAGAGGAAAAAACGATAAAAATCGACTATTTGCAACCCGGGAGAAAATGTAACTAAAGGGGGGAAAAAAAGCCTCATTCAGCATTTCATCAGTAAAATAAATAGGAGCAGCTGGAGCAGACTAACATGCTAAAGTGGGCTAATTAGGACACTTGGTGGTTGGTTCACTGCTGTTTCAGTCTGGCTGGGACCAACCAGGAGTCAATGGGAGAATCTTCCCATTAGTCTGGAGAATTAAATCTCCAAACACACCTATAGAGCATCCGAGCCCGAGCGGCACAGCGTGGGAGATTCCTGTAGTTTGAGACTAAGCAGTCAACCAACAGCAGATGAGTCTGCAGTCAACCAGGAAATGGACTTTGGAGCCAAGAGTCTGATCCAGATTTACTTCATGAGAACTCCACTGAATTCCAGAACTGTCTGAGTCCAAGAACATCAGTCGTGAATCAGTTTTATTGATTCTAGATTTAATTCGAATGACGCTGCAACTAATCCAGATTCCAGTTATTCTAGAAGGGTCCGACTGCACCGCAAAATATTAAATATCAAAAAGAACAGCATTGTTTGACAGGAACAGCTGAACCTTTCTCTAGACGTGACTTTGGAGGATTGTCTACGTCACCTGAACAGATCGAAATGACTTCAGAATTCTAAGGAAATTTAGTTTTACATGAAAGTTTGATATAGATTGTCCAAACTTGAGTAAGTTCTGTTTGAATCTCGAACATCTCGATGTATAAACCAGAGCCATATTGCTCAGGACGGGAATCGAGAAGTCTCTGTAAAGATTGTTTTCATCACTTAGAGCTGTATGAAAGGTGCCGTTCCTGACTGGCTCTCGCTGCCCTTGACTTCTGCGAAAACATTTCCTATTCCCTCCCTCCCTCCCTCCCTCCCTTCCAACCTCCTCCTCTCTTCCTGTCTGACTCAGTGTCGCAAGTAAAGATCCCAAACGTCCCTGTTTCCTCCTCTGTTGTGCACCAGAAGCTGGAATCAGTGGATTTCAGTTTTATTGTTACATCCGACCCTGTGAGTGCTGCCTGGTTTGACCCCTGACCTTAATGAGTCATGGTCAACGTACAGATGGGCCAGCAGGAGATTTTGCATATTTAGATTTTTACAGTGTTTCTGTCCTCTACTGTGTTATGTATGTTGTTTAGTGTATGTAAAAAGCGAAGGAAGACATTTCCTACGTGTGCTGGGAGCAGTTGACCAATCACAACAGAGAGGGTGAGCCGGCCAATCAGAACAAACTGGGCTTTATCAAGTGAGTGTTTCAGACAGAGGCTGAAAGGAGGAGCTTCAGCTATGGACGGGAAAGGAAGTAATAACCGAAATTAAAATGAGCAGAATATGTTTCACCATCATCTCAATCAGAAAGTCTCTTGTCTCTTGTCTCCACGTGTCGTCTCACTCATGAAGACCTTCTTTCTTAACACTTGTGTTGTCCTTGCTTCCCCCGGCATATTAGGACGCACACATAGGGCAATAGACACGATCACATGCATGCACACACACACACACACACACACACTCGGGGTCAATCCGACCCAAGAGGAATCTTGCAGATGACGACCCTGAGTGTTTCAGTTTAATAAAGCCAAACATCCAGGGCCCTTTGTATTTTTTTTCTGAATAAAAACCTGTTATTCTAACACGCAGCTTTTGCAAGAAACATGTTTTTTACCCTGAATCTGTAATAAAGGATTTCTGGCTTTCCATCTGTCGACAGATGTTATCCTCTTCTCTTTGCTTTCCCTTTTTTTCCGACGGGTTGCGTCAAGGAGTTTCGTGTACAAAGGGAGGGAGTGGTGGGGGGGGGTTGTTTACCTTGAAACGGACGCTACTGTACGTGTTCTCAGGGCAACAGACAGGCAGACACACACCATATTTTAGCCTTTCAGACATTAAGCCACTGAGGCTATTAACGCGCTGAGCGACACAACCCGTGAACACTGTAGCCTCGGTAAAACAAACAAAGGCGCGGTGCCCTTTATCAGCCTTGTCAGTGTATATGCACACAAGGAATCCGCCAAGGATTTACGCCGCACTGAGACGAGGTGTGTGTGAGGAGGAATGCGCTCGTGTGTACTCTGGATCTATTCAGCGCTGACATGTTGCCCAGCAGCCCCTCTCTCTCGCTTTTAAAAACTAATTTTTCCTTTCAGTCGAGAAGGATGCGGCGGCAGTCTGTGGGCGAAGGTCCCGAGAAGCAGGTGAATACAAAAATGTGCTGACATTTTCCCAGCATCCAAGCCACATGCCAGTCCCCTCTGGCATCCTTCCACCCGGCTTACGCTCACTCGTTCTCACTCTTCCACCCTCCAAGAGAGAGAGAGAGGGAGAGGAGAAGGGAGGGGAGGGAGGAGGGGATGATACTGTTAATCACCAGCTTTAAGTAGAAAAGAATTGTCTGTATTTCTCAAAAAAGACATTTAAAGCTGAATGTTGAACAAATCCTCTTGACTGATACAGGAAACCAGGCACGAGAAAAACTGTTTACATTCAACGTTACTGAAAAATGCCTGAAAACGTTGTACATGATTTGTAATTAAATGCAAATTCACTTCACCTATTCACCCCTCGTCCGGGTGAACACGTTGTGTGCAAAATGTGAGGGGGGGGTAGTGGGGGGGCTGGCTTGCAGCAGCAAATGCAATGAGGCTTGTGCAAAGTACTTATGAGTAAACATTGCATCAACAAAGCTCAGAGACGCTTTCTGCAATGACCAGGAGGAAAATATTCCAGAGCTTTCCTGGGTTCTTCTCACGGGATTAATAAAGTATTCATCTATCTATCTATCTATCTATCTATCTATCTATCTATCTATCTATCTATCTATCTATCTATCTATCTATCTATCTATCTATCTATCTATCTATCTATCTATCTATCTATCTATCTATCTATCTATCTATCTATCTATCTATCTATCTATCTATCTATCTATCTATCTATCTATCTATTTATCTATCTATCTATCTATCTATCTTTCGCTCTATCTATCTATCTATCTATCCATCCATCTATCTATCTATCTATCTATCTATCTATCTCTCTATCTATCTTTCTATCTATCTATCTATCTATCTATCTATCTATCTATCTATCTATCTATCTATCTATCTATCTATCTATCTATCTATCTATCTATCTATCTATCTATCTATCTATCTATCTATCTATCTATCTATCTATCTATCTATCTATCTATCTATCTATCTATCCATCTATCTATCTATTTATCTATCTATCTATCTATCTATCTTTCGCTCTATCTATCTATCTATCTATCTATCTATCTATCTATCTATCTATCTATCTATCTATCTATCTATCTATCTATCTATCTATCTATCTATCTATCTATCTATCTATCTATCTATCTATCTATCTATCTATCTATCTATCTATCTATCTATCTATCTATCTATCTAGAGACTAATGAGGAGATCAGTGTCCGTCCGAGGTTGTAGCAACATTTCACATTTCAAATTCACTTTGAATGCACCGTCCACGTAAATCAGGCGCTAAATCCCTAAGTGTTGCAGATTAAGACGAGATAAAGGAACAGTTATTCTCTGCTGTCAAGTCCGAACCTGCTCACGTCCCCTCCCTTATTTTACCTCCGCCTCCCTTTGGCAGGCAAAAGCAACAGAGCGGCCATATTTAATCAGCATCCTCACAGACAACACAAGGATCTCGAGTCGTCCGCTGCACGAGTCTTCGCTGTCACACTCGGACAAACTGTCCAAGATTGCCCCAGTTGGAACAGCACAAGAGTGACAAAGCCTCTGACCTACATTCTGTGAAGACGCGGTGGTTTTTGATAATGACTTCTGCATGGTCTCCCATCATGTCACTTTGTCCGCACTAATGATTTGTCTCTGCATCTTCTGTAGGGTGAATGAAGATGCCACCGCTTCACATCTCATTGATTGTGACATGGGCAGAATAATGTGTCTGTGCGAGTGAGGTCCCGCGGCTCCACCGTGTTCGTTCACACAGTGATTCCCTTCCATAGTAAAGGGGGGGCACACTGGGAAGCAGAGTAATGAAAACAACATCTAACTTCCCTTTCCAGAGATTCGTGGTGATAACATTTGTCTGGCAGGAGCAAATACCGGTCCGTCGGCAGGCACGCTGTAAATGCAGCTCCATTTAGTTTGTACAGCGTGATTCACAATGGCCGTTGTGTTGATATCATTTGATAAGAAGCGCTCCCGAAGAAATGCATCGAGAGAAACGGATTCATTGTTCCTCAGCATCCAGCACATTCCACCAAGTCCTGTGCACAAGGCTGTAATCTTAAAGGTCAGGCCGAGGTCGGAATCAACAGCAGAAGAAAAAACGTTCGCAAAGTGTTATAGTTTTCCACGAATCATCGGCGTAGACTTTGTGCAGCGTTAATGACAACTTGCCTCCCTTTTTTTTTTTTTTTTTTTTTTTAAGTACCTCTCATCCCTTTCACTAACCACCGGTTTCAGTGTGCGGATCAGAGTCATGTATTCATGCATAAACATGACTGTTATCCCAAGGGGAGAATTCATTTCCCCTGGCCTGGACACGATAAATCACCTTGGGCCAAAGTAAAGAGTCTGGAGTTGCAGGACTGGCGGCAGGAGCTGCGGTCCGAACTTTTACGTCCAAAATCCTTCCATCCTGGTGCTTTCACATCCTGACCAGGAATTTAAAGTAACACACAAAAAAAAAAAAAAACACAGATTTTATTGTTTGCCTCTACGCTTCCATCCATGTTACAGAGAGATTAGAGAGTAGCCTACATTCTATGAGTTTTTTGGGAGTTTCAAGGTCTTTCATCATCAATTTAGCCCAATTTACTTTGGTCTACAAAAAAAGTTTATCAGTGTGTGTGTGTTCGTGTGTGTCCTTTCTGTTTGCTATCTCACTGGGGAATTCATCTGGAAGGGCCTATTCCCCCCTTTCCTTTTCTTTGCCGTCTCATGCCGAGGGCTGAGAACGCTGCTGCTGCTGCCACACACTGAGAGGAGCCGTCCACAGAGATAAGACACCGCGGCCGACTGGGGAGGAACAGTAACAATGAGGCAGAGCAAGAGGTGCAGGTATACACATGTCACCGAGGCTCCAAGCACAACGTGAGTGCGGTGTTGTCCTGCAGCCGCACACGCAGGAGAACACAACCCAGCGAGCACAGAGAGGATTCAGGTGAATACAGAGACGGGTGAATCCTACAGCTCTTGTGCAAATGCAGCCATAAGTCAATTAACACTCTGCTCTGAGATAGCAGGAGGAGTTAATGGTTCCTCTGAGGCTGAGACTGGTCCTGTTTGTAATTGCTCTGGTGTGTACGGTGGAGGGACAGAGCTGCTGTTGGCTGAGCTCCTCTACAGCACATGAGCAGACTAGACAAGCGATGTCTGCACCCGGTTTCTCCTGCAGTAACCATAGCGACAAACGTAGGCAGAGGCATCCTCATCACCAGGGGGCAGTGTGGGCAGCGGAGGATTGTGTTGCCCTCGCTGCCTGCCTACTTGTGCCTTTTCTCCACACACACACAGTCACAAAAGACACACATAAAAGACACACACACACACACAGTCACAAAAGACACACATAAAAGACACACACACACACACACACACACACACACAAAAGACACATGTGCCACACTGTCAAACGACAATAAATTACAATGGACAAAACACATGCAGCCAAGCACACACACAAACACACTCCACACACACACACACACTAACAGTCATCTGCTCCTGACAGCTGCTTCATGGCGTCTTCCACAGCACACCACCCCCCCTTCCCTCCCTCCCTCTCTCTCCCTCTCTCTCTCTCTCTCTCCCGCTCCTTTTTTGTTGCTCACTTATTGTCAAGTTTCCGCCAAACAAAAACACACAACGTCCTCCCATGACACCAGCTAATTGATTATTGACGGTGCTCGGGGCTAAACTGACTTATATTCAAATGGATGTGAACAGAGAGGCAGAGACAATGCGTCCGGTGCTTTCCACGAAAATGAGAAGTCGACGCATTTGCATGTAAAGTTTGAGTTTTTCTGTTTCCCTTCTCCTCCTCTGTCCTGTCTGTTGTCGTGGCTTTGATCTACCACTACTCGGGCTGTTCCAGCCTCGGGAGCAGCGTAGCCGCAGCGATCTGGAAACAAGCAGCCGGCTGAAAAGTGCCGGGAGATAAAACACAAAGTGAAAAGAAATCACAACAGCCCTCATGGCTTGCTGAGGTAACAGTCTGACTCCCAGCCGGTGTGAAGATCAGTCGCAAACAAACAGCCAGACTTGTTATTCTACGGGTCCCTGCGCCAGGATCGCTGCGCCCTTATCGCTGGCATCGCGTAACTTTGTCACACGTGGGGAAATATAGGGACGGCTTCTGACAGCGGAGATCAGATAGAGAGGGAGAGAGCGCTTGGGCAGGAACACGTGGAGCTGGGGCTGAATGCCTGAGCAGTGTGAGGGAGAGGGAGACTGATGAGGACTGGCTGCAGATTGAGGCGCCGGAGAGCCGTCCCCTGGAAATGTGTCATGAAGGCAGTTCCATTAACATCTTAATAAAGGCTCCTCCGGCCCCGGAGAGACCCTGAGCGCCGGCTGGCTCCTCCACCCGCACGGGGGCCCAAAGCCGATCTGCAGCGCGTCAACGAGAGAACATTTAGGTTCTGCCAGTATTACATTGTGAGGGTGTTAAGCTTTCCCAAAGGAGTCGCCTAAATGCCTGCCCACAAACATGCTGCACTAAATTCCTTTATTCCCCCGTCCCTCCACTTTCATTTACTGTCCATTTCTCCATCTGCTGGATTTAGCGGCCGTACAAAAGGCTTTGTTTGGGGCAAGCTGGCTCGTCTGTGGGCCGGCAGAGAGCACGCCGGGGTTCATTGCTAACTCGCTGCCATCAACACAGAGAGGAGGGTCGGAACTGGGCCGCCTGGTTCCCTGTCCGTCTGATGGGACCAGCTGGAGACTGGTTGGACCCTGCAGACACACACACACACACACACACACAGACTCACACAGCGCCGCCGCTCCCATAACGCAAACTACGCCCTGTGCGTACGGCACCAAGTCCTGAGGGGGGCACCAACAAATAGGCAACTGAAAAATCATCATAGTCATAATAATGATGTAGCCGAGCGTTTGGTTGTATCATAGGTCCGAACTCAGCCGACAAAGGACACAAGAGCAGGTCATGCGCTCGGCAAAGCAAACCCGTTTATTCTCTGCTCATTTTGCAACTCCACTCATCACAGAACCCACTTCCTTTAAAAACCCCCTTTCAAAATAAGAGTCACAACCAACAACCCGCTTAGAACAGGAAATACAAATCAACCCTCGACAATAACGTCATTAAATAAAATAGCTTACAATTGTAATGCCGATATTATTTCAGTATAGAAATATCAGGCACCTTCTAGGCATGTGTATCACAAAACAGAATCTGCTTCTAAATCTTTGCTTTATTGAAGAAGATTGCTAACTTGTATACTTCTGCTTTCAAGTTTGTATTTATGGACGACTATTTAATTTCTACGTTGATTTTTCACATCACAATACTTGTGTGTATGTATGTTTGGCTGTTCTGTGTACTGTGTTTACAAAGTAGATTAACCTTTTTCGTTTTAATAAAATGTTAAACTGGCAGAAACAAACTTTTCTGGGGGGGAGGGGGCAGCAACATAAAGGAGTTATGCTTAGGGCACCAAAATGGCTAGTACTTGTACTGCACACACACACTCATACACACACACACTCAGACTCACACACACACCGCTGGGAAAAAGGACAAACAGCCAGCGTCGTGACCGAAATGGGGAAACCACAGAAATAAAAAACCATGCAAAGTGAAACACCAGAACAGAAAATGTGTCTTTCTTCTTTTCCGGTCGTTCTGTGTATCATGAAAAAGGAAATGCAAAGAGGGGGGGGGGGGTGGTATTGATTTCTACACCCTGTGCTACGTGTTGCTCATACTGGGCAAAGCTGCTACTTAACAATGTCTTTGCCTGTAGTCATCAATTTTAAAAATGGCCTCAACGATTCCACACGTCACTGAGGAGCTCCATGCTCAGCTCCTCCAGATGATGAAAGCGGCCGCAGCAGCGTGACTCCACCGTTAATTTTCCAACATCTGCTATTGTGTGGGAATTATCAAAGACTAATTCTAATATCCCCGAGATCTGTACATCAATATAAAGGGAGATTCTTAATGAGGGAACATTCACGACTGGATCATTTCTGGCACGAAGCAGAGCGACGGAGGTGGCAGTGACGTGGCATCAAAACGTATTTCATCCTTCTTATTCAGACGCAGACAAAGCAAATGAAAAATCTATCTATTTCTCAAAGAAAAGAGATCTATCATCCGTCCATATAATGGAGGGAGTCTGAAAATCAATTTGCTTTGCTTTCTAATATCAGCTCTGCTCGCTGGTGTGTGGACGCGCTCCGATATCACTTCCCAATTTTAGCAGCGATACCTCTCTGATACCCGAGCGTCAGAGTCATTGTATTAAAGCTCTGTGTCATCGTATACACCAGAGATCAGAATCCTCACTTCCTCAATGCAGAAACAAGACTCTACGGCCGACAGCAGCGGGAAGGAATGAACTGTGTGAGGATGATTGTCGCCCACGGAGACGGGTTAGAGAAAGTTGTGTTGTGTACAATCATCCAGAGAAGAGAGGAGGAGAAGAGACTGTACCCGTCTCTGTGTGAGGAGTGTAAGGGAAATATAACAGTTGACCATAATAATCATGTTTATTTCCCCTTTGATAGATCATGATTGAATCTCTAGACACTGTAACCTAAAGTTTCTCTAGACACTCAATGTATATTGGTCTGATTGCTCTCCTTGATCATGCTGTTTTTCCTGTAGACACTGAATGTATGTTGGCCTGACTGCTTTAACTAGGCATCGTTGTATTCCTGTGATCGAAGGATCTCAACCTTTTACTGTTTAACAAACCCCAACCAGAGTGGGAGGGGCTAGCCAAATGTATAAAGACAGTGAACTGTTTTCTATCTGGGTGCATATTACAAACTAAACCCTGTGGTATGCACCATGCTCCAGCCTTAAAACAAGGTGACAATACTGTAAAACTTCTGAGACTCGTTTCCTTGTTGGTAGTGGGATTGTAGAAAGGGCCACGACAGGAGGAAGAGGAAGAGGAAGAGGAAGAGGAAGAGGAAGAGGAAGAGGAAGAGGAAGAGGAAGAGGAAGAGGAAGAGGAAGAGGCTCAGACTAAATGTTCTCTCCCCGGCCGCACTGCACTTGATCAATGTCACCGCAGATCCACATCTCCCTCGTGTCGAATCCTCACACGTGCACGGACCCCCAGACACACAAACGTGCACAATAACGAGGCCGAGGGAAGCGGAACGTGCACGGGTCATGGGGGGGGGGGTTGTGGAGTGAGATCTCTGTTGTGACAGCTGGACAGTTGAGGGGTTCAGATAAACAGCCCACAGTGAGCCGAGACGGGAGGCCAATCGCTTTTCAAACAAACACTCGCTCACTATTTGTGCAGATAGGAGGAG